>NC_140990.1:202962882-203462403 GCF_052327205.1 Somniosus microcephalus | reverse complement strand
AGCGCGTGAACGTCGATGGCAGCCCGGAGCGGGACCTGCGAATCGGGCCGGGCCTCACGCGCTCGGCTGTGCAACGGCCGGCCCTGAGGCGCTGATCCGCAAGCGGGGGCTTCGGGTCACCGCGTCCGGGTTCGGAGGAAAGGGAGAGAGAGGGGGGAGGGAGGGAGAAAGAGAGGGGGAGGGAGGGAGAGAGAGAGGGGAGGGAGGGGAGAGAGAGAGGGAGGGAGGGAGAGAGAGGAAATCAGGGAGAGATAGGGGGAGGGAGAGAGAGAGGGGGAGGGAGGGAGAGGAGAGGGGGAGGGAGGGAGAGGAGAGGGGGAGGGAGGGAGAGGGGGAGGGAGGGAGAGGAGGGGGGAAGGAGGGAGAGGGGGAGGGAGAGGAGAGGGGGAGGGAGAGGAGAGGGGGAGGGAGGGAGAAGAGAGGGGGAGGGAGGGAGAGGAGAGGGGGAGGGAGGGAGAGGGGGAGGGAGGGAGAGGAGGGGGGGAAGGAGGGAGAGGGGGAGGGAGAGAGAGGGGGAGGGGGGAGAGAGAGGGGGAGGGAGGGAGAGGGGGAGGGAGAGAGAGAGAGGGGGAGGGAGAGAGAGGGGCAGGGAGGGGGAGGGAGAGAGAGGGGGAGGAGGGGGAGGGAGAGAGAGGGGGAGGGAGGGGGAGGGAAAGAGGGGGGAGAGGAGAGGGGGAGGGAGGGAGAGGAGAGGGGGAGGGAGGGTGAGGAGAGGGGGAGGGAGGGAGAGGAGAGGGGGAGGGAGGGAGAGGAGAGGGGGAGGGAGGGGGAGGAGAGGGGGAGGGAGGGAGCGAGAGAGAGGGGGAGGGAGAGAGAGAGAGGAAATCAGGGAGAAACAGGGGGAGGGGGAGGGAGAGGACAGGGGGAGGGAGAGGACAGGGGGAGGGGGAGGGAGAGGAGAGGAGGAGGGGGAGGGAGAGGAGATGGGCAGGGAGGGAGAGGAGAGGGGAGGGAGGGAGAGAGTGTAAAGCAGGGAGAGACAGGGGGAGGGAGAGAGAGAGGGTGAGGGAGGGAAAGAGTGAGGGGGTGGGAGAGGGAGGGAGAGCTCGCCTTCTTCCTTCCTTCCTTCCTTCGCAGGGGTCCATCGGGCCAGGCCTGAGGTGCTCCATCCCCCCTCTCTCTCCAGGCTAATCCCGAACTAAATCCAGCTGTCTCTCTCTCTCTCTTCCCCCATCTCTCTCTTCTCCCCCCAGTCTCTCTCTCTCCCTCCCCCTCTCTCTTTCCCTCTCTCTCTCTCTCCCCCCCAGTCTCTCTCTCTCTCTCTCTTCCCCCCAGTCACTCTCTCCCCCCAGACTCTCTCCCCCCAGTCTCTCTCTCTCTCTCTTCCCCCCAGTCGCTCTCTCCTCCACTTCCCCCCAGTCGCTCTCTCCCCCCAGTCTCTCTCTTCTCCCCCCAGTCTCTCTCTCTCTCTCTTCCAACAACAACATGCCCTCAAAAAACCCTCGGCACCGCCGGGCACTCCAGCTAATTGTTAATAAATTCATTCTGTTGTTTATAGTTTAAGCCACAGTCTAAAATAATTTTTCTGCTTTCTGAATTCTAGGATATATCCAGTAAGCCATAATGCACTGACAAATGGTTTCTGTTTGAAGCACACTCCAATCACAAGGTAAATAATGCAAATAGGATCTTGGGTTGGAAAGAGCATGCAATAGAACACAAATCACAGGATGTGCTACTAAGCTTATAAAGAGCATTGGTTCATTCCTCAGACGTGCACAGTTCTCATAATCATAATCATAATCATAATCATAATCATAATCAACTTTATTGTCATTGTTAGTGCACAAGTGCAGTACAACGAAATGTAGGCTTGCGGCTCCCGAGAGTGTACATTTAGATTAAGACATTTAAACATTCAACGTACATTTGGCTTGTAATACATTAACATAAACATAACCATAATAAAGTGCATTGGCAGATGTGCAGGCTTTAGAGTTTATTTGTGGAGTTCAGTAGGATGACAGCCCTGGGAAAGAAGCTGTTCCTAAATCTGGTCGTACGGGTGCGAATGCATCTGTAGCGTCTCCCAGATGGCAGGAGGGCGAACAGACTGTGGCTGGGGTGGGTAGGGTCTTTGATGATGGTCCGTGACCTCCGTAAACAGCGTTTCTGGTATATGTGCTCTATGGTCGGTAGCCGGGTGCCGGTAATGCGTTGGGCAGTTTTGACTACCCGCTGCAGGGCTTTCCGGTCATAGTAGCTACAGCTGCCATACCATACTGTGATACAATTCGTCAGGATGCTCTCTATTGTGCAGCGGTAAAAGTTAGAGAGGATCAGGGGTGACAGGTTACATCCCTTCAGCCTCCTTAGGAAATATAGGCGTTGCTGGGCCTTCTTCACCAGAGAGGAGGTATTGAGAGACCAGGAGAGGTCTTCCATGATGTGGACTCCGAGGAACTTAAAGCTGTCCACCCTTTCCACCACAGCCCCATTGATGTGGATGGGGGTGTGACTTCCGCCTTTAGACTTCCTGAAGTCCACAATGATTTCTTTGGTTTTCTTGATGTTAAGGGCTAGGTTGTTATCGGCGCACCACTTCACAAGATGCTGGACCTCCTCCCTGTAGGCTGACTCATCGTTGTTGGTGATCTGGCCTACTACCGTGGTATCATCCGCAAACTTGATGATGGTGTTGGAACCATGAACAGCCACACAGTCGTGGGTGAAGAGGGGGTAGAGGAGGGGGCTCAGCACACATCCTTGTGGGGCCCCCGTGTTCAGGGTCAGGGGGGGGAGGTGTGGTTACCTAACTCACCACATTGCAGAAAGCACATTGTGGCACTGGAAGATGTGCAGCAAAGGGCTACCCATCTGTTAGCTGGTATCAGACATCCAAAGCTGACACTAGAGTAGACTTAGAAAGATGCGTCAGTAATTTCATTGGGGGGTTTTCCGATCTCCCGCTGTAACTTCGATGGAAGATAGGCAGTAATCCTGGGAACACCCATGGAAGTTCTACTCCGAGATCTTTTTAAGCTATTCAATAGCCGTAAGAGCTGTAACAATTAGGGATTGTTGAATATTTGACCTAGGAGGGATTTTTGGTATAAGCTGTAATATGTGTCTGATATGAACTCAGGTGCAGGATTTGAAGACAGACTGGAGCCACTGGGAACAAGAAGGGATAATGGTATGTTAACGAATGTTGCCAAATGATAATGAATATACTACGTCCACTGGTTCCCCTTTATCTACCCTACTGGTTACATCCTCAAAAAACTCTAATAAATTTGCCAAACACAATTTCTCATTCATAAAACCATGCTGACTCTGGCTAATCATATTATGATTTTCTAAGTGCCCCTTTACCACTTCCTTAATAATGGATTCCAGCATTTTCCCGATGACTGATGTCAGGCTAACTAGCTTGTAGTTCCCTGTTTTCTCTCGCCCTGCTTCTTGAATTATATTTGCTACCTTCCAACCTGCTGGGACCATTCTAGAATCTAAGGAATTTTGGAAAATCACCACCCATGCATCCACTATCTCTGCAGCCACCTCTTTTAGAACTCTAGGAGGTAGGCCATCAGGTCCAGGGGAGGTGCCTGGGGGGGGGGGCGCTAATGGGGCACATAGCACCTAGCATCCGGGCGCTGTGCCGCTAACGCGTCCCGCAAAATTTAGCGGAAGGTTAGCGGCGACGGTAGCCAGTAGCACCCTGCAGCACTGCACCTCTGGCGATGATGTCATTGGTGCTGGCCACGATCGGTCAGCCCAGCACTCATCTTGAGTGCCGGGCTCTTTTCCCGGCACCTGTGGAAATATTGAATATCATACATATAGTTTTGTGTCAGTCTTGCAAAGTATGATGGGATAGTTGACATGGGTTAAAAGTTTAAGTATTGGTTTAGTTGATGCAAGACTGTTGGAACACGGCCAGAACAGAATGTGCTAGGTACCAAAACCGCTCCCAAGGTGCAGCCTGTAACTGAACAATGTAAGAGGAATAGGAGTAAGTCTGTGGTGACAGATGTCTTTGTGTATGTGGCAATGATTAACTATGTGAACGTACACGAATGTGACAAGATGTTCTATTCATTGTTCTTGTGCATGAAACGGTTTGATGTATGATAATGATGTGTCAATCAGGAGTTGTTTACTTCACTGTATAAATATAGAGTCCGAATTCATGCTTGTTGAAGTTGTTGCCTCAGCCATTGACTGAGACACGCTTCCCTTGTTGCACCAAGTAAAACATTAAAGTGTTACTTTTCTGACGGAACCCGGTGTCTAGAGTCTTACTCGGAGTCGAGATTCCGACAGTATTCTTTGGAGGTTCCACCGAGATCGCTTGCTGTTGGCTGGTGAGTAAACGGACGGAATCATTGTGCTTGCCTGGGGACGGTTCTCTACTGGCCAGTTAAAGAGATTCCTCCTTTGGCACGCTCTAAATGTGTTCTGTTTGCCACTACCCACAGTACTGCAATCAGTTAAGACTCATGTTTCAGGGCTTAGTACACATCTCGCGATTGTTTCCTCTTTCAGGATATGGAACAGAGGAACCACGCTTGAGGATCTGAATCCTGAAACACCGTCGAGAAAAGGCAAAGTAAAGGTACCTAGATAAGGATAAGAAAGCGCTATAGAAGTAAGACTGCAGCAGGTAAAGAGGGGAGAAAGAGAGAGAGTCCCTCAGCAGGGTTAAAATCCCTGAAAAGCCGGGGATAGGAAGTCCCGCGGTGGAACGTATCGTTTAGGAATTGATTGTTGTATTTTTACAAGGACTTGCATTAGCCCTGCATCTTTTTCCTCCGGTGAGATACCTTCCACGAGGGTTCGTGTCCCTCGTATTAAAGCATAAGGATTTGATTAATAAGACTAATAAGGACTTGGTCTGTAGGGGCATACAACGCAGACCGAGATATAGTTGAAATAAGTTAATAATTGCTACAACCATTGTTTACTGTTTACTTGTTGATTGTTGGTGAGATTGTTAAGAATGGGCGCCCGTACAAGCAAACCACCCGAGAAAGGCACGCCGGCAGCCTTTATGCTTAAAAATTGTGGTCAGTCATCTATCGATCATCTACCAAATTGGTCCAAATGGACGATAAGTAAAGCTAGACCCTTTCCCCCAGATGGTTCATTTAACATAGAAAGAATTACTTGCCTCGAGGAATTTTTAAGTACAAGTGAGAAATAGAGAACAGCCAGATGAAAAGACTGCCTCTATGTTTGTTGAGTCAGAAGAAAAAAATTACCCCGAAGAAACACCTTTCTCCTCTATTATGGTAGGACAACAAGGTAACTATAGAAGGATGAATAGAGGGGGATATAGAGGAAGACGTGGTAGAGGAAGAGAGTATGGATGATCTAATAATTGTTACCAAACCTCCAATAATGGACCTCCATTAGAGAATAAAGGTCCTAATTTCACCGTCCATAACCCTTTTTCGGACCAGTCAGGAGGTTACCCTACAAACGGACAGGGATTTAGGAGAAATAGAGATCAGAATTACTGACTGACACCAGCAGCCCCAGGCGCCACAGACCACCAAATGCCCGTTGTTTCTTTAAATTCACGCAGCGAACCTGAAATTAAAATGCAAATAGCTGGGAGACCTATATCATTTTTAGTAGATACAGGAGCAACCTTTTCGGTGTTAGGGAAAGGATACTCTGAAGGAATGCCTATTAATGGGAAAAAGACCCCGATAGCTGGATTGGCTGGAATACTACAACGCTTGAATCAATCGACTCCCCTCACAGTAAAAGTAGAAGAATTTGAGGAAGAACACTCCTTTCTGTTATCAGGAGATGCCTCTATGAATTTATGTGGAAGAGACTTGCTGTGCAAAATGAATGCTACAATCATTTGCTCCCCATCAGGAGTAACAGCAGAAATCCCAGTAGATAAGGCATATGCGTACCCAGTAACAGAAATAAAACACCCTGGCCTAGAAATTCGGTATGGCCCCGCCAGCTCAGTTGCGCCCAAAAGTTTGCGCAGCGCCCGGAGCCCGTTGCGCCCGCCAGAAATTCACTTTTAGCGCCCCAAGTTGGAACCGGGCGCTGTTCCAGGGTGTGCCCCGCCTCCGCTTGGGGCGCTGAAAGTGAATTTCAGCGCTCCAGCTGCCGCTGCGCCACCCGATGCGGTGCGGCAGGCTGGGGTACTGCAGGCCTCCTCCTTCTCTTAAGGAGGAGCTGCCTGCAGCCGTGAGATCGCCGCTGGATTCTGCCGGCAAATGAGCCCGGCACCACGGAGAAGTGCCGGGCTCACGGGAATCAGCCACCAATGCCGCGGGGGGGGGTGGTGTAGGAGTCCGGGGAGGGAGGTGCGGGCAGGCGGCCGCCGAAAAAGCGGCCGGCCGCACCTCCACCTTTATGCGCCCCACTAACGCTGCATGAAGGCCGTGTTTCACGAACGTTGTTTGCGGCCGCTGCGGAAGAGGTGGCCGCAACTGAATATGGGCGTCGGCCCGGCATCGGGGCAGAACTGGGGCGCTGCGCACACCGATGACATCATCGGTGCCGGCGCAGCGCTACCGGCTACCGCCGCCATTAACGCTGCACTCAATTTCCGCGCTACCAACCCCGCCGGTGCAGAAGACCTCTTTAGGCGCTAAGTGGGCGCAAGGCCCACTGAATTTCTAGGCCCCTGTTCTTTACGCATGGGAAATTGCCGACCCAAGTTTGAGTCCCGAACTTGTCAGTCTGTTAGGAGCGTGGGGATTCGTCACAAGCTCCATAAAACAATACCAGGAATCCCTGAAACTAGGAAAATGGCATTTATAATTGCACTGCACGGCCTGTTATGACAAAACAGGACAAGATTTCACGATTCAAAACTATTATCAGCCGTTTTTAAATTTAAAATATCTCCTAACTATTAGACAAATTTTCGTCGGCCCAGAAGGCATTGCAGCCTTAATTAACCTCTCACAAGCTACGAAGGCACTCTACAAGGTCAATGATGCCGATCCTCACTGCACTCTTGCAGTAACCAAATTTCACCATTCTAAAGATTTAGGACCTATGGTAAAGCATATGGGCTCTCTACCCACCTCGAAAACTTAGTGTAGGGGTGGCGCCACACTTACAGAATATGGAGATAAGGGATTTTCCGTTAGATTAAATCAGAAAATAACTTTCGATGGACTCCTGACAAGAGAAGAAAAATTGGAAGCAAGAACGTGGCTATGCCAAGAGGCTGAAACGCTTTTAAAACAAGTACCCGATATTTTGTGGGCAAAACACCCAAACGAAGTGGGAAAGATGTATACTGCGCAGCCCTATAAAGTTACAATTAATCCAGCTGCACCATTACCCAAAAGGTCACAGTATCCATTGTCAGAGAAAGCAGAAAAAGGAATTGAGCCAGTGATGGAATCATTGTTAAAACAGGGAATTAACGCCGGATAGATTAAAGATAGTTTGCAACACACCATTGCCAAAGACTAAAAGAAAAATGAAGCATTTTCTAGGAATGACTGGCTATTGTAGACAATGGATATTGAACTATTCAGAAATAACGAGACCACTATTGGACATGAGCATGTCATCACTTCCAGAAGAATTAAATTGGATACCTGAGTCACAGGACGCCTTTCGTCAACTGAAACAAGCCATGGTTTCAGCCCCAGCATTGGGACTGCCAGACTATGCGAAACCCTTTAATGTATTTGTCCACCAAAAATCTGGCTTTGCCCAATCAGTCCTGACACAGTTACATGGGGATAAGCAACGACCGGTAGCTTTCTTTAGTATTCAGTTGGATCCAGTGGCAAGAGGATTACACAACACCTTACCTCCGCCAGAGCCACTAAATACGAAGTTGAATTGTCGTCAAATCCGAGACTGATAATCAAAAGATGCACCACTCTAAACCCAGCTACATTATTGCCAACAGAGGAAGGTGGAGATCCACATTCATGTGAAGAAGTTACGCAATCAGTTTCGAAACCTCGTATCGATCTAACCGACGTTCCCCTGTCCAGCCCAGACTTGTTTATTGAAAGACATTGGGCCTCGCTTTGGGATACCAGCAAAACTGTCAAGTGACAATGGACCCCACTTTACGGGGACAGTGATCAAGGAACTATGCAAACCAGCACCTTCATTGCAGTTATCATCCACAGTCGGCTGGACTAGTGGAAAGATACAACGGGATGCTGAAAAATAAGCTTGCAAAACTGTGTAAAGAAACTGGACTTAAATGGGTTGAATTGTTGCCCATAGCTTTAATGACAATGCGGTCTGCTACCAACAGAACTACAGGATTGTCGCCTTACGAGATCGTCATGGGAAGACCACAGAGATTGCCCTTTTCGGCACCTTTAACAGCTAGACAAATGGACATTCATAAAATGGAGGAAGATATGTTGAGTTATTGCATTGCACTAACCAAATGCATTTCTAGTTTCCATCAACAGGTGAAGGAAACCCAGGTCGATCCCGCTGAAGGAAAGTGCCACACTTTTGAGCCAGGAGATAACGTCTACATAAAAATCTTTAAGCGAAAGAATAGCCTTCAACCCAGATTTGAGAGACCCTTCCAGGTACTCCTGACCACAAAGTAAAGGAGCGACCAACATGGATACACGCGTCCCATTGTAAGAAGGCATCAGTTAGAGACGATACACTGCCAAGATGAACTGGATTTGGACTCTAATAAGACTGTTCCCTTGGTTAACGATAATTGAAACTGCCATATGGATTTACCCAGATCCCCTGAAGGGCAAACCATGCACAGAAGAATGTGTACTTTTAAACAGTAATCTCTTTTATATTATATGCTATAACGAGACTATGAAGGTTCAGCTTCAGGATCACACTATGCAGGTACCCCTGTATCAACCCCTGAGTCTTAGGATTAGGCAGGATAAGATAGTAGAAGATGATAGTGGACAGAAGCTTGATAAGCTATGGGTTACATGTCCCGATATTGTGTCACCAAGTGAAAGAACTGCGAATGGAGGGGTTATCTGTAGTGGTAATCCAAAGGGAGGACTGGCCCTGACGGCCAGGCCAATGTTTTGCAACAATCCAGTTACACAGCCCTTCGTTTCAACATTAGCCACTCAGAAAAGAAAACCTAATAGGAAAGGTAAGAAACAGGGAAGAAGAGGTAGAAGGCTGTTAAACAAACATGACTACCATCATGTTAATACTTTTGTATACATGAGTTACTTGTATGCTAAAAGACAGAACCTTACTAAATGCTGGGTATGCAGTCACATCCCTATACATGCAGAGGGTGGAATACCCCTACGGCCCATTCCCTTTGGAATGGAGGAGATGGTAGGTTGGTTATTACAATCTAATACTACCTGGAACAATGAGGATGCTCCTGGTACAGTGTCCCAAAATAGTTTGAATCCAGAACAACTGGAAAATGAGTGGAAGGGAGCAGGATATAACTCCACAAAATTCAAAGGATGGTTTCATCCCCAATATGATAATCAAAGAAAGCCAGAAAGTTTAATAGTCACCTCAAGGGGGGCGCTAAAAAAAAAATACAAAAGGAAAGGTCTGCCTGGTAAACAACGATGGGGAAGAATTGATGGTCGGATGAAGCGAGTGCAAATGTAATTACACTTTGACCAAAACCACTACTAAACCACCAGGTGCAGTTGAATGGCCCTACTCAGGACAGTGGAACCTATCCACAGTACAAAATCTTACCAGCAAGAAACCCTGGGAGGGGGCGCAAGGAATAGGAATGATGCACCAGATATGGAAAAAATTTAAAGCCTATAATAATACTTATTTTATCTGTGGGCATAGAGCATACCCTTGGCTACCTCAAAATTGGACTCATGATGAGGGAAGAATATGAGAATATTGATGGAGATACTTTTGAAATGGAGTTTGCCAAGTTAGGACAGATAGAAATTCCATAGAGTTGTCCTTAAGAAGGACAAAAGGGGGGAATGTGGAAATATAGAATATCATACATATAGTTTTGTGTCAGTCTTGCAAAGTATGATGGGATAGTTGACATGGGTTAAAAGTTTAAGTATTGGTTTAGTTGATGCAAGACTGTTGGAACACGGCCAGAACAGAATGTGCTAGGTACCAAAACCGCTCCCAAGGTGCAGCCTGTAACTGAACAATGTAAGAGGAATAGGAGTAAGTCTGTGGTGACAGATGTCTTTGTGTATGTGGCAATGATTAACTATGTGAACGTACACGAATGTGACAAGATGTTCTATTCATTGTTCTTGTGCATGAAACGGTTTGATGTATGATAATGATGTGTCAATCAGGAGTTGTTTACTTCACTGTATAAACATAGAGTCCGAATTCGTGCTTGTTGAAGTTGTTGCCTCAGCCATTGACTGAGACACGCTTCCCTTGTTGCACCAAGTAAAACATGAAAGTGTTACTTTTCTGACGGAACCCGGTGTCTAGAGTCTTACTCGGAGTCGAGATTTCGACACACCCCACTCCCCAGTGGCCCAGCAGGGCCCTGGTGCATGCTGCGCTAGGCCCCTCCCCTTTAATCAGGGAAGGGAGGCCTGTAATACCGCAGCACCACGTGCTGATGCGCGTGGCGCTGTTGCATGTAGTGCCGTGATATTGAATGGTAATGCCCCAAGAGGGAGGGAGAGTGCTTCCAGTAGCGCCCAGCCTCCTGCTTGGGGCACTACCACTCAATTTACGGCACGGGGGTATGACCCAATTTTTCCCCCTTTAAGTTCCTCACTTTCATTAGCCCCTTGCTTCCCCACTATTTTTGGTATGCTTTTTGTGTCTTCTACTGTGAAGACAGATACAAAATATTTGTTTAAAGTCTGTGCCATTTCCTTATTCTCCATTATAATTTCTCCTCTAGGAGACCAATGGTTACTTTTGCTACTCTCTTCCTTTTTACATACTTGTAGAAGCTCTTACAATCTGTATTTATATTTCTTGCTTGTGTACTTTAATATTTTATTTTCTCCCTTTTTAACAATTTTTTGATCATCCTTTGCTGGATTCTGAAGCTCTCCCAAATCTTCAGGCTTACTACTATTCTTTGCAACATTATGAGCTTTTTCCTTTAATCTAATACTATCATTAATTTCTTTAGTTAGCCACGGATGGATCACATTTCCCATTGAGTTTTTATTTCTCAATGGAATATATATTCATTGAGAATTTTGGAATAGTTCTTTAAATGCTTGCCACTGCTTATCTACCATCATACTTTTTAATCTACTTTTCTAATCTCCCTTAGCCAGCTCACCACTCACACCTATGCAATTGGCTTTATTTAAGTTTAAGACTCTAGTTTCAGACTTGAGTATTTCACTCTCAAACCCAATGTGAAATTCTATCATACTATGATCACTCTTCCCTGGTGGATCCTTTACTATGAGATTACTAATTAACCCTGTCTCATTACACAATACAAGATCTAAAATGGCCTGATCCATGATGTATTGTTCTATGAAACTGTCTCAAATGCATTCCATGAACTCGTCCTCCAGACTATCTTTGCCAATTTGATTTGCCAGTCTATATGAAGATTAAAGTCCCCCACGATTATTGCATTACCTTTGTTACAAGCTCCTATTATTTGTTGATTAATAATCTGTCCAATGGTATAGATACTGTTTGGGGGCCTATAAATTACTCCCACCATTGTTTTCTGACTCTTGTTATTTCTTATTACCACCCATACTGATTCTACTTCCTGATCTTCCGAGCCAAGATCCTTTCTCACTACTGTCCTCCTGTCATCCTTTACTATCAGGGCTATCCCCCCTCCTTTTCCATTCCACCTGTCTTTTCAAAACGTCAAGTACCCTGGAATATTTAGTCCCCAACCTTGGTCACCTTGCAACCACGACTCTGTAATGGCTATTAGATCAAAGCCATTCATCTCTATTTGTGCCACTAATTCATTTACATTGTTACAAATGCTTCATGCATTCAGAGAAAGAGCCTTTAATTTTAACTTTTTACCAATATTCCCTGATTTCACCTTATTCGCTGATGCACTTTTACTGTTAAACTCTCTGTCCCTTCCTGTCACACTCTGCTTATGTTTACCCAAATCACTACACTGCTCCATTGCCTTGAATTTTCTCCTTAGATTTCTAAATTTCCCCTCACCTGACCCCTCCCCCACACCCTTTTTAGTTTAAAGCCCTATCACAGCCCTAGTTATTCGATTCGCCATGACACTGGTCACAGCCCGGTTTAAGTGGAGACCTTCTCATCGGAAAAGTTCCCTCTTTCCCCAGTACTGGTGCCAGTGCCCCATGAACCGAAACCCCTTCCCTTCCACACCACTCATTGAGCCACGCATTTAACTCTCTGATGTGCTTGTCCCTATGCCAATTTGTGCGTGGCTCAGGTAACAATCCAGAGATTATTACCTTTGAGGTTTTGCTTCTTAATTTGGACCCTAGCTCCTCAAACTCTCTCAGCAGAACCTCATTCCTAGTTCTACCTGTGCCATTGGTTCCTACGTGGACCACAACAACTGGATCCTTCCCCCTCCCACTCCAAGTTCTTCTCCAGCCGTGAGGAGATATCCTTAACCCTGGCACCATGCCGGTAACACAGCCTTCGCAACTCCCGGTCCCGGCTGCAGAGAACAGTATCTGTCCCCTACCACTACAACATTCCTGTTCAATCCCCCCACTTGAATGGCTTCCTGTACCATGGTGCCGTGGTCAGTTTGCTCATCCACTCTGCAGACTTTGCCCTCATCCACACAGGCAGCAAGAACCTCATACCTGTTGGACAAGGGCAAAGGCTATGGCTCCTCCAGCACTGTACCTGGGGTCCCCTTAAGTGCCTGAGTTGCAGTCACACCATCCTGTCTCTGACCACTAACCAGACCTGTACCACTACCTAACCTAAGGGGTGTGACTGCTTCCTGGATCAAAATGTCCTGATAGCTCTCCCCCCTCCCTGATGCCCCACAATGTCTGCACCGCTGAGCTGACGTTCCTCAAGATGCGGACACTTATTGCAGACGTGGTCGTCCGGGATCCTGATGCTCTCCACAAACTCCCACATGCTGCAGTTGCAGCACAGCACCTGCACTGTCATCCCTATTTAAACTTGTTTTATTTATTTAGTTAATTAAAATGTATGTATTTAATTAACTTAGCTTATAGTTTAGTTTTTAGCTAATTACTAAATCTAGTTTAAGTTCTAGGTAGATTAAATTAAATATTTACCTATAACACAAAGCACTCCAAGTATTAAAGGCAGAAATCAGCACCTCCTTCCCCCTCTGCTCTGAATTCCCACTCTCTCCAAATTCCCAAGTTTAACACTCTGTTTAGAAGCACTCCATTTAAGATCACTCTGTGCAGACCACAAGGCACAGGTCAGGAGTGTGATGGAATACTCCCCACTTGCCTGGCTGAGTGCAGCTCCAACAAAACTCAAGACGCTCGACACCATCCAGGACAAAACAGCCCACTTGATTGACACCCCATCCACCACCTTAAACATTCACTCCCTCCACCACCGGTGTACCATGGCTGCAGTGTGTACCATCTACAAGATGCACTGCAGCAACTCACCAAGGCTTCTTCAGCAGCATCTCCCAAACCCACGACCTCTACCACCTAGAAGGACAAGGGCAGCAGGAGCATGGGAACATCACCACTTTCAAGTGCACCTACAAGTCAAACACACAGACTGCAGCTGTTAAAGAAGGCAGCTCACCGCCATCTTCTCAAAGGCAATTAAGGATGGATAATAAATACTGGCCTTGCCAGTGATGCCCACATCCCATGAATGAATAAATAAAAGATGCAGAGCTGTAGCACCTGCAATTGTTACACAGCAGTATAAGCAGAGAGGTGTTCAAGTGGACAGATTGATAGATGATCATAATAGATCGAGGCGATTTTGGTGTATTGTACTTACACACGTAGCTCACCTATGCTCAATATTCCACAATCGTTTTGGCCGCATATTTGTTTTATAAGAACATAAGAACATAAGAAATAGGAGCAGGAATAGGCCACTTGACCCCTCGAGCCTGCTCCACCATTCAATAAGATCATGGCTGCTCTTGGGCTCAAAGCCACTTCCCCACCCACTCCCCATTACCCTTCACTCCCTTATCTTGCAAAAATTTGTCTATCTCCACCTTAAATGTATTTAATGACCCAGCCTCCACAGCTCTCTGGGGCAGAGAATTCTACAGATTTACAACCCTCTGAGAGAAGAAGTTCCTCCTCATCTCAGTTCTAAAAGGGCGACCCTTTATTCTGAGACTGTGCCCCCGAGTTCTAGATTTTCCCACAAGGGGAAACATCCTCTCTGCATTTACCTTGTCATGCCCCCTCAGTATCTTATATGTTTCAATAAAATCACCTCTCATTCTTCTAAATTCCAATGAGTATAGGCCCAGCCTGCTCATCCTTTCCTCATATGTCAACCCCCTCATCTTTGGAATTAACCTAGTGAATCGTCTCTGAACTGCCTCCAATGCAAATAAATCCTTCCTTAAATAAGGAGACCAAACCTGTACGCAGTACTCAAGGTGTGGTCTCACCAATACCCTGTACAGTTGTAGCAGGACTTCCCTGCTTTTATACTCCAACCCCTTTGAAATAAAGGCCAACATTCCATTTGCCTTTTTGATTACTTGCTGTACCTGCATGCTAACTTTTTGTGTTTCATGCACAAGGACCCCCAGGTCCCTCTGAAGTGTAGCATTTTGTAATCTCTCTCCATTTAAATAATAATTTGCTTTTTTATTTTTCCTGCCAAAGTGTATAACCTCGCACTTTCCCACATTATACTCCATCTGCCAAATGTTTGCCCACTCACTTAGCCTGTCTATATCCCTTTCCAGGTTCTTTGAGTCCTCTGCACAACTTGCTTTCCCACCCATCTTTGTATCTTCCGTAAACTTGGCTACATTACACTCGGTCCCTTCACCCAAGTCATTAATGTTTGTAAATAGCTGAGGCCCCAGCACCGATCCCTGTGGCACCCCACTAGTTACTGTTTGCCAACCGGAAAATTACCCATTTATCCCGACTCTCTGCTTTCTGCCAGTTAGCCAATTCTCTATCCATGCTAATATATTACCCCCAATTCTGTGAGCTCTTATCATATGCAGTAACCTTTAATGTGGCACCTTATCGAATGCCTTCTGGAAATCCAATTACAACACATCCACTGGTTCACCTTTGTCCACCCTGCTCATTACCGCCTCAAAGAACTCCAGCAAGTTGGTTAAACATGATTTCCCTTTCATAAAACCATACTGACTCTGCTTGACTGCATTATGATTTTCCAAGTGCCCTGCTACTGCTTCCTTAATGAAGGATTCCAGCATTTTTCCAACGACAGATGTTAGACTAACTGGTCTATAGTTTCCTGCTTTCTGTCTCTCTTCTTTCTTAAATAGGGGTGTTACATTTGCAGTTTTCCAATCTGCTGCGACCTCTCCAGAGTCCAGGGAATTTTGGTATATTGCAATCAATGCATCCATTATCTCTGCAGCCACTTCTTTTAAGACCCTGGGATGCAGGCCATCTGGTCCAGGGGACTTGTCATCTTTTAGTCCCATTATTTGACCAAGTACTATTTCCTTAGTGATAGTGATTGTCTTTAGTTCCCCCCTCCTTATGGCCCCTTGATTATCCATTATTGGGATGTTTTTAGTGTCTTCTACCATGAAGACAGATACAAAATATTTGTTCAGAGTCTCTGCCATTTCCCCATTCCCCATTATTAAATCCCCAGTCTCATCCTCTAAGGGACCAATGTTTACTTTAGCTACCCTCTTCCTTTTTATATACCTGTAGAAGCTCTTACTATCTGTTTTAATGTTTCTTGCCAGTTTACTCTCATAATTCATCATCTCTCTCTATTTTTTTTTAGTCATCCTTAGCTGGTTTTTAAAAATTTCCCAATCATCTAGTCTCCCACCAGTCCTGGCAACATTGTATGCCTTCGTTTTCAATTTGATACCATCCTTTACTTCCTTAGTTAGCCACGGATGGTGCTCCCTTCTCTTAAGATCTTTCTTTCTCACTGGAATATATTTTTGTTGAGACTTATGAAATATCTCCTTAAATGTTCGCCACTGCATTACAACTGTCTTACCCTTTAATTTATTTTTCCAGCCCACTTTAGCCAGTTCTGCCCTCATGCCACTGTAATTGCCTTTGTTTAAGATCAGGACATTGGTTTGAGATACAACTTTCTCACCCTCCAATTGAATTTGAAATTCAGCCATGCTATGATCACTCTTTCCTAGAGGATCCTTTACCATGAAATAATTTATTAATTCCGTCTCATTACATTTTGCACCCTGATTGCACATGTTTCTTGGTACAAATACGCAAGAAATTCCAGGCCTACAAGTTTAGTGTTGATGCAAAGCAGTTTCATATTGATGTGACAGCTGTGGTATAATTGTACCAAACAAAGCCCAGGGATGAGGGCCTTTCAAGTAACATTAAATCATGAATTTAAAAAATAACAGATTATCCAATCAGCTCAGAAGAGTGTCTTTCAACTAGAGCCCTGTGGGAATATCAACATTTAATAGGATATCAATGCTAAAATTTACAAATATAATCACACTATCTTGCAGCTCAAAGAAAAAATATTTCTTAAAAGGATAAAGGGAAGTCCTAAATTTATCTTTAGTCGGCAATTTATAATTAAAAGGAAATTGTCAACTTTTGTTTTAACCTAGTTAATGAATGATTTGGACAGCAATCTTGTATTCCAACTATGTACTGAGGAGTCTTGTGTAACCCTGTTGTACAACGTAAGCCATTAACACGTCTGGGCATTAGAAAGCTGAAAATTAATTACCTTAAAATGGTACTTTAATTAATTTTAGAGCTGGGAAATCATAGTTAACATTCAGCAGACAGTCTCACACTGAGCTGAGGGGAGGTTGCACGCAGCTGTGTGACTGTCACCCAGCATGATTCATTGGGAGTGATCTTGACTTTGTGCGATAATGCAAAATGGGTGAGAGCGAGTTGGCAACCTGTTTTACATCTCTCATGATTTTTATGGAAACAAGTGGCAGGAGGTGCATGAGGAGAGGGGAGGGTGAGGGAGAGGGGAAGGGAAGGGAGCAGAGTGGAAGAGGAGAGCAGGGCTTCAAGGGAGATAAGGGGAGGAGAGGTAAAGGGAGGGGAGGGGAGGGGTGGGGCGTGTGAAGGAAGTAGAGGGGAGGGGAGGAAAGGGAAAAAGAGGAGGGGCAAAAGAGAAACACATTTTAAAAAAATTCTCAAACCCAAAATAAATAACGTGATGGCCCTGAAATTATGCCATATGATCTATTTAAATTCAATGGCTAATGCCTCCACCTAACTAGCAGAGATGGGTTGGGGGGCGGGGCGGTGCGGGAAGGGTGGTGAAATTGGATTGAGCCCGAAAGCAGGTGCAGGAAGCTGTAGCACCTGCCCACTCCCGTTCAAAGTGGTGCAGGCGGCACGCAAAATTCGTGCTGCCTGCTTACTTACATGATTGGAGCGCTGAGCTCAGCGCTAAATGTGCTGCTGATTGGCCCAGCGCTCGACAGGGGGGGAAATATCGGGTGCAGTCTACTGGCAAATAAAATTTTGCCTTGACACTGTACACTTCTTAAAGGGAAGGCGCCTTGTTGCAGAAACACCTCATTATCACTCTGCATGCAGCCATGGCTCAACAGGGAAGAGAAAGGGCAAGGAAATTCTCTGCTGCAGCATTTGCGACTTTGTTCTTGGGGGTACATAGAAGAAGACAGGTCCTCTACCTGCAGGGGGCAGGAGGCCTTCCAGGCAGAACACCAGAAGGCAGTGGGAACACATAGCAGAAGCTCTTAGTGCCACGTGTGCTACCCCGAGGACCTGGATCCAGTGCCGCAAGAAGTTTAATGACCTCACACGAGTGGTCAAGGTGAGTTAATGCATCTTTAAACGCCATATCCCACCAACTGCACCACTAGCCTCACACACTGCTCAATGCACCACACCCCTATCACTCAGCTACCAACAATCTCTACCAATCACCACTCATACCTCACAATCAAAGCTTCACCTCACTCTCGCACACTTACCACTGCTGCGAGCCTCACACCCACATCTCACACCTTGCACACACTGCCAGCTATTCAATCATGACAGGCACATCACCCAAATACATTGCACCACACTCACTGACACACTTCACCCAAACACATTGCACCACACTCACTGACACACTTCACCCAAACACATTGCACCACACTCACTGACACACTTCAGCCAAACACATTGCACCACACTCACTGACACACTTCACTCAAACACATTGCACCACACTCACTGACACACTTCACCCAAACACATTGCACCACACTCACTGACACACTTCACCCAAACACATTGCACCACACTCACTGACACACTTCAGCCAAACACATTGCACCACACTCACTGACACACTTCACTCAAACACATTGCACCACACTCACTGACACACTTCACCCAAACACATTGCACCACACTCACTGACACACTTCACCCAAACACATTGCACCACACTCACTGACACACTTCACTCAAACACATTGCACCACACTCACTGACACACTTCACTCAAAAACATTGCACCACACTCACTGACACACTTCACCCAAACACATTGCACCACACTCACTGACACACTTCACTCAAAAACATTGCTCCACACTTACTGACTCACTTCCCTTTCTCTTGCAGGTCAAGGTGGCTCACAACTGCCATGAGCAGCAGCAGACCTCACTGCGCTGGAGGAGATAGTGCTGGAGAAAACTGAAGCAGCCATCACTGAGGCCGTGGTGAGCGGTGAGATTGAAAGCATTGCTGATGATGGTATGCTCATACTTAATCCTTCTTCTCACATCTCACTTCCCCCTCATCGCACAATCTCTTCTCACTTACAAGCTGCTGATGGTGTAAGCATGCACTTCTTGCTTTCCTCCCACTCCCCTCAACACAACCCAACCCTTGTGCCTTTTTCCTTTCAGATACCCAAGAATTGGCAACAGCCCAGCCTGTCCCCGACCTAGTAGAGGAGGAGAGTAATGGAGAAGAAGAGACACCATCATTCGATCTTACACTCCCAGGCGCCAGCTCAGAAAATGGCACTGTGCGTACTTTAGAGGGTAGTATAGAGGCAGGATATGCACATGTGAGTCACCAAGCACGATTGAGCTGCAGCCAGGCCAGGGGGAAAGGGTAACCCGGAGGACGAGTTCACACATGAGTTCTGCTGCACAGGACTTAGATGATGACTTCAATGTGTGGCCTTCAGAAGAATGGTGATGGGGATGCACACAGAAATGCTTGGAGCAATGGCAGGCCTGCCAGAGAGCCTCTTGTCAGTGTCAAGGAGCACGGAGGAGTCTGGCTCCAGCATTGCACAGGGCTGGGTCACACAGCAGTCCAGCAAACTGTGCTCCAACAGATGCTAGGAATGCTCAGGCACCACGCCGGTGGGAGCGGCAGTGGCTCCATGGAGCAAGAACCTGCTGTCCTCACTCAGGATGACACCATTTGTACTCCCACCACTGCCACTCCACCAGTGCCCTTGCTGCTGCCAGTCATCCAGCCAGCCCAGACTGCTGCTGCCCTTGCCAAGGTGGTGCAGTCTGCAGCCGGGCCTTCTAGGCCCAGAGCTGCTTGATGGTGAGGAAGTGTTGAGCAACGGGGATCTGGGGTTTCATTCTGGGGAACCGGATTCTGATGAGGTGCTCATGGACAGCCCGTCTGGGACAGGGGTCTGCTGCCTGCCTCCTCACTTCCTCCTCCTCCTCCTCCTCCTGAGGTGCTCGCCGAACCCTTGTTGGCAAGGGCTGCGCCCTCATGATGGCCAAGTTGCAGAGCAGACCACCACGAAATGGTACACCCACTCCGGCAAACACTGGAGGGCTCCTCCCGAGTGGTCAATGCAGCAGGATTGTTGCTTTAGCACCAGGATGGTCTGCTCAATGATGTTCCTTGTGGCAGCATGGCTGTCATTATATGAGTGCTGGCCACGAGTGGTGGGGTTGCGGAGGGGAGACAACAGCCAGGTGTAGAGCAGATAGCCTTTGTCTCCGAGCAGCCACTCTCGGGTTTGACGTAGTGGTTGGAAGATTGCTGGCACACCAGACCAGCACATGACGTGTTGGGCATGGTCACTCAACAACAGCACATTAGTGAGTGGTAGCCTTTGTGGTTGCGGTACATCTCAGGATTGATACGCGGTGCCCACAAAGCCACGTGTGTGCTGTCGATGGTGCTCTGCACAATGGGGAAGCCCACTATCCTGGTAAAGCCACATGAGCATGCCTCTTGCTCCTCTCTGTTTGGAGATAAGACAATGAAGTCCATTTTCCCAGAGTACAGAGGCTCTGTGACCTCCCGGAGGCAGCGATGGATGGTGAACAGGGAGATGCTAGTTATGTCTCCTGCTCCAGACTGGAAGAATCCAGTGGCGAAAAAACTGAGGGCCATGGTGACCTTGAGGGCCATGGTGACCTTGAGGGCCAATCCACACCCCAGCTTATTCCCCATAACCCTGCAAACTAGTTCTCTTCAAACACATGTCCAAATGCCTTTTGAAAGTTCCTATGGAATCTGCTTCCACTACCCTTTCAAGTGGTGTGTTCCAGATGTTAACAACCCTCTGTGTGAAAAAATTGCTCCTCACTTCCCTTAATTTCTCCCAATTTCCCCTGTGTATCTGTGGCTATTAGGACTTGGCTGAAACTACCCAAACTCATTTTGCATCAGGACTGTTACAACCAGCATAAAGTGGAGACTTTAATCTCTTCAGTGTGGGGTGGAGTCAACCCCTAGTCCCAGGATGTGAAAGGAGAGTGCACTAATGTACTGTATCACTCAGCCCCTCAAATTAGTCATGCTGGGGCAGCATGGTGACATGCCAAGGTGGAGGAACAGCTTGATATTTGGCCATGATTCTCCCACGCACTGAGTTCTCAATCTTGGCTGTTCAGCCATGGGCAGGCTTTCCCCATATGGAGGGGAGAAAGAAATCACCTGAGCCTCTCTCATACATGTTGAAGCAGCTTGCGATAGACCTGTTCTCTCAGTCAGGAATGTTCAGCCACAAAAAGGAAAAAAAAGGAAAATACATTTAAAAGAAGAAAGTCACAGCCCCAACATAATAAGCAAAGCAGATCAGAGATTGGATTCATTCTTGGGCATTCTCCTAGCAGCTGAATTTACTTAAAATTTTCAAATCCCTTGCACCAAGTATGAGGCTAATAGCAGCTAAGTTGAGATCCATTGTAATGCTGTAACAATAGCTGGGGACTACATGGCAACACAAGCCAAAAAGGAAAGTGCAAGCAGTGTATGTACTTCATTTGAATTATGAAACAGTACTGTACTTTGCAACTTACTCCAACACAGCTGTTTGATGATTTGGTTATGACTGGATTCTGGCCACTGAAACTGTGGAGGTTCATTTCAGTCAGGGTGGTCTCTACAAAACGTCAGCTGTTGTCATTTTAAGGAATAGGATGAAGGGCTACCACAGAAGTGCTCTGTTATCTCATGTCATGCTGCAAGAGTCAGTGATACAGGAACAGTATCCACAGTGGTCCTGATCACTGGAGACCATAAGGGGAATAGATAGTCTGAAAAGAGCGGGAGCGGAGAGCGGAGTGACTGTTAAAAAAGAGCGGGAATAGAGAGCGGAGTGACTGTTAAAAAAGAGCGGGAATAGAGAGCGGAGTGACTGTTAAAAAAGAGCGGGAATAGAGAGCGGAGTGACTGTTAAAAAAGAGCGGGAACAGAGAGCGGAGTGACTGTTAAAAAAGAGCGGGAACAGAGAGCGGAGTGACTGTTAAAAAAGAGCAGGAGCAGAGAGCGGAGTGACTGTTAAAAAAGAGCGGGAATAGAGAGCGGAGTGACTGTTAAAAAAGAGCGGGAATAGAGAGCGGAGTGACTGTTAAAAAAGAGCGGGAACAGAGAGCGGAGTGACTGTTAAAAAAGAGAGAGAACAGAGAGCGGAGTGACTGTTAAAAAAGAGCGGGAACAGAGAGCGGAGTGACTGTTAAAAAAGAGCGGGAACAGAGAGCGGAGTGACTGTTTGAAAAGAGCGGGAACAGAGAGCGGAGTGACTGTTAAAAAAGAGCGGGAACAGAGAGCGGAGTGACTGTTTGAAAAGAGCGGGAACAGAGAGCGGAGTGACTGTTAAAAAAGAGCGGGAACAGAGAGCGGAGTGACTGTTAAAAAAGAGCGGGAACAGAGAGCGGAGTGACTGTTTGAAAAGAGCAGGAACAGAGAGCGGAGTGACTGTTTGAAAAGAGCGGGAACAGAGAGCGGAGTGACTGTTTGAAAAGAGCGGGAACAGAGAGTGGAGTGACTGTTTGAAAAGAGAAGGAACAGAGAGCGGAGTGACTGTTTGAAAAGAGCGGGAACAGAGAGCGGAGTGACTGTTTCAAAAGAGCGGGAACAGAGAGCGGAGTGACTGTTTGAAAAGAGCGGGAACAGAGAGTGGAGTGACTGTTAAAAAAGAGCGGGAACAGAGAGCGGAGTGACTGTTTGAAAAGAGCGGGAACAGAGAGCGGAGTGACTGTTAAAAAAGAGCGGGAACAGAGAGCGGAGTGACTGTTTGAAAAGAGCGGGAACAGAGAGCGGAGTGACTGTTAAAAAAGAGCGGGAACAGAGAGCGGAGTGACTGTTAAAAAGAGCGGGAGCAGACAGCGGAGTGACTGTTTGAAAAGAGCGGGAACAGAGAGCGGAGTGACTGTTTGAAAAGAGCGGGAACAGAGAGCGGAGTGACTGTTAAAAAAGAGCGGGAGCAGACAGCGGAGTGACTGTTTGAAAAGAGAGGGAACAGAGAGCGGAGTGACTGTTTAAAAAGAGCAGGAACAGAGAGCAGAGTGACTGTTTGAAAAGAGCAGGAACAGAGAGCGGAGTGACTGTTTGAAAAGAGCGGGAACAGAGAGCGGAGTGACTGTTTGAAAAGAGCAGGAGCAGAGAGCGGAGTGACTGTTTGAAAAGAGCGGGAACAGAGAGCGGAGTGACTGTTTAAAAAGAGCGGGAACAGAGAGCGGAGTGACTGTTAAAAAAGAGCGGGAACAGAGAGCGGAGTGACTGTTTGAAAAGGCCAGGAACAGAGAGCGGAGTGACTGTTTGAAAAGAGCGGGAACAGAGAGCGGAGTGACTGTTTGAAAAGAGCGGGAACAGAGAGTGGAGTGACTGTTTGAAAAGGCCAGGAACAGAGAGCGGAGTGACTGTTTGAAAAGAGCGGGAACAGAGAGCGGAGTGACTGTTTGAAAAGAGCGGGAACAGAGAGCGGAGTGACTGTTTAAAAAGAGCAGGAACAGAGAGCAGAGTGACTGTTTGAAAAGAGCGGGAACAGAGAGCGGAGTGAATGTTTGAAAAGAGCGGGAACAGAGAGCGGAGTGACTGTTTGAAAAGAGCGGGAACAGAGAGCGGAGTGACTGTTAAAAAAGAGCGGGAACAGAGAGCGGAGTGACTGTTTGAAAAGAGCGGGAGCAGACAGCGGAGTGACTGTTTGAAAAGAGCGGGAACAGAGAGCGGAGTAACTGTTTGAAAAGAGCGGGAGCAGACAGCGGAGTGTCTGTTTCAAAAGAGCGGGAACAGAGAGCGGAGTGACTGTTTGAAAAGAGCGGGAACAGAGAGCGGAGTGACTGTTTGAAAAGAGCGGGAACAGAGAGCGGAGTGACTGTTTGAAAAGAGCGGGAGCAGAGCGGAGTGACTGTTTGAAAAGAGCGGGAACAGAGAGTGGAGTGACTGTTTGAAAAGAGCGGGAACAGAGAGCGGAGTGACTGTTTGAAAAGAGCGGGAGCAGAGAGCGGAGTGACTGTTTGAAAAGAGCGGGAACAGAGAGCGGAGTGACTGTTTGAAAAGAGCGGGAACAGAGAGCGGAGTGACTGTTTGAAAAGAGCGGGAACAGAGAGCGGAGTGACTGTTTGAAAAGAGCGGGAACAGAGAGCGGAGTGACTGTTTGAAAAGAGCGGGAACAGAGAGCGGAGTGACTGTTTGAAAAGAGCGGGAACAGAGAGCGGTGTGGCTGTTTGAAAAGAGCGGGAACAGAGAGCAGAGTGACTGTTTAAAAAGAGCGTGAACAGAGAGCAGAGTGACTGTTTGAAAAGAGCGGGAACAGAGAGCGGAGTGACTGTTTAAAAAGAGCGGGAACAGAGAGCGGAGTGACTGTTTGAAAAGAGCGGGAACAGAGAGCGGAGTGACTGTTATAAAAGAGCGGGAACAGAGAGCGGAGTGAATGTTTGAAAAGAGCGGGAGCAGACAGCGGAGTGACTGTTAAAAAGAGCGGGAACAGAGAGCGGAGTGACTGTTTGAAAAGAGCGGGAGCAGAGAGCGGAGTGACTGTTTAAAAAGAGCGGGAACAGAGAGCGGAGTGACTGTTTTAATAGAGCGGGAACAGAGAGCGGAGTGACTGTTTGAAAAGAGCGAGAACAAGGAGCGGAGTGACTGTTTAAAAAGAGTGGGAACAGAGAGCGGAGTGACTGTCTAAAAAGAGCGGGAGCAGAGAGCGGAGTGACTGCTTGAAAAGAGCAGGATCAGAGGGCGGAGTGACAGTTAAAAACGAGCAGGAAAAGAGAGCGGAGTGACTGTCTAAAAAGAGCGGGAGCAGAGAGCGGAGTGACTGTTTGAAAAGAGCGGGAGCAGAGAGCGGAGTGACTGTTTGAAAAGAGCGGGAACAGAGAGCGGAGTGACTGTTAAAAAAGAGCGGGAACAGAGAGCGGAGTGACTGTTTGAAAAGAGCGGGAACAGAGAGCGGAGTGACTGTTAAAAAAGAGCGGGAACAGAGAGCGGAGTGACTGTTAAAAAAGAGCGGGAGCAGACAGCGGAGTGACTGTTTGAAAAGAGCGGGAACAGAGAGCAGAGTGACTGTTTGAAAAGAGCGGGAACAGAGAGCGGAGTGACTGTTAAAAAAGAGCGGGAGCAGACAGCGGAGTGACTGTTTGAAAGGAGCGGGAACAGAGAGCGGAGTGACTGTTAAAAAAGAGCGGGAACAGAGAGCGGAGTGACTGTTAAAAAAGAGCGGGAACAGAGAGCGGAGTGACTGTTTGAAAAGAGCGGGAACAGAGAGCGGAGTGACTGTTTGAAAAGAGCGGGAACAGAAAGCGGAGTGACTGTTTGAAAAGAGCGGGAACAGAGAGTGGAGTGACTGTTTGAAAAGAGCAGGAACAGAGAGCGGAGTGACTGTTTGAAAAGAGCGGGAACAGAGAGCGGAGTGACTGTTTCAAAAGAGCGGGAACAGAGAGCGGAGTGACTGTTTGAAAAGAGCGGGAACAGAGAGCGGAGTGACTGTTAAAAAAGAGCGGGAACAGAGAGCGGAGTGACTGTTTGAAAAGAGCGGGAACAGAGAGCGGAGTGACTGTTAAAAAAGAGCGGGAACAGAGAGCGGAGTGACTGTTTGAAAAGAGCGGGAACAGAGAGCGGAGTGACTGTTAAAAAAGAGCGGGAACAGAGAGCGGAGTGACTGTTAAAAAGAGCGGGAGCAGACAGCGGAGTGACTGTTTGAAAAGAGCGGGAACAGAGAGCGGAGTGACTGTTTGAAAAGAGCGGGAACAGAGAGCGGAGTGACTGTTAAAAAAGAGCGGGAGCAGACAGCGGAGTGACTGTTTGAAAAGAGAGGGAACAGAGAGCGGAGTGACTGTTTAAAAAGAGCAGGAACAGAGAGCAGAGTGACTGTTTGAAAAGAGCAGGAACAGAGAGCGGAGTGACTGTTTGAAAAGAGCGGGAACAGAGAGCGGAGTGACTGTTTGAAAAGAGCAGGAGCAGAGAGCGGAGTGACTGTTTGAAAAGAGCGGGAACAGAGAGCGGAGTGACTGTTTAAAAAGAGCGGGAACAGAGAGCGGAGTGAATGTTAAAAAAGAGCGGGAACAGAGAGCGGAGTGACTGTTTGAAAAGGCCAGGAACAGAGAGCGGAGTGACTGTTTGAAAAGAGCGGGAACAGAGAGCGGAGTGACTGTTTGAAAAGAGCGGGAACAGAGAGTGGAGTGACTGTTTGAAAAGAGCGGGAACAGAGAGCGGAGTGACTGTTTGAAAAGAGCGGGAACAGAGAGCGGAGTGACTGTTTAAAAAGAGCAGGAACAGAGAGCAGAGTGACTGTTTGAAAAGAGCGGGAACAGAGAGCGGAGTGAATGTTTGAAAAGAGCGGGAACAGAGAGCGAAGTGACTGTTTGAAAAGAGCGGGAACAGAGAGCGGAGTGACTGTTAAAAAAGAGCGGGAACAGAGAGCGGAGTGACTGTTTGAAAAGAGCGGGAGCAGACAGCGGAGTGACTGTTTGAAAAGAGCGGGAACAGAGAGCGGAGTGACTGTTTGAAAAGAGCGGGAGCAGACAGCGGAGTGTCTGTTTGAAAAGAGCGGGAACAGAGAGCGGAGTGACTGTTTGAAAAGAGCGGGAACAGAGAGCGGAGTGACTGTTTGAAAAGAGCGGGAACAGAGAGCGGAGTGACTGTTTGAAAAGAGCGGGAGCAGAGCAGAGTGACTGTTTGAAAAGAGCGGGAACAGAGAGTGGAGTGACTGTTTGAAAAGAGCGGGAACAGAGAGCGGAGTGACTGTTTGAAAAGAGCGGGAGCAGAGAGCGGAGTGACTGTTTGAAAAGAGCGGGAACAGAGAGCGGAGTGACTGTTTGAAAAGAGCGGGAACAGAGAGCGGAGTGACTGTTTGAAAAGAGCGGGAACAGAGTGCGGAGTGACTGTTTGAAAAGAGCGGGAACAGAGAGCGGAGTGACTGTTTGAAAAGAGCGGGAACAGAGAGCGGAGTGACTGTTTGAAAAGAGCGGGAACAGAGAGCGGTGTGGCTGTTTGAAAAGAGCGGGAACAGAGAGCAGAGTGACTGTTTAAAAAGAGCGGGAACAGAGAGCAGAGTGACTGTTTGAAAAGAGCGGGAACAGAGAGCGGAGTGACTGTTTAAAAAGAGCGGGAACAGAGAGCGGAGTGACTGTTTGAAAAGAGCGGGAACAGAGAGCGGAGTGACTGTTATAAAAGAGCGGGAAGAGGGAGCGGAGTGACTGTTTGAAAAGAGCGGGAGCAGACAGCGGAGTGACTGTTTAAAAAGAGCAGGAACAGAGAGCAGAGTGACTGTTTGAAAAGAGCAGGAACAGAGAGCGGAGTGACTGTTTGAAAAGAGCGGGAACAGAGAGCGGAGTGACTGTTTGAAAAGAGCAGGAGCAGAGAGCGGAGTGACTGTTTGAAAATAGCGGGAACAGAGAGCGGAGTGACTGTTTAAAAAGAGCGGGAACAGAGAGCGGAGTGACTGTTAAAAAAGAGCGGGAACAGAGAGCGGAGTGACTGTTTGAAAAGGCCAGGAACAGAGAGCGGAGTGACTGTTTGAAAAGAGCGGGAACAGAGAGCGGAGTGACTGTTTGAAAAGAGCGGGAACAGAGAGTGGAGTGACTGTTTGAAAAGAGCGGGAACAGAGAGCGGAGTGACTGTTTGAAAAGAGCGGGAACAGAGAGCGGAGTGACTGTTTAAAAAGAGCAGGAACAGAGAGCAGAGTGACTGTTTGAAAAGAGCGGGAACAGAGAGCGGAGTGAATGTTTGAAAAGAGCGGGAACAGAGAGCGGAGTGACTGTTTGAAAAGAGCGGGAACAGAGAGCGGAGTGACTGTTAAAAAAGAGCGGGAACAGAGAGCGGAGTGACTCTTTGAAAAGAGCGGGAGCAGACAGCGGAGTGACTGTTTGAAAAGAGCGGGAACAGAGAGCGGAGTAACTGTTTGAAAAGAGCGGGAGCAGACAGCGGAGTGTCTGTTTGAAAAGAGCGGGAACAGAGAGCGGAGTGACTGTTTGAAAAGAGCGGGAACAGAGAGCGGAGTGACTGTTTGAAAAGAGCGGGAACAGAGAGCGGAGTGACTGTTTGAAAAGAGCGGGAGCAGAGCGGAGTGACTGTTTGAAAAGAGCGGGAACAGAGAGTGGAGTGACTGTTTGAAAAGAGCGGGAACAGAGAGCGGAGTGACTGTTTGAAAAGAGCGGGAGCAGAGAGCGGAGTGACTGTTTGAAAAGAGCGGGAACAGAGAGCGGAGTGACTGTTTGAAAAGAGCGGGAACAGAGAGCGGAGTGACTGTTTGAAAAGAGCGGGAACAGAGAGCGGAGTGACTGTTTGAAAAGAGCGGGAACAGAGAGCGGAGTGACTGTTTGAAAAGAGCGGGAACAGAGAGCGGAGTGACTGTTTGAAAAGAGCGGGAACAGAGAGCGGTGTGGCTGTTTGAAAAGAGCGGGAACAGAGAGCAGAGTGACTGTTTAAAAAGAGCGTGAACAGAGAGCAGAGTGACTGTTTGAAAAGAGCGGGAACAGAGAGCGGAGTGACTGTTTAAAAAGAGCGGGAACAGAGAGCGGAGTGACTGTTTGAAAAGAGCGGGAACAGAGAGCGGAGTGACTGTTATAAAAGAGCGGGAACAGAGAGCGGAGTGAATGTTTGAAAAGAGCGGGAGCAGACAGCGGAGTGACTGTTAAAAAGAGCGGGAACAGAGAGCGGAGTGACTGTTTGAAAACAGCGGGAGCAGAGAGCGGAGTGACTGTTTAAAAAGTGCGGGAACAGAGAGCGGAGTGACTGTTTTAATAGAGCGGGAACAGAGAGCGGAGTGACTGTTTGAAAAGAGCGAGAACAAGGAGAGGAGTGACTGTTTAAAAAAAGTGGGAACAGAGAGCGGAGTGACTGTCTAAAAAGAGCGGGAGCAGAGAGCGGAGTGACTGCTTGAAAAGAGCAGGATCAGAGGGCGGAGTGACAGTTAAAAACGAGCAGGAAAAGAGAGCGGAGTGACTGTCTAAAAAGAGCGGGAGCAGAGAGCGGAGTGACTGTTTGAAAAGAGCGGGAGCAGAGAGCGGAGTGACTGTTTGAAAAGAGCGGGAACAGAGAGCGGAGTGACTGTTAAAAAAGAGCGGGAACAGAGAGCGGAGTGACTGTTTGAAAAGAGCGGGAACAGAGAGCGGAGTGACTGTTAAAAAAGAGCGGGAACAGAGAGCGGAGTGACTGTTAAAAAAGAGCGGGAGCAGACAGCGGAGTGACTGTTTGTAAAGAGCGGGAACAGAGAGCAGAGTGACTGTTTGAAAAGAGCGGGAACAGAGAGCGGAGTGACTGTTAAAAAAGAGCGGGAGCAGACAGCGGAGTGACTGTTTGAAAGGAGCGGGAACAGAGAGCGGAGTGACTGTTAAAAAAGAGCGGGAACAGAGAGCGGAGTGACTGTTAAAAAAGAGCGGGAACAGAGAGCGGAGTGACTGTTTGAAAAGAGCGGGAACAGAGAGCGGAGTGACTGTTTGAAAAGAGCGGGAACAGAGAGCGGAGTGACTGTTTGAAAAGAGCGGGAACAGAGAGTGGAGTGACTGTTTGAAAAGAGCAGGAACAGAGAGCGGAGTGACTGTTTGAAAAGAGCGGGAACAGAGAGCGGAGTGACTGTTTCAAAAGAGCGGGAACAGAGAGCGGAGTGACTGTTTGAAAAGAGCGGGAACAGAGAGCGGAGTGACTGTTAAAAAAGAGCGGGAACAGAGAGCGGAGTGACTGTTTGAAAAGAGCGGGAACAGAGAGCGGAGTGACTGTTAAAAAAGAGCGGGAACAGAGAGCGGAGTGACTGTTTGAAAAGAGCGGGAACAGAGAGCGGAGTGACTGTTAAAAAAGAGCGGGAACAGAGAGCGGAGTGACTGTTAAAAAGAGCGGGAGCAGACAGCGGAGTGACTGTTTGAAAAGAGCGGGAACAGAGAGCGGAGTGACTGTTTGAAAAGAGCGGGAACAGAGAGCGGAGTGACTGTTAAAAAAGAGCGGGAGCAGACAGCGGAGTGACTGTTTGAAAAGAGAGGGAACAGAGAGCGGAGTGACTGTTTAAAAAGAGCAGGAACAGAGAGCAGAGTGACTGTTTGAAAAGAGCAGGAACAGAGAGCGGAGTGACTGTTTAAAAAGAGCGGGAACAGAGAGCGGAGTGAATGTTAAAAAAGAGCGGGAACAGAGAGCGGAGTGACTGTTTGAAAAGGCCAGGAACAGAGAGCGGAGTGACTGTTTGAAAAGAGCGGGAACAGAGAGCGGAGTGACTGTTTGAAAAGAGCGGGAACAGAGAGTGGAGTGACTGTTTGAAAAGAGCGGGAACAGAGAGCGGAGTGACTGTTTGAAAAGAGCGGGAACAGAGAGCGGAGTGACTGTTTAAAAAGAGCAGGAACAGAGAGCAGAGTGACTGTTTGAAAAGAGCGGGAACAGAGAGCGGAGTGAATGTTTGAAAAGAGCGGGAACAGAGAGCGAAGTGACTGTTTGAAAAGAGCGGGAACAGAGAGCGGAGGGACTGTTAAAAAAGAGCGGGAACAGAGAGCGGAGTGACTGTTTGAAAAGAGCGGGAGCAGACAGCGGAGTGACTGTTTGAAAAGAGCGGGAACAGAGAGCGGAGTGACTGTTTGAAAAGTGCGGGAGCAGACAGCGGAGTGTCTGTTTGAAAAGAGCGGGAACAGAGAGCGGAGTGACTGTTTGAAAAGAGCGGGAACAGAGAGCGGAGTGACTGTTTGAAAAGAGCGGGAACAGAGAGCGGAGTGACTGTTTGAAAAGAGCGGGAGCAGAGCGGAGTGACTGTTTGAAAAGAGCGGGAACAGAGAGTGGAGTGACTGTTTGAAAAGAGCGGGAACAGAGAGCGGAGTGACTGTTTGAAAAGAGCGGGAGCAGAGAGCGGAGTGACTGTTTGAAAAGAGCGGGAACAGAGAACGGAGTGACTGTTTGAAAAGAGCGGGAACAGAGAGCGGAGTGACTGTTTGAAAAGAGCGGGAACAGAGTGCGGAGTGACTGTTTGAAAAGAGCGGGAACAGAGAGCGGAGTGACTGTTTGAAAAGAGCGGGAACAGAGAGCGGAGTGACTGTTTGAAAAGAGCAGGAACAGAGAGCGGTGTGGCTGTTTGAAAAGAGCGGGAACAGAGAGCAGAGTGACTGTTTAAAAAGAGCGGGAACAGAGAGCAGAGTGACTGTTTGAAAAGAGCGGGAACAGAGAGCGGAGTGACTGTTTAAAAAGAGCGGGAACAGAGAGCGGAGTGACTGTTTGAAAAGAGCGGGAACAGAGAGCGGAGTGACTGTTATAAAAGAGCGGGAACAGGGAGCGGAGTGAATGTTTGAAAAGAGCGGGAGCAGACAGCGGAGTGACTGTTAAAAAGAGCGGGAACAGAGAGCGGAGTGACTGTTTGAAAAGAGCGGGAGCAGAGAGCGGAGTGACTGTTTAAAAAGAGCGGGAACAGAGAGCGGAGTGACTGTTTTAATAGAGCGGGAACAGAGAGCGGAGTGACTGTTTGAAAAGAGCGAGAACAAGGAGCGGAGTGACTGTTTGAAAAGAGCGGGAACAGAGAGCGGAGTGACTGTTTGAAAAGAGCGGGAACAGAGAGCGGAGTGACTGTTTGAAAAGAGCGGGAACAGAGAGCGGAGTGACTGTTTAAAAAGAGCAGGAACAGAGAGCAGAGTGACTGTTTGAAAAGAGCGGGAACAGAGAGCGGAGTGACTGTTTGAAAAGAGCGGGAACAGAGAGCGGAGTGACTGTTTGAAAAGAGCGGGAACAGAGAGCGGAGTGACTGTTAAAAAAGAGCGGGAACAGAGAGCGGAGTGACTGTTTGAAAAGAGCGGGAGCAGACAGCGGAGTGACTGTTTGAAAAGAGCGGGAACAGAGAGCGGAGTGACTGTTTGAAAAGAGCGGGAGCAGACAGTGGAGTGTCTGTTTGAAAAGAGCGGGAACAGAGAGCGGAGTGACTGTTTGAAAAGAGCGGGTACAGAGAGCGGAGTGACTGTTTGAAAAGAGCGGGAACAGAGAGCGGAGTGACTGTTTGAAAAGAGCGGGAGCAGAGCGGAGTGACTGTTTGAAAAGAGCGGGAACAGAGAGCGGAGTGACTGTTTGAAAAGAGCGGGAACAGAGAGCTGAGTGACTGTTTGAAAAGAGCGGGAGCAGAGAGCGGAGTGACTGTTTGAAAAGAGCGGGAACAGAGAGCGGAGTGACTGTTTGAAAAGTGCGGGAACAGAGAGCGGAGTGACTGTTTGAAAAGAGCGGGAACAGAGAGCGGAGTGACTGTTTGAAAAGAGCGGGAACAGAGAGCGGAGTGACTGTTTGAAAAGAGCGGGAACAGAGAGCGGAGTGACTGTTTGAAAAGAGCGGGAACAGAGAGCAGAGTGACTGTTTGAAAAGAGCGGGAACAGAGAGCGGAGTGACTGTTTAAAAAGAGCGGGAACAGAGAGCGGAGTGACTGTTTGAAAAGAGCGGGAACAGAGAGCGGAGTGACTGTTATAAAAGAGCGGGAACAGAGAGCGGAGTGAATGTTTGAAAAGAGCGGGAGCAGACAGCGGAGTGACTGTTAAAAAGAGCGGGAACAGAGAGCGGAGTGACTGTTTGAAAAGAGCGGGAGCAGAGAGCGGAGTGACTGTTTAAAAAGAGCGGGAACAGAGAGCGGAGTGACTGTTTGAAAAGAGCGGGAACAGAGAGCGGAGTGACTGTTAAAAAAGAGCGGGAACAGAGAGCGGAGTGACTGTTAAAAAGAGCGGGAGCAGACAGCGGAGTGACTGTTTGAAAAGAGCGGGAACAGAGAGCGGAGTGACTGTTTGAAAAGAGCGGGAACAGAGAGTGGAGTGACTGTTTGAAAAGAGCGGGAACAGAGAGCGGAGTGACTGTTTGAAAAGAGCGGGAACAGAGAGCGGAGTGACTGTTTAAAAAGAGCAGGAACAGAGAGCAGAGTGACTGTTTCAAAAGAGCGGGAACAGAGAGCGGAGTGAATGTTTGAAAAGAGCGGGAACAGAGAGCGGAGTGACTGTTTGAAAAGAGCGGGAACAGAGAGCGGAGTGACTGTTAAAAAAGAGCGGGAACAGAGAGCGGAGTGACTGTTTGAAAAGAGCGGGAGCAGACAGCGGAGTGACTGTTTGAAAAGAGCGCGGAGTGACTGTTTGAAAAGAGCAGGAACAGAGAGCGGAGTGACTGTTAAAAAAGAGCGGGAACAGAGAGCGGAGTGACTGTTAAAAAAGAGCGGGAGCAGACAGCGGAGTGACTGTTTGAAAAGAGCGGGAACAGAGAGCAGAGTGACTGTTTGAAAAGAGCGGGAACAGAGAGCGGAGTGACTGTTAAAAAAGAGCGGGAGCAGACAGCGGAGTGACTGTTTGAAAAGAGTGGGAACAGAGAGCGGAGTGACTGTTTGAAAAGAGCGGGAACAGAGAGCGGGGTGACTGTTTGAAAAGAGCGGGAACAGAGAGCGGAGTGACTGTTTGAAAAGAGCGGGAGCAGAGCGGAGTGACTGTTTGAAAAGAGCGGGAACAGAGAGTGGAGTGACTGTTTGAAAAGAGCGGGAACAGAGAGCGGAGTGACTGTTTGAAAAGAGCGGGAGCAGAGAGCGGAGTGACTGTTTGAAAAGAGCGGGAACAGAGAGCGGAGTGACTGTTTGAAAAGAGCGGGAACAGAGAGCGGAGTGACTGTTTGAAAAGAGCGGGAACAGAGAGCGGAGTGACTGTTATAAAAGAGCGGGAACAGGGAGCGGAGTGAATGTTTGGAAAGAGCGGGAGCAGACAGCGGAGTGACTGTTAAAAAGAGCGGGAACAGAGAGCGGAGTGACTGTTTGAAAAGAGCGGGAGCAGAGAGCGGAGTGACTGTTTAAAAAGAGCGGGAACAGAGAGCGGTGTGACTGTTTTAATAGAGCGGGAACAGAGAGCGGAGTGACTGTTTGAAAAGAGAGAGAACAAGGAGCGGAGTGACTGTTTAAAAAGAGTGGGAACAGAGAGCGGAGTGACTGTCTAAAAAGAGCGGGAGCAGAGAGCGGAGTGACTGCTTGAAAAGAGCAGGATCAGAGGGCGGAGTGACAGTTAAAAACGAGCAGGAAAAGAGAGCGGAGTGACTGTCTAAAAAGAGCGGGAGCAGAGAGCGGAGTGACTGTTTGAAAAGAGCGGGAGCAGAGAGCGGAGTGACTGTTTGAAAAGAGCGGGAACAGAGAGCGGAGTGACTGTTAAAAAAGAGCGGGAACAGAGAGCGGAGTGACTGTTTGAAAAGAGCGGGAACAGAGAGCGGAGTGACTGTTAAAAAAGAGCGGGAACAGAGAGCGGAGTGACTGTTAAAAAAGAGCGGGAGCAGACAGTGGAGTGACTGTTTGAAAAGAGCGGGAACAGAGAGCAGAGTGACCGTTTGAAAAGAGCGGGAACAGAGAGCGGAGTGACTGTTAAAAAAGAGCGGGAGCAGACAGCGGAGTGACTGTTTGAAAAGAGTTGGAACCGAGAGCGGAGTGACTGTTTAAAAAGAGCAGGAACAGAGAGCAGAGTGACTGTTTGAAAAGAGCGGGAACAGAGAGCGGAGTGACTGTTTGAAAAGAGCAGGAACAGAGAGCGGAGTGACTGTTTGAAAAGAGCGGGAACAGAGAGCGGAGTGACTGTTTAAAAAGAGCGGGAACAGAGAGCGGAGTGACTGTTAAAAAAGAGCGGGAACAGAAAGCGGAGTGACTGTTTGAAAAGGCCGGGAACAGAGAGCGGAGTGACTGTTTGAAAAGAGCAGGAACAGAGAGCGGAGTGACTGTTTGAAAAGAGCGGGAACAGAGAGCGGAGTGACTGTTTGAAAAGAGCGGGAACAGAGAGCGGAGTGACTGTTTGAAAAGAGCGGGAACAGAGAGCGGAGTGACTGTTTAAAAAGAGCAGGAACAGAGAGCAGAGTGACTGTTTGAAAAGAGCGGGAACAGAGAGCGGAGTGACTGTTTGAAAAGAGCGGGAACAGAGAGCGGAGTGACTGTTTGAAAAGAGCGGGAACAGAGAGCGGAGTGACTGTTAAAAAAGAGCGGGAACAGAGAGCGGAGTGACTGTTTGAAAAGAGCGGGAGCAGACAGCGGAGTGACTGTTTGAAAAGAGCGGGAACAGAGAGCGGAGTGACTGTTTGAAAAGAGCGGGAGCAGACAGTGGAGTGTCTGTTTGAAAAGAGCGGGAACAGAGAGCGGAGTGACTGTTTGAAAAGAGCGGGTACAGAGAGCGGAGTGACTGTTTGAAAAGAGCGGGAACAGAGAGCGGAGTGACTGTTTGAAAAGAGCGGGAGCAGAGCGGAGTGACTGTTTGAAAAGAGCGGGAACAGAGAGCGGAGTGACTGTTTGAAAAGAGCGGGAACAGAGAGCTGAGTGACTGTTTGAAAAGAGCGGGAGCAGAGAGCGGAGTGACTGTTTGAAAAGAGCGGGAACAGAGAGTGGAGTGACTGTTTGAAAAGTGCGGGAACAGAGAGCGGAGTGACTGTTTGAAAAGAGCGGGAACAGAGAGCGGAGTGACTGTTTGAAAAGAGCGGGAACAGAGAGCGGAGTGACTGTTTGAAAAGAGCGGGAACAGAGAGCGGAGTGACTGTTTGAAAAGAGCGGGAACAGAGAGCAGAGTGACTGTTTGAAAAGAGCGGGAACAGAGAGCGGAGTGACTGTTTAAAAAGAGCGGGAACAGAGAGCGGAGTGACTGTTTGAAAAGAGCGGGAACAGAGAGCGGAGTGACTGTTATAAAAGAGCGGGAACAGAGAGCGGAGTGAATGTTTGAAAAGAGTGGGAGCAGACAGCGGAGTGACTGTTAAAAAGAGCGGGAACAGAGAGCGGAGTGACTGTTTGAAAAGAGCGGGAGCAGAGAGCGGAGTGACTGTTTAAAAAGAGCGGGAACAGGGAGCGGAGTGACTGTTTTAATAGAGCGGGAACAGAGAGCGGAGTGACTGTTTGAAAAGAGCGAGAACAGGGAGCGGAGTGACTGTTTAAAAAGTGCGGGAACAGAGAGCGGAGTGACTGTCTAAAAAGAGCGGGAGCAGAGAGCGGAGTGACTGCTTGAAAAGAGCAGGATCAGAGGGCGGAGTGACAGTTAAAAACGAGCGGGAACAGAGAGCGGAGTGACTGTCTAAAATGAGCGGGAGCAGAGAGCGGAGTGACTGTTTGAAAAGAGCGGGAGCAGAGAGCGGAGTGACTGCTTGAAAAGAGCGGGAACAGAGAGCGGAGTGACTGTTTAAAAAGAGCGGGAACAGAGAGCGGAGTGACTGTTTGAAAAGAGCGGGAACAGAGAGCGGAGTGACTGTTTAAAAAGAGCGGGAACAGAGAGCGGAGTGACTGTTTAAAAAGAGCGGGAACAGAGAGCGGAGTGACTGTTTGAAAAGAGCGGGAACAGAGGGCGGAGTGACTGTTTGAAAAGAGCGGGAACAGAGAGCGGAGTGACTGTTTAAAAAGAGCGGGAACAGAGAGCGGAGTGACTGTTTGAAAAGAGTGGGAACAGAGAGCGGAGTGACTGTTCAAAAAGAGCGGGAACAGAGAGCGGAGTGACTGTTTTAATAGAGCGGGAACAGAGAGCGGAGTGACTGTTTGAAAAGACCGAGAACAGGGAGCGGTGTGACTGTTTGAAAAGAGCGGGAACAGAGAGCGGAGTGACTGTTAAAAAGAGCGGGAACAGAGAGTGTAGTGACTGTTTGAAAAGAGCGGGAACAGAGAGCGGAGTGACTGTTTGAAAAGAGCGGGAACAGAGAGCGGAGTGACTGTTAAAAAGAGCGGGAACAGAGAGTGGAGTGACTGTTTGAAAAGAGCGGGAACAGAGAGCGGAGTGACTGTTTGAAAAGAGCGGGAACAGAGAGCGGAGTGACTGTTTGAAAAGAGCGGGAACAGAGAGCGGAGTGACTGTTTGAAAAGAGCGGGAACAGAGAGCGGAGTGACTGTTTAAAAAGAGCGGGAACAGAGAGCGGAGTGACTGTTTGAAAAGAGCGGGAGCAGACAGCGGAGTGACTGTTTGAAAAGAGCGGGAACAGAGAGCGGAGTGACTGTTTGAAAAGAGCGGGAGCAGACAGCGGAGTGTCTGTTTGAAAAGAGCGGGAACAGAGAGCGGAGTGACTGTTTGAAAAGAGCGGGAACAGAGAGCGGAGTGACTGTTTGAAAAGAGCGGGAACAGAGAGCGGAGTGACTGTTTGAAAAGAGCGGGAACAGAGAGCAGAGTGACTGTTAAAAAAGAGCGGGAACAGAGAGCGGAGTGACTGTTTGAAAAGAGCGGGAGCAGACAGCGGAGTGACTGTTTGAAAAGAGCGGGAACAGAGAGCGGAGTGACTGTTTGAAAAGAGCGGGAGCAGACAGTGGAGTGTCTGTTTGAAAAGAGCGGGAACAGAGAGCGGAGTGACTGTTTGAAAAGAGCGGGAGCAGACAGCGGAGTGTCTGTTTGAAAAGAGCGGGAACAGAGAGCGGAGTGACTGTTTGAAAAGAGCGGGAACAGAGAGCGGAGTGACTGTTTGAAAAGAGCGGGAACAGAGAGCGGAGTGACTGTTTGAAAAGAGCGGGAACAGAGAGCAGAGTGACTGTTAAAAAAGAGCGGGAACAGAGAGCGGAGTGACTGTTTGAAAAGAGCGGGAGCAGACAGCGGAGTGACTGTTTGAAAAGAGCGGGAACAGAGAGCGGAGTGACTGTTTGAAAAGAGCGGGAGCAGACAGTGGAGTGTCTGTTTGAAAAGAGCGGGAACAGAGAGCGGAGTGACTGTTTGAAAAGAGCGGGTACAGAGAGCGGAGTGACTGTTTAAAAAGAGCGGGAACAGAGAGCGGAGTGACTGTTTGAAAAGAGCGGGAACAGAGAGCGGAGTGACTGTTATAAAAGAGCGGGAACAGAGAGCGGAGTGAATGTTTGAAAAGAGCGGGAGCAGACAGCGGAGTGACTGTTAAAAAGAGCGGGAACAGAGAGCGGAGTGACTGTTTGAAAAGAGCGGGAGCAGAGAGCGGAGTGACTGTTTAAAAAGAGCGGGAACAGAGAGCGGAGTGACTGTTTTAATAGAGCGGGAACAGAGAGCGGAGTGACTGTTTGAAAAGAGCGAGAACAGGGAGCGGAGTGACTGTTTAAAAAGTGCGGGAACAGAGAGCGGAGTGACTGTCTAAAAAGAGCGGGAGCAGAGAGCGGAGTGACTGCTTGAAAAGAGCAGGATCAGAGGGCGGAGTGACAGTTAAAAACGAGCGGGAACAGAGAGCGGAGTGACTGTCTAAAATGAGCGGGAGCAGAGAGCGGAGTGACTGTTTGAAAAGAGCGGGAGCAGAGAGCGGAGTGACTGCTTGAAAAGAGCGGGAACAGAGAGCGGAGTGACTGTTTAAAAAGAGCGGGAACAGAGAGCGGAGTGACTGTTTGAAAAGAGCGGGAACAGAGAGCGGAGTGACTGTTTAAAAAGAGCGGGAACAGAGAGCGGAGTGACTGTTTAAAAAGAGCGGGAACAGAGAGCGGAGTGACTGTTTGAAAAGAGCGGGAACAGAGAGCGGAGTGACTGTTTGAAAAGAGCGGGAACAGAGAGCGGAGTGACTGTTTAAAAAGAGCGGGAACAGAGAGCGGAGTGACTGTTTGAAAAGAGCGGGAACAGAGAGCGGAGTGACTGTTCAAAAAGAGCGGGAACAGAGAGCGGAGTGACTGTTTTAATAGAGCGGGAACAGAGAGCGGAGTGACTGTTTGAAAAGACCGAGAACAGGGAGCGGTGTGACTGTTTGAAAAGAGCGGGAACAGAGAGCGGAGTGACTGTTAAAAAGAGCGGGAACAGAGAGTGTAGTGACTGTTTGAAAAGAGCGGGAACAGAGAGCGGAGTGACTGTTTGAAAAGAGCGGGAACAGAGAGTGGAGTGACTGTTTGAAAAGAGCGGGAACAGAGAGCGGAGTGACTGTTTGAAAAGAGCGGGAGCAGAGAGCGGAGTGACTGTTTGAAAAGAGCGGGAACAGAGAACGGAGTGACTGTTTGAAAAGAGCGGGAACAGAGAGCGGAGTGACTGTTTGAAAAGAGCGGGAACAGAGTGCGGAGTGACTGTTTGAAAAGAGCGGGAACAGAGAGCGGAGTGACTGTTTGAAAAGAGCGGGAACAGAGAGCGGAGTGACTGTTTGAAAAGAGCAGGAACAGAGAGCGGTGTGGCTGTTTGAAAAGAGCGGGAACAGAGAGCAGAGTGACTGTTTAAAAAGAGCGGGAACAGAGAGCAGAGTGACTGTTTGAAAAGAGCGGGAACAGAGAGCGGAGTGACTGTTTAAAAAGAGCGGGAACAGAGAGCGGAGTGACTGTTTGAAAAGAGCGGGAACAGAGAGCGGAGTGACTGTTATAAAAGAGCGGGAACAGGGAGCGGAGTGAATGTTTGAAAAGAGCGGGAGCAGACAGCGGAGTGACTGTTAAAAAGAGCGGGAACAGAGAGCGGAGTGACTGTTTGAAAAGAGCGGGAGCAGAGAGCGGAGTGACTGTTTAAAAAGAGCGGGAACAGAGAGCGGAGTGACTGTTTTAATAGAGCGGGAACAGAGAGCGGAGTGACTGTTTGAAAAGAGCGAGAACAAGGAGCGGAGTGACTGTTTGAAAAGAGCGGGAACAGAGAGCGGAGTGACTGTTTGAAAAGAGCGGGAACAGAGAGCGGAGTGACTGTTTGAAAAGAGCGGGAACAGAGAGCGGAGTGACTGTTTAAAAAGAGCAGGAACAGAGAGCAGAGTGACTGTTTGAAAAGAGCGGGAACAGAGAGCGGAGTGACTGTTTGAAAAGAGCGGGAACAGAGAGCGGAGTGACTGTTTGAAAAGAGCGGGAACAGAGAGCGGAGTGACTGTTAAAAAAGAGCGGGAACAGAGAGCGGAGTGACTGTTTGAAAAGAGCGGGAGCAGACAGCGGAGTGACTGTTTGAAAAGAGCGGGAACAGAGAGCGGAGTGACTGTTTGAAAAGAGCGGGAGCAGACAGTGGAGTGTCTGTTTGAAAAGAGCGGGAACAGAGAGCGGAGTGACTGTTTGAAAAGAGCGGGTACAGAGAGCGGAGTGACTGTTTGAAAAGAGCGGGAACAGAGAGCGGAGTGACTGTTTGAAAAGAGCGGGAGCAGAGCGGAGTGACTGTTTGAAAAGAGCGGGAACAGAGAGCGGAGTGACTGTTTGAAAAGAGCGGGAACAGAGAGCTGAGTGACTGTTTGAAAAGAGCGGGAGCAGAGAGCGGAGTGACTGTTTGAAAAGAGCGGGAACAGAGAGCGGAGTGACTGTTTGAAAAGTGCGGGAACAGAGAGCGGAGTGACTGTTTGAAAAGAGCGGGAACAGAGAGCGGAGTGACTGTTTGAAAAGAGCGGGAACAGAGAGCGGAGTGACTGTTTGAAAAGAGCGGGAACAGAGAGCGGAGTGACTGTTTGAAAAGAGCGGGAACAGAGAGCAGAGTGACTGTTTGAAAAGAGCGGGAACAGAGAGCGGAGTGACTGTTTAAAAAGAGCGGGAACAGAGAGCGGAGTGACTGTTTGAAAAGAGCGGGAACAGAGAGCGGAGTGACTGTTATAAAAGAGCGGGAACAGAGAGCGGAGTGAATGTTTGAAAAGAGCGGGAGCAGACAGCGGAGTGACTGTTAAAAAGAGCGGGAACAGAGAGCGGAGTGACTGTGTGAAAAGAGCGGGAGCAGAGAGCGGAGTGACTGTTTAAAAAGAGCGGGAACAGAGAGCGGAGTGACTGTTTGAAAAGAGCGGGAACAGAGAGCGGAGTGACTGTTAAAAAAGAGCGGGAACAGAGAGCGGAGTGACTGTTAAAAAGAGCGGGAGCAGACAGCGGAGTGACTGTTTGAAAAGAGCGGGAACAGAGAGCGGAGTGACTGTTTGAAAAGAGCGGGAACAGAGAGTGGAGTGACTGTTTGAAAAGAGCGGGAACAGAGAGCGGAGTGACTGTTTGAAAAGAGCGGGAACAGAGAGCGGAGTGACTGTTTAAAAAGAGCAGGAACAGAGAGCAGAGTGACTGTTTCAAAAGAGCGGGAACAGAGAGCGGAGTGAATGTTTGAAAAGAGCGGGAACAGAGAGCGGAGTGACTGTTTGAAAAGAGCGGGAACAGAGAGCGGAGTGACTGTTAAAAAAGAGCGGGAACAGAGAGCGGAGTGACTGTTTGAAAAGAGCGGGAGCAGACAGCGGAGTGACTGTTTGAACAGAGCGCGGAGTGACTGTTTGAAAAGAGCAGGAACAGAGAGCGGAGTGACTGTTAAAAAAGAGCGGGAACAGAGAGCGGAGTGACTGTTAAAAAAGAGCGGGAGCAGACAGCGGAGTGACTGTTTGAAAAGAGCGGGAACAGAGAGCAGAGTGACTGTTTGAAAAGAGCGGGAACAGAGAGCGGAGTGACTGTTAAAAAAGAGCGGGAGCAGACAGCGGAGTGACTGTTTGAAAAGAGTGGGAACAGAGAGCGGAGTGACTGTTTGAAAAGAGCGGGAACAGAGAGCGGGGTGACTGTTTGAAAAGAGCGGGAACAGAGAGCGGAGTGACTGTTTGAAAAGAGCGGGAGCAGAGCGGAGTGACTGTTTGAAAAGAGCGGGAACAGAGAGTGGAGTGACTGTTTGAAAAGAGCGGGAACAGAGAGCGGAGTGACTGTTTGAAAAGAGCGGGAGCAGAGAGCGGAGTGACTGTTTGAAAAGAGCGGGAACAGAGAGCGGAGTGACTGTTTGAAAAGAGCGGGAACAGAGAGCGGAGTGACTGTTTGAAAAGAGCGGGAACAGAGAGCGGAGTGACTGTTATAAAAGAGCGGGAACAGGGAGCGGAGTGAATGTTTGGAAAGAGCGGGAGCAGACAGCGGAGTGACTGTTAAAAAGAGCGGGAACAGAGAGCGGAGTGACTGTTTGAAAAGAGCGGGAGCAGAGAGCGGAGTGACTGTTTAAAAAGAGCGGGAACAGAGAGCGGTGTGACTGTTTTAATAGAGCGGGAACAGAGAGCGGAGTGACTGTTTGAAAAGAGAGAGAACAAGGAGCGGAGTGACTGTTTAAAAAGAGTGGGAACAGAGAGCGGAGTGACTGTCTAAAAAGAGCGGGAGCAGAGAGCGGAGTGACTGCTTGAAAAGAGCAGGATCAGAGGGCGGAGTGACAGTTAAAAACGAGCAGGAAAAGAGAGCGGAGTGACTGTCTAAAAAGAGCGGGAGCAGAGAGCGGAGTGACTGTTTGAAAAGAGCGGGAGCAGAGAGCGGAGTGACTGTTTGAAAAGAGCGGGAACAGAGAGCGGAGTGACTGTTAAAAAAGAGCGGGAACAGAGAGCGGAGTGACTGTTTGAAAAGAGCGGGAACAGAGAGCGGAGTGACTGTTAAAAAAGAGCGGGAACAGAGAGCGGAGTGACTGTTAAAAAAGAGCGGGAGCAGACAGTGGAGTGACTGTTTGAAAAGAGCGGGAACAGAGAGCAGAGTGACCGTTTGAAAAGAGCGGGAACAGAGAGCGGAGTGACTGTTAAAAAAGAGCGGGAGCAGACAGCGGAGTGACTGTTTGAAAAGAGTTGGAACCGAGAGCGGAGTGACTGTTTAAAAAGAGCAGGAACAGAGAGCAGAGTGACTGTTTGAAAAGAGCGGGAACAGAGAGCGGAGTGACTGTTTGAAAAGAGCAGGAACAGAGAGCGGAGTGACTGTTTGAAAAGAGCGGGAACAGAGAGCGGAGTGACTGTTTAAAAAGAGCGGGAACAGAGAGCGGAGTGACTGTTAAAAAAGAGCGGGAACAGAAAGCGGAGTGACTGTTTGAAAAGGCCGGGAACAGAGAGCGGAGTGACTGTTTGAAAAGAGCAGGAACAGAGAGCGGAGTGACTGTTTGAAAAGAGCGGGAACAGAGAGCGGAGTGACTGTTTGAAAAGAGCGGGAACAGAGAGCGGAGTGACTGTTTGAAAAGAGCGGGAACAGAGAGCGGAGTGACTGTTTAAAAAGAGCAGGAACAGAGAGCAGAGTGACTGTTTGAAAAGAGCGGGAACAGAGAGCGGAGTGACTGTTTGAAAAGAGCGGGAACAGAGAGCGGAGTGACTGTTTGAAAAGAGCGGGAACAGAGAGCGGAGTGACTGTTAAAAAAGAGCGGGAACAGAGAGCGGAGTGACTGTTTGAAAAGAGCGGGAGCAGACAGCGGAGTGACTGTTTGAAAAGAGCGGGAACAGAGAGCGGAGTGACTGTTTGAAAAGAGCGGGAGCAGACAGTGGAGTGTCTGTTTGAAAAGAGCGGGAACAGAGAGCGGAGTGACTGTTTGAAAAGAGCGGGTACAGAGAGCGGAGTGACTGTTTGAAAAGAGCGGGAACAGAGAGCGGAGTGACTGTTTGAAAAGAGCGGGAGCAGAGCGGAGTGACTGTTTGAAAAGAGCGGGAACAGAGAGCGGAGTGACTGTTTGAAAAGAGCGGGAACAGAGAGCTGAGTGACTGTTTGAAAAGAGCGGGAGCAGAGAGCGGAGTGACTGTTTGAAAAGAGCGGGAACAGAGAGTGGAGTGACTGTTTGAAAAGTGCGGGAACAGAGAGCGGAGTGACTGTTTGAAAAGAGCGGGAACAGAGAGCGGAGTGACTGTTTGAAAAGAGCGGGAACAGAGAGCGGAGTGACTGTTTGAAAAGAGCGGGAACAGAGAGCGGAGTGACTGTTTGAAAAGAGCGGGAACAGAGAGCAGAGTGACTGTTTGAAAAGAGCGGGAACAGAGAGCGGAGTGACTGTTTAAAAAGAGCGGGAACAGAGAGCGGAGTGACTGTTTGAAAAGAGCGGGAACAGAGAGCGGAGTGACTGTTATAAAAGAGCGGGAACAGAGAGCGGAGTGAATGTTTGAAAAGAGTGGGAGCAGACAGCGGAGTGACTGTTAAAAAGAGCGGGAACAGAGAGCGGAGTGACTGTTTGAAAAGAGCGGGAGCAGAGAGCGGAGTGACTGTTTAAAAAGAGCGGGAACAGGGAGCGGAGTGACTGTTTTAATAGAGCGGGAACAGAGAGCGGAGTGACTGTTTGAAAAGAGCGAGAACAGGGAGCGGAGTGACTGTTTAAAAAGTGCGGGAACAGAGAGCGGAGTGACTGTCTAAAAAGAGCGGGAGCAGAGAGCGGAGTGACTGCTTGAAAAGAGCAGGATCAGAGGGCGGAGTGACAGTTAAAAACGAGCGGGAACAGAGAGCGGAGTGACTGTCTAAAATGAGCGGGAGCAGAGAGCGGAGTGACTGTTTGAAAAGAGCGGGAGCAGAGAGCGGAGTGACTGCTTGAAAAGAGCGGGAACAGAGAGCGGAGTGACTGTTTAAAAAGAGCGGGAACAGAGAGCGGAGTGACTGTTTGAAAAGAGCGGGAACAGAGAGCGGAGTGACTGTTTAAAAAGAGCGGGAACAGAGAGCGGAGTGACTGTTTAAAAAGAGCGGGAACAGAGAGCGGAGTGACTGTTTGAAAAGAGCGGGAACAGAGGGCGGAGTGACTGTTTGAAAAGAGCGGGAACAGAGAGCGGAGTGACTGTTTAAAAAGAGCGGGAACAGAGAGCGGAGTGACTGTTTGAAAAGAGTGGGAACAGAGAGCGGAGTGACTGTTCAAAAAGAGCGGGAACAGAGAGCGGAGTGACTGTTTTAATAGAGCGGGAACAGAGAGCGGAGTGACTGTTTGAAAAGACCGAGAACAGGGAGCGGTGTGACTGTTTGAAAAGAGCGGGAACAGAGAGCGGAGTGACTGTTAAAAAGAGCGGGAACAGAGAGTGTAGTGACTGTTTGAAAAGAGCGGGAACAGAGAGCGGAGTGACTGTTTGAAAAGAGCGGGAACAGAGAGCGGAGTGACTGTTAAAAAGAGCGGGAACAGAGAGTGGAGTGACTGTTTGAAAAGAGCGGGAACAGAGAGCGGAGTGACTGTTTGAAAAGAGCGGGAACAGAGAGCGGAGTGACTGTTTGAAAAGAGCGGGAACAGAGAGCGGAGTGACTGTTTGAAAAGAGCGGGAACAGAGAGCGGAGTGACTGTTTAAAAAGAGCGGGAACAGAGAGCGGAGTGACTGTTTGAAAAGAGCGGGAGCAGACAGCGGAGTGACTGTTTGAAAAGAGCGGGAACAGAGAGCGGAGTGACTGTTTGAAAAGAGCGGGAGCAGACAGCGGAGTGTCTGTTTGAAAAGAGCGGGAACAGAGAGCGGAGTGACTGTTTGAAAAGAGCGGGAACAGAGAGCGGAGTGACTGTTTGAAAAGAGCGGGAACAGAGAGCGGAGTGACTGTTTGAAAAGAGCGGGAACAGAGAGCAGAGTGACTGTTAAAAAAGAGCGGGAACAGAGAGCGGAGTGACTGTTTGAAAAGAGCGGGAGCAGACAGCGGAGTGACTGTTTGAAAAGAGCGGGAACAGAGAGCGGAGTGACTGTTTGAAAAGAGCGGGAGCAGACAGTGGAGTGTCTGTTTGAAAAGAGCGGGAACAGAGAGCGGAGTGACTGTTTGAAAAGAGCGGGAGCAGACAGCGGAGTGTCTGTTTGAAAAGAGCGGGAACAGAGAGCGGAGTGACTGTTTGAAAAGAGCGGGAACAGAGAGCGGAGTGACTGTTTGAAAAGAGCGGGAACAGAGAGCGGAGTGACTGTTTGAAAAGAGCGGGAACAGAGAGCAGAGTGACTGTTAAAAAAGAGCGGGAACAGAGAGCGGAGTGACTGTTTGAAAAGAGCGGGAGCAGACAGCGGAGTGACTGTTTGAAAAGAGCGGGAACAGAGAGCGGAGTGACTGTTTGAAAAGAGCGGGAGCAGACAGTGGAGTGTCTGTTTGAAAAGAGCGGGAACAGAGAGCGGAGTGACTGTTTGAAAAGAGCGGGTACAGAGAGCGGAGTGACTGTTTAAAAAGAGCGGGAACAGAGAGCGGAGTGACTGTTTGAAAAGAGCGGGAACAGAGAGCGGAGTGACTGTTATAAAAGAGCGGGAACAGAGAGCGGAGTGAATGTTTGAAAAGAGCGGGAGCAGACAGCGGAGTGACTGTTAAAAAGAGCGGGAACAGAGAGCGGAGTGACTGTTTGAAAAGAGCGGGAGCAGAGAGCGGAGTGACTGTTTAAAAAGAGCGGGAACAGAGAGCGGAGTGACTGTTTTAATAGAGCGGGAACAGAGAGCGGAGTGACTGTTTGAAAAGAGCGAGAACAGGGAGCGGAGTGACTGTTTAAAAAGTGCGGGAACAGAGAGCGGAGTGACTGTCTAAAAAGAGCGGGAGCAGAGAGCGGAGTGACTGCTTGAAAAGAGCAGGATCAGAGGGCGGAGTGACAGTTAAAAACGAGCGGGAACAGAGAGCGGAGTGACTGTCTAAAATGAGCGGGAGCAGAGAGCGGAGTGACTGTTTGAAAAGAGCGGGAGCAGAGAGCGGAGTGACTGCTTGAAAAGAGCGGGAACAGAGAGCGGAGTGACTGTTTAAAAAGAGCGGGAACAGAGAGCGGAGTGACTGTTTGAAAAGAGCGGGAACAGAGAGCGGAGTGACTGTTTAAAAAGAGCGGGAACAGAGAGCGGAGTGACTGTTTAAAAAGAGCGGGAACAGAGAGCGGAGTGACTGTTTGAAAAGAGCGGGAACAGAGAGCGGAGTGACTGTTTGAAAAGAGCGGGAACAGAGAGCGGAGTGACTGTTTAAAAAGAGCGGGAACAGAGAGCGGAGTGACTGTTTGAAAAGAGCGGGAACAGAGAGCGGAGTGACTGTTCAAAAAGAGCGGGAACAGAGAGCGGAGTGACTGTTTTAATAGAGCGGGAACAGAGAGCGGAGTGACTGTTTGAAAAGACCGAGAACAGGGAGCGGTGTGACTGTTTGAAAAGAGCGGGAACAGAGAGCGGAGTGACTGTTAAAAAGAGCGGGAACAGAGAGTGTAGTGACTGTTTGAAAAGAGCGGGAACAGAGAGCGGAGTGACTGTTTGAAAAGAGCGGGAACAGAGAGCGGAGTGACTGTTAAAAAGAGCGGGAACAGAGAGTGGAGTGACTGTTTGAAAAGAGCGGGAACAGAGAGCGGAGTGACTGTTTAAAAAGTGCGGGAACAGAGAGCGGAGTGACTGTTTGAAAAGAGCGGGAACAGAGAGCGGAGTGACTGTTTGAAAAGAGCGGGAACAGAGAGTGGAGTGACTGTTTAAAAAGAGCGGGAACCGAGAGCGGAGTGACTGTTTGAAAAGAGCGGGAACAGAGAGTGGAGTGACTGTTTGAAAAGAGCGGGAACAGAGAGCGGAGTGACTGTTTGAAAAGAGCGGGAACAGAGAGCGGAGTGACTGTTTGAAAAGAGCGGGAACAGAGAGCGGAGTGACTGTTTGAAAAGAGCGGGAACAGAGAGGGGAGTGACTGTTTAAAAAGAGCGGGAACAGAGAGCGGAGTGACTGTTTGAAAAGAGCGGGAGCAGACAGCGGAGTGACTGTTTGAAAAGAGCGGGAACAGAGAGCGGAGTGACTGTTTGAAAAGAGCGGGAGCAGACAGCGGAGTGTCTGTTTGAAAAGAGCGGGAACAGAGAGCGGAGTGACTGTTTGAAAAGAGCGGGAACAGAGAGCGGAGTGACTGTTTGAAAAGAGCGGGAACAGAGAGCGGAGTGACTGTTTGAAAAGAGCGGGAGCAGAGCGGAGTGACTGTTTGAAAAGAGCGGGAACAGAGAGTGGAGTGACTGTTTGAAAAGAGCGGGAACAGAGAGCGGAGTGACTGTTTGAAAAGAGCGGGAACAGAGAGCGGAGTGACTGTTTGAAAAGAGCGGGAGCAGAGCGGAGTGACTGTTTGAAAAGAGCGGGAACAGAGAGTGGAGTGACTGTTTGAAAAGAGCGGGAACAGAGAGCGGAGTGACTGTTTGAAAAGAGCGGGAGCAGAGAGCGGAGTGACTGTTAAAAAGAGCGGGAACAGAGAGCGGAGTGACTGTTAAAAAGAGCGGGAACAGAGAGCGGAGTGACTGTTTGAAAAGAGAGGGAGCAGAGAGCGGAGTGACTGTTTGAAAAGAGTGGGAACAGAGAGCGGAGTGACTGTTAAAAAGAGCGGGAACAGAGAGCGGAGTGACTGTTAAAAAGAGCGGGAACAGAGAGCGGAGTGACTGTTTGAAAAGAGCGGGAGCAGAGAGCGGAGTGAAAGTTAAAAAAGAGCGGGAACAGAGAGCGGAGTGACTGTTTGAAAAGAGCGGGAACAGAGAGCGGAGTGACTGTTAAAAAAGAGCGGGAACAGAGAGCGGAGTGACTGTTAAAAAACAGCGGGAACAGAGAGCGGGTGACTGTTTGACAAGAGCGGGAACAGAGAGCGGAGTGACTGTTTAAAAAGAGCGGGAACAGAGAGCGGAGTGACTGTTTGAAAAGAGCGGGAACAGAGAGCGGAGTGACTGTTAAAAAAGAGCGGGAACAGAGAGCGGAGTGACTGTTAAAAAAGAGCGGGAACAGAGAGCGGAGTGACTGTTTAAAAAGAGCGGGAACAGAGAGCGGAGTGACTGTTAAAAAAGAGCGGGAACAGAGAGCGGAGTGACTGTTAAAAAAGAGCGGGAACAGAGAGCGGAGTGACTGTTTAAAATGAGCGGGAACAGAGAGCGGAGTGACTGTTTGAAAAGAGCGGGAACAGAGAGCGGAGTGACTGTTTGAAAAGAGCGGGAACAGAGAGCGGAGTGACTGTTTGAAAAGAGCGGGAACAGAGAGCGGGGTGACTGTTTAAAAAGAGCGGGAACAGAGAGCGGAGTGACTGTTAAAAAGAGCGGGAACAGAGAGCGGAGTGACTGTTTGAAAAGAGAAGGAGCACAGAGCGGAGTGACTGTTTGAAAAGAGCGGGAACAGAGAGCGGAGTGACTGTTTGAAAAGAGCGGGAACAGAGAGCGGAGTGACTGTTTAAAAAGAGCGGGAACAGAGAGCGGAGTGACTGTTTGAAAAGAGCGGGAGCAGAGAGCGGAGTGACTGTTAAAAAGAGCGGGAACAGAGAGCGGAGTGACTGTTAAAAAGAGCGGGAACAGAGAGCGGAGTGACTGTTTGAAAAGAGAGGGAGCAGAGAGCGGAGTGACTGTTTGAAAAGAGTGGGAACAGAGAGCGGAGTGACTGTTAAAAAGAGTGGGAACAGAGAGCGGAGTGACTGTTAAAAAGAGCGGGAACAGAGAGCGGAGTGACTGTTTGAAAAGAGCGGGAGCAGAGAGCGGAGTGAAAGTTAAAAAAGAGCGGGAACAGAGAGCGGAGTGACTGTTTGAAAAGAGCGGGAACAGAGAGCGGAGTGACTGTTAAAAAAGAGCGGGAACAGAGAGTGGAGTGACTGTTAAAAAACAGCGGGAACAGAGAGCGGGTGACTGTTTGACAAGAGCGGGAACAGAGAGCGGAGTGACTATTTAAAAAGAGCGGGAACAGAGAGCGGAGTGAATGTTTGAAAAGAGCGGGAACAGAGAGCGGAGTGACTGTTAAAAAAGAGTGGGAACAGAGAGCGGAGTGACTGTTAAAAAAGAGCGGGAACAGAGAGCGGAGTGACTGTTTAAAAAGAGCGGGAACAGAGAGCGGAGTGACTGTTAAAAAAGAGCGGGAACAGAGAGCGGAGTGACTGTTAAAAAAGAGCGGGAACAGAGAGCGGAGTGACTGTTAAAAAGAGCGGGAACAGAGAGCGGAGTGACTGTTTGAAAAGAGCGGGAGCAGAGAGCGGAGTGAAAGTTAAAAAAGAGCGGGAACAGAGAGCGGAGTGACTGTTTGAAAAGAGCGGGAACAGAGAGCGGAGTGACTGTTAAAAAAGAGCGGGAACAGAGAGCGGAGTGACTGTTAAAAAACAGCGGGAACAGAGAGCGGGTGACTGTTTGACAAGAGCGGGAACAGAGAGCGGAGTGACTGTTTAAAAAGAGCGGGAACAGAGAGCGGAGTGACTGTTTGAAAAGAGCGGGAACAGAGAGCGGAGTGACTGTTAAAAAAGAGCGGGAACAGAGAGCGGAGTGACTGTTAAAAAAGAGCGGGAACAGAGAGCGGAGTGACTGTTTAAAAAGAGCGGGAACAGAGAGCGGAGTGACTGTTAAAAAAGAGCGGGAACAGAGAGCGGAGTGACTGTTAAAAAAGAGCGGGAACAGAGAGCGGAGTGACTGTTTAAAATGAGCGGGAACAGAGAGCGGAGTGACTGTTTGAAAAGAGCGGGAACAGAGAGCGGAGTGACTGTTTGAAAAGAGCGGGAACAGAGAGCGGAGTGACTGTTTGAAAAGAGCGGGAACAGAGAGCGGGGTGACTGTTTAAAAAGAGCGGGAACAGAGAGCGGAGTGACTGTTAAAAAGAGCGGGAACAGAGAGCGGAGTGACTGTTTGAAAAGAGAAGGAGCACAGAGCGGAGTGACTGTTTGAAAAGAGCGGGAACAGAGAGCGGAGTGACTGTTAAAAAGAGCGGGAACAGAGAGCGGAGTGACTGTTTGAAAAGAGAAGGAGCACAGAGCGGAGTGACTGTTTGAAAAGAGCGGGAACAGAGAGCGGAGTGACTGTTAAAAAGAGCGGGAACAGAGAGCGGAGTGACTGTTTGAAAAGAGAAGGAGCACAGAGCGGAGTGACTGTTTGAAAAGAGCGGGAACAGAGAGCGGAGTGACTGTTTGAAAAGAGCGGGAACAGAGAGCGGAGTGACTGTTTAAAAAGAGCGGGAACAGAGAGCGGAGTGACTGTTTGAAAAGAGCGGGAGCAGAGAGCGGAGTGACTGTTAAAAAGAGCGGGAACAGAGAGCGGAGTGACTGTTAAAAAGAGCGGGAACAGAGAGCGGAGTGACTGTTTGAAAAGAGAAGGAGCACAGAGCGGAGTGACTGTTTGAAAAGAGCGGGAACAGAGAGCGGAGTGACTGTTTGAAAAGAGCGGGAACAGAGAGCGGAGTGACTGTTTAAAAAGAGCGGGAACAGAGAGCGGAGTGACTGTTTGAAAAGAGCGGGAGCAGAGAGCGGAGTGACTGTTAAAAAGAGCGGGAACAGAGAGCGGAGTGACTGTTAAAAAGAGCGGGAACAGAGAGCGGAGTGACTGTTTGAAAAGAGAGGGAGCAGAGAGCGGAGTGACTGTTTGAAAAGAGTGGGAACAGAGAGCGGAGTGACTGTTAAAAAGAGTGGGAACAGAGAGCGGAGTGACTGTTAAAAAGAGCGGGAACAGAGAGCGGAGTGACTGTTTGAAAAGAGCGGGAGCAGAGAGCGGAGTGAAAGTTAAAAAAGAGCGGGAACAGAGAGCGGAGTGACTGTTTGAAAAGAGCGGGAACAGAGAGCGGAGTGACTGTTAAAAAAGAGCGGGAACAGAGAGTGGAGTGACTGTTAAAAAACAGCGGGAACAGAGAGCGGGTGACTGTTTGACAAGAGCGGGAACAGAGAGCGGAGTGACTATTTAAAAAGAGCGGGAACAGAGAGCGGAGTGAATGTTTGAAAAGAGCGGGAACAGAGAGCGGAGTGACTGTTAAAAAAGAGTGGGAACAGAGAGCGGAGTGACTGTTAAAAAAGAGCGGGAACAGAGAGCGGAGTGACTGTTTAAAAAGAGCGGGAACAGAGAGCGGAGTGACTGTTAAAAAAGAGCGGGAACAGAGAGCGGAGTGACTGTTAAAAAAGAGCGGGAACAGAGAGCGGAGTGACTGTTTGAAAAGAGCGGGAGCAGAGAGCGGAGTGACTGTTAAAAAAGAGCGGGAACAGAGAGCGGAGTGACTGTTAAAAAAGAGCGGGAACAGAGAGCGGAGTCACTGTTTGAAAAGAGCGGGAACAGAGAGCGGAGTGACTGTTAAAAAAGAGCGGGAACAGAGAGCGGAGTGGCTGTTAAAAAAGAGCGGGAACAGAGAGCGGAGTGACTGTTTGAAAAGAGCGGGAACAGAGAGCGGAGTGGCTGTTAAAAAAGAGCGGGAACAGAGAGCGGAGTGACTGTTTAAAAAGAGCGGGAACAGAGAGTGGAGTGACTGTTCAAAAAGAGCGGGAGCAGAGAGCGGAGTGACTGTTAAAAAAGAGCGGGAACAGAGAGCGGAGTGACTGTTAAAAAAGAGCGGGAACAGAGAGCGGAGTGACTGTTTGAAAAGAGCGGGAACAGAGAGCGGAGTGACTGTTTGAAAAGTGCGGGAACAGAGAGCGGAGTGACTATTTGAAAAGAGCGGGAACAGAGAGCGGGGTGACTGTTTAAAAAGAGCGGGAACAGAGAGCGGAGTGACTGTTAAAAAGAGCGGGAACAGAGAGCGGAGTGACTGTTTGAAAAGAGCAGGAGCACAGAGCGGAGTGACTGTTTGAAAAGAGCGGGAACAGAGAGCGGAGTGACTGTTTGAAAAGAGCGGGAACAGAGAGCGGAGTGACTGTTTAAAAAGAGCGGGAACAGAGAGCGGAGTGACTGTTTGAAAAGAGCGGGAGCAGAGAGCGGAGTGACTGTTAAAAAGAGCGGGAACAGAGAGCGGAGTGACTGTTAAAAAGAGCGAGAACAGAGAGCGGAGTGACTGTTTGAAAAGAGAGGGAGCAGAGAGCGGAGTGACTGTTAAAAAAGAGCGGGAACAGAGAGCGGAGTGACTGTTAAAAAAGAGCGGGAACAGAGAGCGGAGTGACTGTTAAAAAAGAGCGGGAACAGAGAGCGGAGTGACTGTTAAAAAAGAGCGGGAACAGAGAGCGGAGTGACTGTTAAAAAAGAGCGGGAACAGAGAGCGGAGTGACTGTTTAAAAAGAGCGGGAACAGAGAGCGGAGTGACTGTTTAAAAAGAGCAGGAACAGAGAGTGGAGTGACTGTTAAAAAAGAGCGGGAGCAGAGAGTGGAGTGACTGTTAAAAAAGAGCGGGAACAGAGAGCGGAGTGACTGTTAAAAAAGAGCGGGAACAGAGAGCGGAGTGACTGTTTGAAAAGAGCGGGAACAGAGAGCGGAGTGACTGTTTGAAAAGTGCGGGAACAGAGAGCGGAGTGACTGTTTGAAAAGAGCGGGAACAGAGAGCGGAGTGACTGTTTAAAAAGAGCGGGAACAGAGAGCGGAGTGAATGTTAAAAAGAGCGGGAACAGAGAGCGGTGTGACTGTTTGAAAAGAGCAGGAGCACAGAGCGGAGTGACTGTTTGAAAAGAGCGGGAACAGAGAGCGGAGTGACTGTTTGAAAAGAGCGGGAACAGAGAGCGGAGTGACTGTTTAAAAAGAGCGGGAACAGAGAGCGGAGTTACTGTTTGAAAAGAGCGGGAACAGAGAGCGGAGTGACTGTTTGAAAAGAGCGGGAGCAGAGAGCGGAGTGACTGTTAAAAAAGAGCGGGAACAGAGAGCGGAGTGACTGTTTGAAAAGAGCGGGAACAGAGAGCGGAGTGACTGTTAAAAAAGAGCGGGAACAGAGAGCGGAGTGGCTGTTAAAAAAAAGCGGGAACAGAGAGCGGAGTGACTGTTTAAAAAGAGCGGGAACAGAGAGCGGAGTGACTGTTAAAAAAGAGCGGGAACAGAGAGCGGAGTGACTGTTTGAAAAGAGCGGGAGCAGAGAGCGGAGTGACTGTTAAAAAAGAGCGGGAACAGAGAGCGGAGTGACTGTTTGAAAAGAGCGGGAACAGAGAGCGGAGTGACTGTTAAAAAAGAGCGGGAACAGAGAGCGGAGTGGCTGTTAAAAAAGAGCGGGAACAGAGAGCGGAGTGACTGTTTGAAAAGAGCGGGAACAGAGAGCGGAGTGACTGTTTGAAAAGAGCGGGAACAGAGAGCGGAGTGACTGTTTGAAAAGTGCGGGAACAGAGAGCGGAGTGACTGTTTGAAAAGAGCGGGAACAGAGAGCGGAGTGACTGTTTAAAAAGAGCGGGAACAGAGAGCGGAGTGACTGTTTGAAAAGAGAGGGAGCAGAGAGCGGAGTGACTGTTTGAAAAGAGCGGGAACAGAGAGCGGAGTGACTGTTAAAAAGAGCGGGAACAGAGAGCGGAGTGACTGTTAAAAAAGAGCGGGAACAGAGAGCGGAGTGACTGTTAAAAAAGAGCGGGAACAGAGAGCGGAGTGACTATTTAAAAAGAGCGGGAACAGAGAGCGGAGTGACTGTTAAAAAAGAGCGGGAACAGAGAGCGGAGTGACTGTTTGAAAAGAGCGGGAACAGAGAGCGGAGTGACTGTTAAAAAAGAGCGGGAACAGAGAGCGGAGTGACTGTTAAAAAAGAGCGGGAACAGAGAGCGGAGTGACTGTTTGAAAAGAGCGGGAACAGAGAGCGGAGTGACTGTTAAAAAGGAGCGGGAACAGAGAGCGGAGTGACTGTTTGAAAAGAGCGGGAACAGAGAGCGGAGTGACTGTCTGAAAAGAGCGGGAACAGAGAGCGGAGTGACTGTTTGAAAAGAGCGGGAACAGAGAGCGGAGTGACTGTTTGAAAAGAGCGGGAAAAGAGAGCGGAGTGACTGTTTGAAAAGAGCGGGAACAGAGAGCGGAGTGACTGTTTGAAAAGAGCGGGAACAGAGAGCGGAGTGACTGTTTGAAAAGAGCGGGAACAGAGAGCGGAGTGACTGTTTAAAAAGAGCGGGAACAGAGAGCGGAGTGACTGTTAAAAAGAGCGGGAACAGAGAGCGGAGTGACTGTTTGAAAAGAGCGGGAACAGAGAGCGGAGTGACTGTCTGAAAAGAGTGGGAACAGAGAGCGGAGTGACTGTTTGAAAAGAGCGGGAACAGAGAGCGGAGTGACTGTTAAAAAAGAGCGGGAACAGAGAGCGGAGTGACTGTTAAAAAAGAGCGGGAACAGAGAGCGGAGTGACTGTTTGAAAAGAGCGGGAAGAGAGAGCGGAGTGACTGTTCGAAAAGAGCGGGAGCAGAGAGCGGAGTGACTGTTAAAAAAGGGAGTGAACAGAGAGCGGAGTGACTGTTAAAAAAGAGCGGGAACAGAGAGCGGAGTGACTGTTAAAAAAGAGCGGGAACGGAGAGCGGAGTGACTGTTTGAAAAGAGAGGGAGCAGAGAGCGGAGTGACTGTTTGAAAAGAGCGGGAACAGAGAGCGGAGTGACTGTTAAAAAAGAGCGGGAACAGAGAGCGGAGTGACTGTTTGAAAAGAGCGGGAGCAGAGAGCGGAGTGACTGTTAAAAAGAGCGGGAACAGAGAGCAGAGTGACAGTTTGAAAAGAGTGGGAACAGGGAGCGGAGTGACTGTTTGAAAAGAGCAGGAACAGAGAGCGGAGTGACAGTTTGAAAAGAGTGGGAACAGAGAGCGGAGTGACTGTTAAAAAAGAGCGGGAACAGAGAGCGGAGTGACTGTTTGAAAAGAGCGGGAGCAGAGAGCGGAGTGACTGTTAAAAAGAGCGGGAACAGAGAGCGGAGTGACTGTTTGAAAAGAGAGGGAGCAGAGAGCGGAGTGACTGTTTGAAAAGAGCGGGAACAGAGAGCGGAGTGACTGTTAAAAAAGAGCGGGAACAGAGAGCGGAGTGACTGTTTGAAAAGAGCGGGAGCAGAGAGCGGAGTGACTGTTAAAAAGAGCGGGAACAGAGAGCGGAGTGACAGTTTGAAAAGAGTGGGAACAGGGAGCGGAGTGACTGTTTGAAAAGAGCAGGAACAGAGAGCGGAGTGACAGTTTGAAAAGAGTGGGAACAGAGAGCGGAGTGACTGTTAAAAAAGAGCGGGAACAGAGAGCGGAGTGACTGTTTGAAAAGAGTGGGAACAGAGAGCGGAGTGACTGTTAAAAAAGAGCGGGAACAGAGAGCGGAGTGACTGTTTGAAAAGAGCGGGAGCAGAGAGCGGAGTGACTGTTAAAAAGAGCGGGAACAGAGAGCGGAGTGACAGTTTGAAAAGAGTGGGAACAGGGAGCGGAGTGACTGTTTAAAAAGAGAAGGAATAGAGAGCGGAGTGACTGTTAAAAAAGAGCGGGAACAGAGAGCGGAGTGACTGTTTGAAAAGAGCAGGAACAGAGAGCGGAGTGACTGTTAAAAAAGAGCGGGAACAGAGAGCGGAGTGACTGTTAAAGAAGAGCGGGAACAGAGAGCGGAGTGACTGTTAAAAAAGAGCGGGAACAGAGAGCGGAGTGACTGTTAAAAAAGAGCGGGAACAGAGAGCGGAGTGACTGTTAAAAAAGAGCGGGAACAGAGAGCGGAGTGACTGTTTAAAAAGAGCAGGAACAGAGAGCGGAGTGACTGTTAAAAACGAGCGGGAACAGAGAGCGGAGTGACTGTTTGAAAAGAGCAGGAACAGAGAGCGGAGTGACTGCTAAAAAAGGGAGTGAACAGAGAGCGGAGTGACTGTTAAAAAAGAGCGGGAACAGAGAGCGGAGTGACTGTTTGAAAAGAGCAGGAACAGAGAGCGGAGTGACTGTTTGAAAAGAGTGGGAACAGAGTGCGGAGTGACTGTTTAAAAAGAGCGGGAACAGAGAGCGGAGTGACTGTTAAAAAGAGCGGGAACAGAGAGCGGAGTGACTGTTTGAAAAGAGCGGGAAGAGAGAGCGGAGTGACTGTTCGAAAAGAGCGGGAGCAGAGAGCGGAGTGACTGTTAAAAAAGGGAGTGAACAGAGAGCGGAGTGACTGTTAAAAAAGAGCGGGAACAGAGAGCGGAGTGACAGTTTGAAAAGAGAGGGAGCAGAGAGCGGAGTGACTGTTTGAAAAGAGCGGGAACAGAGAGCGGAGTGACTGTTAAAAAAGAGCGGGAACGGAGAGCGGAGTGACTGTTTGAAAAGAGAGGGAGCAGAGAGCGGAGTGACTGTTTGAAAAGAGCGGGAACAGAGAGCGGAGTGACTGTTAAAAAAGAGCGGGAACAGAGAGCGGAGTGACTGTTTGAAAAGAGCGGGAGCAGAGACCGGAGTGACTGTTAAAAAGAGCGGGAACAGAGAGCGGAGTGACAGTTTGAAAAGAGTGGGAACAGGGAGCGGAGTGACTGTTTGAAAAGAGCAGGAACAGAGAGCGGAGTGACAGTTTGAAAAGAGTGGGAACAGAGAGCGGAGTGACTGTTAAAAAAGAGCGGGAACAGAGAGCGGAGTGACTGTTTGAAAAGAGCGGGAGCAGAGAGCGGAGTGACTGTTAAAAAGAGCGGGAACAGAGAGCGGAGTGACTGTTTGAAAAGAGTGGGAACAGGGAGCGGAGTGACTGTTTAAAAAGAGAAGGAATAGAGAGCGGAGTGACTGTTAAAAAAGAGCGGGAACAGAGAGCGGAGTGACTGTTTGAAAAGAGCAGGAACAGAGAGCGGAGTGACTGTTAAAAAAGAGCGGGAACAGAGAGCGGAGTGACTGTTAAAAAAGAGCGGGAACAGAGAGCGGAGTGACTGTTAAAAAAGAGCGGGAACGGAGAGCGGAGTGACTGTTTGAAAAGAGCGGGAACAGAGAGCGGAGTGACTGTTAAAAAAGAGCGGGAACAGAGAGCGGAGTGACTGTTTGAAAAGAGTGGGAACAGAGAGCGGAGTGACTGTTAAAAAAGAGCGGGAACAGAGAGCGGAGTGACTGTTTGAAAAGAGCGGGAGCAGAGAGCGGAGTGACTGTTAAAAAGAGCGGGAACAGAGAGCGGAGTGACAGTTTGAAAAGAGTGGGAACAGGGAGCGGAGTGACTGTTTAAAAAGAGCAGGAATAGAGAGCGGAGTGACTGTTAAAAAAGAGCGGGAACAGAGAGCGGAGTGACTGTTTGAAAAGAGCAGGAACAGAGAGCGGAGTGACTGTTAAAAAAGAGCGGGAACAGAGAGCGGAGTGACTGTTAAAAAAGAGCGGGAACAGAGAGCGGAGTGACTGTTAAAAAAGAGCGGGAACAGAGAGCGGAGTGACTGTTAAAAAAGAGCGGGAACAGAGAGCGGAGTGACTGTTAAAAAAGAGCGGGAACAGAGAGCGGAGTGACTGTTTAAAAAGAGCAGGAATAGAGAGCGGAGTGACTGTTAAAAAAGAGCGGGAACAGAGAGCGGAGTGACTGTTTGAAAAGAGCAGGAACAGAGAGCGGAGTGACTGCTAAAAAAGGGAGTGAACAGAGAGCGGAGTGACTGTTAAAAAAGAGCGGGAACAGAGAGCGGAGTGACTGTTTGAAAAGAGCAGGAACAGAGAGCGGAGTGACAGTTTGAAAAGAGTGGGAACAGAGAGCGGAGTGACTGTTAAAAAAGAGCGGGAACGGAGAGCGGAATGGCTGTTAAAAAAGAGCGGGAACAGAGAGCGGAGTGACTGTTTGAAAAGAGCGGGAACAGAGAGCGGAGTGACTGTTAAAAAAGAGCGGGAACAGAGAGCGGAGTGACTGTTTGAAAAGAGTGGGAACAGAGAGCGGAGTGACTGTTTGAAAAGAGCGGGAACAGAGAGCGGAGTGACAGTTTGAAAAGAGCGGGAACAGAGAGCGGAGTGACTGTTTAAAAAGAGCGGGAACAGAGAGCGGAGTGACTGTTTGAAAAGAGCGGGAGCAGAGAGCGGAGTGACTGCTAAAAAGAGCGGGAACAGAGAGCGGAGTGACTGTTAAAAAGAGCGGGAATAGAGAGCGGAGTGACTGTTTGAAAAGAGAGGGAGCAGACAGCGGAGTGACTGTTTGAAAAGAGCGGGATAGAGAGCGCAGTGACTGTCTGAAAAGAGCGGGAACAGAGAGCGGAGTGACTGTTTGAAAAGAGCGGGAGCAGAGAGCGGAGTGACTGTTAAAAAGAGCGGGAACAGAGAGCTGAGTGACTGTTTGAAAAGAGCGGGAACAGAGAGCGGAGTGACTGTTTGAAAAGAGCGGGAACAGAGAGCGGACTGACTGTTTGAAAAGAGCGGGAACAGAGAGCGGAGTGACTGTCTGAAAAGAGCGGGAACAGAGAGCGGAGTGACTGTTTGAAAAGAGCGGGAGCAGAGAGCGGAGTGACTGTTAAAAAGAGCGGGAACAGAGAGCTGAGTGACTGTTTGAAAAGAGCGGGAACAGAGAGCGGAGTGACTGTTAAAAAAGAGCGGGAACAGAGAGCGGAGTGACTGTTTAAAAAGAGCGGGAACAGAGAGCTGAGTGACTGTTTGAAAAGAGCGGGAACAGAGAGCGGAGTGACTGTTAAAAAAGAGCGGGAACAGAGAGCGGAGTGACTGTTAAAAAAGAGCGGGAACAGAGAGCGGAGTGACTGTTTGAAAAGAGCGGGAACAGGGATCGGAGTGACTGTTTGAAAAGTGCGGGAACAGAGAGCGGAGTGACTGTTTGAAAAGAGCGGGAACAGAGAGCGGAGTGACTGTTTAAAAAGAGCGGGAACAGAGAGCGGAGTGACTGTTTAAAAAGAGCGGGAACAGAGAGCGGAGTGACTGTTTGAAAAGAGCGGGAACAGAGAGCGGAGTGACTGTTAAAAAAGAGCGGGAACAGAGAGCGGAGTGACGGTTAAAAAAGAGCGGGAACAGAGAGCGGAGTGACTGTTTAAAAAGAGCGGGAACAGAGAGCGGAGTGACTGTTAAAAAAGAGCGGGAACAGAGAGCGGAGTGACTGTTTGAAAAGAGCGGGAACAGAGAGCGGAGTGGCTGTTTGAAAAGAGCGGGAACAGAGAGCGGAGTGACTGTTAAAAAAGAGCGGGAACAGAGAGCGGAGTGACTGTTAAAAAAGAGCGGGAACAGAGAGCGGTGTGACTGTTTGAAAAGAGCGGGAACAGAGAGCGGAGTGACTGTTTGAAAAGAGCGGGAACAGAGAGCGGAGTGACTGTTAAAAAAGAGCGGGAACAGAGAGCGGAGTGACTGTTAAAAAAGAGCGGGAACAGAGAGCGGTGTGACTGTTTGAAAAGAGCGGGAACAGAGAGCGGAGTGACTGTTTGAAAAGAGCGGGAACAGAGAGCGGAGTGACTGTCTGAAAAGAGCGGGAACAGAGAGCGGAGTGACTGTTTGAAAAGAGCGGGAGCAGAGAGCGGAGTGACTGTTAAAAAGAGCGGGAACAGAGAGCGGAGTGACTGTTAAAAAAGAGCGGGAACAGAGAGCGGAGTGAATGTTTGAAAAGAGCGGGAACAGAGAGCGGAGTGACTGTTTAAAAAGAGCAGGAACAGAGAGCGGAGTGACTGTTTAAAAAGAGCGGGAACAGAGAGCGGAGTGACTGTTAAAAAGAGCGGGAACAGAGAGCGGAGTGACTGTTTGAAAAGAGCGGGAACAGAGAGCGGAGTGACTGTTCGAAAAGAGAGGGAGCAGAGAGCGGAGGGACTGTTAAAAAAGGGAGTGAACAGAGAGCGGAGTGACTGTTAAAAAAGAGCGGGAACAGAGAGCGGAGTGACTGTTTGAAAAGAGCAGGAACAGAGAGCGGAGTGACAGTTTGAAAAGAGTGGGAACAGAGAACGGAGTGACTGTTAAAAAAGAGCGGGAACGGAGAGCGGAGTGACTGTTTGAAAAGAGAGGGAGCAGAGAGCAGAGCGACTGTTAAAAAGAGCGGGAACAGAGAGCGGAGTGACAGTTTGAAAAGAGTGGGAACAGGGAGCGGAGTGACTGTTTAAAAAGAGCAGGAATAGAGAGCGGAGTGACTGTTAAAAAAGAGCGGGAACAGAGAGCGGAGTGACTGTTTGAAAAGAGCAGGAAAAGAGAGCGGAGTGACTGTTAAAAAAGAGCGGGAACAGAGAGCGGAGTGACTGTTAAAAAAGAGCGGGAACAGTGAGCGGAGTGACTGTTAAAAAAGAGCGGGTACAGAGAGCAGAGTGACTGTTAAAAAAGAGCGGGAACAGAGAGCGGAGTGACTGTTAAAAAAGAGCGGGAACAGAGAGCGGAGTGACTGTTTAAAAAGAGCAGGAATAGAGAGTGGAGTGACTGTTAAAAAAGAGCGGGAACAGAGAGCGGAGTGACTGTTTGAAAAGAGCAGGAACAGAGAGCGGAGTGACTGTTAAAAAGAGCGGGAACAGAGAGCGGAGTGACTGTTAAAAAGAGGGGGAACAGAGAGCGGAGTGACTGTTAAAAAGAGCGGGAACAGAGAGCGGAGTGACTGTTAAAAAAGAGCGGGAACAGAGAGCGGAGTGACTGTTTGAAAAGAGCGGGAACAGAGAGCGGAGTGACTGTTTGAAAAGTGCGGGAACAGAGAGCGGAGTGACTGTTTGAAAAGAGCGGGAACAGAGAGCGGAGTGACTGTTAAAAAAGAGCGGTAACAGAGAGCGGAGTGACAGTTTGAAAAGAGCGGGAACAGAGAGCGGAGTGACTGTTTGAAAAGAGCAGGAACAGAGAGCGGAGTGACAGTTTGAAAAGAGTGGGAACAGAGAACGGAGTGACTGTTAAAAAAGAGCGGGAACGGAGAGCGGAGTGACTGTTTGAAAAGAGAGGGAGCAGAGAGCGGAGTGACTGTTTGAAAAGAGCGGGAACAGAGAGCGGAGTGACTGTTAAAAAAGAGCGGGAACAGAGAGCGGAGTGACTGTTTGAAAAGAGCGGGAGCAGAGAGCGGAGTGACTGTTAAAAAGAGCGGGAACAGAGAGCGGAGTGACAGTTTGAAAAGAGTGGGAACAGGGAGCGGAGTGACTGTTTAAAAAGAGCAGGAATAGAGAGCGGAGTGACTGTTAAAAAAGAGCGGGAACAGAGAGCGGAGTGACTGTTTGAAAAGAGTGGGAACAGGGAGCGGAGTGACTGTTAAAAAGAGCGGGAACAGAGAGCGGAGTGACTGTTAAAAAGAGCGGGAACAGAGAGCGGAGTGACTGTTAAAAAAGAGCGGGAACAGAGAGCGGAGTGACTGTTTGAAAAGAGCGGGAACAGAGAGCGGAGTGACTGTTTGAAAAGAGTGGGAACGGAGAGCGGAGTGACTGTTTAAAAAGAGCGGGAACAGAGAGCGGAGTGACTGTTAAAAAGAGCGGGAACAGAGAGCGGAGTGACTGTTTGAAAAGAGCGGGAACAGAGAGCGGAGTGACTGTTCGAAAAGAGCGGGAGCAGAGAGCGGAGGGACTGTTAAAAAAGGGAGTGAACAGAGAGCGGAGTGACTGTTAAAAAAGAGCGGGAACAGAGAGCGGAGTGACTGTTAAAAAAGAGCGGGAACGGAGAGCGGAGTGACTGTTTGAAAAGAGAGGGAGCAGAGAGCGGAGCGACTGTTTGAAAAGAGCAGGAACAGAGAGCGGAGTGACTGTTAAAAAAGAGCGGGAACAGAGAGCGGAGTGACTGTTTGAAAAGAGCGGGAGCAGAGAGCGGAGTGACTGTTAAAAAGAGCGGGAACAGAGAGCGGAGTGACAGTTTGAAAAGAGTGGGAACAGGGAGCGGAGTGACTGTTTAAAAAGAGCAGGAATAGAGAGCGGAGTGACTGTTAAAAAAGAGCGGGAACAGAGAGCGGAGTGACTGTTTGAAAAGAGCAGGAACAGAGAGCGGAGTGACTGTTAAAAAAGAGCGGGAACAGAGAGCGGAGTGACTGTTAAAAAAGAGCGGGAACAGAGAGCGGAGTGACTGTTAAAAAAGAGCGGGTACAGAGAGCGGAGTGACTGTTAAAAAAGAGCGGGAACAGAGAGCGGAGTGACTGTTAAAAAAGAGCGGGAACAGAGAGCGGAGTGACTGTTTAAAAAGAGCAGGAATATAGAGTGGAGTGACTGTTAAAAAAGAGCGGGAACAGAGAGCGGAGTGACTGTTTGAAAAGAGCAGGAACAGAGAGCGGAGTGACTGTTAAAAAGAGCGGGAACAGAGAGCGGAGTGACTGTTAAAAAGAGTGGGAACAGAGAGCGGAGTGACTGTTAAAAAGAGCGGGAACAGAGAGCGGAGTGACTGTTAAAAAAGAGAGGGAACAGAGAGCGGAGTGACTGTTTGAAAAGAGCGGGAACAGAGAGCGGAGTGACTGTTAAAAAAGAGCGGGAACAGAGAGCGGTGTGACTGTTAAAAAAGAGCGGGAACAGAGAGCGGAGTGACTGTTAAAAAAGAGCGGGAACAGAGAGCGGAGTGACTGTTAAAAAAGAGCGGGAACAGAGAGCGGAGTGACTGTTAAAAAAGAGCGGGAACAGAGAGCGGAGTGACTGTTAAAAAAGAGCGGGAACAGAGAGCGGAGTGACTGTTTAAAAAGAGCGGGAACAGAGAGCGGAGTGACTGTTAAAAAAGAGCGGGAACAGAGAGCGGAGTGACTGTTTGAAAAGAGCGGGAACAGAGAGCGGAGTGACTGTTTGAAAAGAGCGGGAACAGAGAGCGGAGTGACTGTTAAAAAAGAGCGGGAACAGAGAGCAGAGTGACTGTTAAAAAAGAGCGGGAACAGGGAGCGGAGTGACTGTTTGAAAAGAGCGGGAACAGAGAGTGGAGTGACTGTTAAAAAAGAGTGGAAACTGAGAGCGGAGTGACTGTTAAAAAAGAGCGGGAACAGAGAGCGGAGTGACTGTTAAAAAGAGCGGGAACAGAGAGCGGAGTGACTGTTTAAAAAGAGCGGGAACAGAGAGCGGAGTGACTGTTTAAAAAGAGCGGGAACAGAGAGCGGAGTGACTGTTAAAAAAGAGCGGGAACAGAGAGCGGAGTGACTGTTTAAAAAGAGCGGGAACAGAGAGCGGAGTGACTGTTAAAAAAGAGCGGGAACAGAGAGCGGAGTGACTGTTTGAAAAGAGCGGGAACAGAGAGCGGAGTGACTGTTAAAAAAGAGCGGGAACAGAGAGCGGAGTGACTGTTTGAAAAGAGCGGGAGCAGAGAGCGGAGTGACTGTTTGAAAAGAGCGGGAACAGAGAGCGGAGTGACTGTTTAAAAAGAGCGGGAATAGAGAGCGGAGTGACTGTTAAAAAAGAGGGGGAACAGAGAGCGGAGTGACTGTTTGAAAAGTGCGGGAACAGAGAGCGGAGTGACTGTTAAAAAAGAGCGGTAACAGAGAGCGGAGTGACAGTTTGAAAAGAGTGGGAACAGAGAACGGAGTGACTGTTAAAAAAGAGCGGGAACGGAGAGCGGAGTGACTGTTTGAAAAGAGATGGAGCAGAGAGCGGAGTGACTGTTTGAAAAGAGCGGGAACAGAGAGCGGAGTGACTGTTAAAAAAGAGCGGGAACAGAGAGCGGAGTGACTGTTTGAAAAGAGCGGGAGCAGAGAGCGGAGTGACTGTTAAAAAGAGCGGGAACAGAGAGCGGAGTGACAGTTTGAAAAGAGTGGGAACAGGGAGCGGAGTGACTGTTTAAAAAGAGCAGGAATAGAGAGCGGAGTGACTGTTAAAAAAGAGCGGGAACAGAGAGCGGAGTGACTGTTTGAAAAGAGTGGGAACAGGGAGCGGAGTGACTGTTAAAAAGAGCGGGAACAGAGAGCGGAGTGACTGTTAAAAAGAGCGGGAACAGAGAGCGGAGTGACTGTTAAAAAAGAGCGGGAACAGAGAGCGGAGTGACTGTTTGAAAAGAGCGGGAACAGAGAGCGGAGTGACTGTTAAAAAGAGCGGGAACAGAGAGCGGAGTGACTGTTAAAAAGAGCGGGAACAGAGAGCGGAGTGACTGTTAAAAAGAGCGGGAACAGAGAGCGGAGTGACTGTTAAAAAAGAGCGGGAACAGAGAGCGGAGTGACTGTTTGAAAAGAGCGGGAACAGAGAGCGGAGTGACTGTTAAAAAAGAGCGGGACCAGAGAGCGGAGTGACTTTTAAAAAAGAGCGGTAACAGAGAGCGGCGTGACAGTTTGAAAAGAGCTGGAACAGAGAGCGGAGTGACAGTTTGAAAAGAGCGGGAACAGAGAGCGGAGTGACTGTTTGAAAAGAGCGGGAACAGAGAGCGGAGTGAGTGTTAAAAAGAGCGGGAACAGAGAGCGGAGTGACAGTTTGAAAAGAGTGGGAACAGGGAGCGGAGTGACTGTTTAAAAAGAGCAGGAATAGAGAGCGGAGTGACTGTTAAAAAAGAGCGGGAACAGAGAGCGGAGTGACTGTTTGAAAAGAGCGGGAACAGAGAGCGGAGTGACTGTTTGAAAAGAGCGGGAACAGAGAGCGGAGTGGCTGTTCGAAAAGAGCGGGAACAGAGAGCGGAGTGACTGTTAAAAAAGAGCGGGAACAGAGAGCGGAGTGACTGTTTGAAAAGAGCAGGAACAGAGAGCGGAGTGACTGTTAAAAAGAGCGGGAACAGAGAGCGGAGTGACTGTTAAAAAGAGTGGGAACAGAGAGCGGAGTGACTGTTAAAAAGAGCGGGAACAGAGAGCGGAGTGACTGTTAAAAAAGAGCGGGAACAGAGAGCGGAGTGACTGTTTGAAAAGAGCGGGAACAGAGAGCGGAGTGACTGTTAAAAAAGAGCGGGAACAGAGAGCGGAGTGACTGTTAAAAAAGAGCGGGAACAGAGAGCGGAGTGACTGTTAAAAAAGAGCGGGAACAGAGAGCGGAGTGACTGTTAAAAAAGAGCGGGAACAGAGAGCGGAGTGACTGTTAAAAAAGAGCGGGAACAGAGAGCGGAGTGACTGTTAAAAAAGAGCGGGAACAGAGAGCGGAGTGACTGTTAAAAAAGAGCGGGAACAGAGAGCGGAGTGACTGTTTAAAAAGAGCGGGAACAGAGAGCGGAGTGACTGTTAAAAAAGAGCGGGAACAGAGAGCGGAGTGACTGTTTGAAAAGAGCGGGAACAGAGAGCGGAGTGACTGTTTGAAAAGAGCGGGAACAGAGAGCGGAGTGACTGTTAAAAAAGAGCGGGAACAGAGAGCAGAGTGACTGTTAAAAAAGAGCGGGAACAGGGAGCGGAGTGACTGTTTGAAAAGAGCGGGAACAGAGAGTGGAGTGACTGTTAAAAAAGAGCGGAAACTGAGAGCGGAGTGACTGTTAAAAAAGAGCGGGAACAGAGAGCGGAGTGACTGTTAAAAAGAGCGGGAACAGAGAGCGGAGTGACTGTTTAAAAAGAGCGGGAACAGAGAGCGGAGTGACTGTTTAAAAAGAGCGGGAACAGAGAGCGGAGTGACTGTTAAAAAAGAGCGGGAACAGAGAGCGGAGTGACTGTTAAAAAAGAGCGGGAACAGAGAGCGGAGTGACTGTTTGAAAAGAGCGGGAGCAGAGAGCGGAGTGACTGTTTGAAAAGAGCGGGAACAGAGAGCGGAGTGACTGTTTAAAAAGAGCGGGAATAGAGAGCGGAGTGACTGTTAAAAAAGAGGGGGAACAGAGAGCGGAGTGACTGTTTGAAAAGTGCGGGAACAGAGAGCGGAGTGACTGTTAAAAAAGAGCGGTAACAGAGAGCGGAGTGACAGTTTGAAAAGAGCGGGAACAGAGAGCGGAGTGACTGTTTGAAAAGAGCAGGAACAGAGAGCGGAGTGACAGTTTGAAAAGAGTGGGAACAGAGAACGGAGTGACTGTTAAAAAAGAGCGGGAACGGAGAGCGGAGTGACTGTTTGAACAGAGATGGAGCAGAGAGCGGAGTGACTGTTTGAAAAGAGCGGGAACAGAGAGCGGAGTGACTGTTAAAAAAGAGCGGGAACAGAGAGCGGAGTGACTGTTTGAAAAGAGCGGGAGCAGAGAGCGGAGTGACTGTTAAAAAGAGCGGGAACAGAGAGCGGAGTGACAGTTTGAAAAGAGTGGGAACAGGGAGCGGAGTGACTGTTTAAAAAGAGCAGGAATAGAGAGCGGAGTGACTGTTAAAAAAGAGCGGGAACAGAGAGCGGAGTGACTGTTTGAAAAGAGTGGGAACAGGGAGCGGAGTGACTGTTAAAAAGAGCGGGAACAGAGAGCGGAGTGACTGTTAAAAAGAGCGGGAACAGAGAGCGGAGTGACTGTTAAAAAAGAGCGGGAACAGAGAGCGGAGTGACTGTTTGAAAAGAGCGGGAACAGAGAGCGGAGTGACTGTTAAAAAGAGCGGGAACAGAGAGCGGAGTGACTGTTAAAAAGAGCGGGAACAGAGAGCGGAGTGACTGTTAAAAAGAGCGGGAACAGAGAGCGGAGTGACTGTTAAAAAAGAGCGGGAACAGAGAGCGGAGTGACTGTTTGAAAAGAGCGGGAACAGAGAGCGGAGTGACTGTTAAAAAAGAGCGGGACCAGAGAGCGGAGTGACTTTTAAAAAAGAGCGGTAACAGAGAGCGGCGTGACAGTTTGAAAAGAGCTGGAACAGAGAGCGGAGTGACAGTTTGAAAAGAGCGGGAACAGAGAGCGGAGTGACTGTTTGAAAAGAGCGGGAACAGAGAGCGGAGTGAGTGTTAAAAAGAGCGGGAACAGAGAGCGGAGTGACAGTTTGAAAAGAGTGGGAACAGGGAGCGGAGTGACTGTTTAAAAAGAGCAGGAATAGAGAGCGGAGTGACTGTTAAAAAAGAGCGGGAACAGAGAGCGGAGTGACTGTTTGAAAAGAGCGGGAACAGAGAGCGGAGTGACTGTTTGAAAAGAGCGGGAACAGAGAGCGGAGTGGCTGTTCGAAAAGAGCGGGAACAGAGAGCGGAGTGACTGTTAAAAAAGAGCGGGAACAGAGAGCGGAGTGACTGTTTGAAAAGAGCAGGAACAGAGAGCGGAGTGACTGTTAAAAAGAGCGGGAACAGAGAGCGGAGTGACTGTTTGAAAAGAGATGGAGCAGAGAGCGGAGTGACTGTTTGAAAAGAGCGGGAACAGAGAGCGGAGTGACTGTTAAAAAAGAGCGGGAACAGAGAGCGGAGTGACTGTTAAAAAAGAGCGGGACCAGAGAGCGGAGTGACTTTTAAAAAAGAGCGGTAACAGAGAGCGGCGTGACAGTTTGAAAAGAGCTGGAACAGAGAGCGGAGTGACAGTTTGAAAAGAGCGGGAACAGAGAGCGGAGTGACTGTTTGAAAAGAGCGGGAACAGAGAGCGGAGTGAGTGTTAAAAAGAGCGGGAACAGAGAGCGGAGTGACAGTTTGAAAAGAGTGGGAACAGGGAGCGGAGTGACTGTTTAAAAAGAGCAGGAATAGAGAGCGGAGTGACTGTTAAAAAAGAGCGGGAACAGAGAGCGGAGTGACTGTTTGAAAAGAGCGGGAACAGAGAGCGGAGTGACTGTTTGAAAAGAGCGGGAACAGAGAGCGGAGTGGCTGTTCGAAAAGAGCGGGAACAGAGAGCGGAGTGACTGTTAAAAAAGAGCGGGAACAGAGAGCGGAGTGACTGTTTGAAAAGAGCAGGAACAGAGAGCGGAGTGACTGTTAAAAAGAGCGGGAACAGAGAGCGGAGTGACTGTTAAAAAGAGTGGGAACAGAGAGCGGAGTGACTGTTAAAAAGAGCGGGAACAGAGAGCGGAGTGACTGTTAAAAAAGAGCGGGAACAGAGAGCGGAGTGACTGTTTGAAAAGAGCGGGAACAGAGAGCGGAGTGACTGTTAAAAAAGAGCGGGAACAGAGAGCGGAGTGACTGTTAAAAAAGAGCGGGAACAGAGAGCGGAGTGACTGTTAAAAAAGAGCGGGAACAGAGAGCGGAGTGACTGTTAAAAAAGAGCGGGAACAGAGAGCGGAGTGACTGTTAAAAAAGAGCGGGAACAGAGAGCGGAGTGACTGTTTGAAAAGAGTGGGAACAGAGAGCGGAGTGACTGTTTGAAAAGAGCGGGAACAGAGAGCGGAGTGACTGTTAAAAAAGAGCGGGAACAGAGAGCAGAGTGACTGTTAAAAAAGAGCGGGAACAGGGAGCGGAGTGACTGTTTGAAAAGAGCGGGAACAGAGAGTGGAGTGACTGTTAAAAAAGAGCGGAAACTGAGAGCGGAGTGACTGTTAAAAAAGAGCGGGAACAGAGAGCGGAGTGACTGTTAAAAAGAGCGGGAACAGAGAGCGGAGTGACTGTTTAAAAAGAGCGGGAACAGAGAGCGGAGTGACTGTTTAAAAAGAGCGGGAACAGAGAGCGGAGTGACTGTTAAAAAAGAGCGGGAACAGAGAGCGGAGTGACTGTTTAAAAAGAGCGGGAACAGAGAGCGGAGTGACTGTTAAAAAAGAGCGGGAACAGAGAGCGGAGTGACTGTTTGAAAAGAGCGGGAACAGAGAGCGGAGTGACTGTTAAAAAAGAGCGGGAACAGAGAGCGGAGTGACTGTTTGAAAAGAGCGGGAGCAGAGAGCGGAGTGACTGTTTGAAAAGAGCGGGAACAGAGAGCGGAGTGACTGTTTAAAAAGAGCGGGAATAGAGAGCGGAGTGACTGTTAAAAAAGAGGGGGAACAGAGAGCGGAGTGACTGTTTGAAAAGTGCGGGAACAGAGAGCGGAGTGACTGTTAAAAAAGAGCGGTAACAGAGAGCGGAGTGACAGTTTGAAAAGAGCGGGAACAGAGAGCGGAGTGACTGTTTGAAAAGAGCAGGAACAGAGAGCGGAGTGACAGTTTGAAAAGAGTGGGAACAGAGAACGGAGTGACTGTTAAAAAAGAGCGGGAACGGAGAGCGGAGTGACTGTTTGAAAAGAGATGGAGCAGAGAGCGGAGTGACTGTTTGAAAAGAGCGGGAACAGAGAGCGGAGTGACTGTTAAAAAAGAGCGGGAACAGAGAGCGGAGTGACTGTTTGAAAAGAGCGGGAGCAGAGAGCGGAGTGACTGTTAAAAAGAGCGGGAACAGAGAGCGGAGTGACAGTTTGAAAAGAGTGGGAACAGGGAGCGGAGTGACTGTTTAAAAAGAGCAGGAATAGAGAGCGGAGTGACTGTTAAAAAAGAGCGGGAACAGAGAGCGGAGTGACTGTTTGAAAAGAGTGGGAACAGGGAGCGGAGTGACTGTTAAAAAGAGCGGGAACAGAGAGCGGAGTGACTGTTAAAAAGAGCGGGAGCAGAGAGCGGAGTGACTGTTAAAAAAGAGCGGGAACAGAGAGCGGAGTGACTGTTTGAAAAGAGCGGGAACAGAGAGCGGAGTGACTGTTAAAAAGAGCGGGAACAGAGAGCGGAGTGACTGTTAAAAAGAGCGGGAACAGAGAGCGGAGTGACTGTTAAAAAGAGCGGGAACAGAGAGCGGAGTGACTGTTAAAAAAGAGCGGGAACAGAGAGCGGAGTGACTGTTTGAAAAGAGCGGGAACAGAGAGCGGAGTGACTGTTAAAAAAGAGCGGGACCAGAGAGCGGAGTGACTTTTAAAAAAGAGCGGTAACAGAGAGCGGCGTGACAGTTTGAAAAGAGCTGGAACAGAGAGCGGAGTGACAGTTTGAAAAGAGCGGGAACAGAGAGCGGAGTGACTGTTTGAAAAGAGCGGGAACAGAGAGCGGAGTGAGTGTTAAAAAGAGCGGGAACAGAGAGCGGAGTGACAGTTTGAAAAGAGTGGGAACAGGGAGCGGAGTGACTGTTTAAAAAGAGCAGGAATAGAGAGCGGAGTGACTGTTAAAAAAGAGCGGGAACAGAGAGCGGAGTGACTGTTTGAAAAGAGCGGGAACAGAGAGCGGAGTGACTGTTTGAAAAGAGCGGGAACAGAGAGCGGAGTGGCTGTTCGAAAAGAGCGGGAACAGAGAGCGGAGTGACTGTTAAAAAAGAGCGGGAACAGAGAGCGGAGTGACTGTTTGAAAAGAGCAGGAACAGAGAGCGGAGTGACTGTTAAAAAGAGCGGGAACAGAGAGCGGAGTGACTGTTTGAAAAGAGATGGAGCAGAGAGCGGAGTGACTGTTTGAAAAGAGCGGGAACAGAGAGCGGAGTGACTGTTAAAAAAGAGCGGGAACAGAGAGCGGAGTGACTGTTAAAAAAGAGCGGGACCAGAGAGCGGAGTGACTTTTAAAAAAGAGCGGTAACAGAGAGCGGCGTGACAGTTTGAAAAGAGCTGGAACAGAGAGCGGAGTGACAGTTTGAAAAGAGCGGGAACAGAGAGCGGAGTGACTGTTTGAAAAGAGCGGGAACAGAGAGCGGAGTGAGTGTTAAAAAGAGCGGGAACAGAGAGCGGAGTGACAGTTTGAAAAGAGTGGGAACAGGGAGCGGAGTGACTGTTTAAAAAGAGCAGGAATAGAGAGCGGAGTGACTGTTAAAAAAGAGCGGGAACAGAGAGCGGAGTGACTGTTTGAAAAGAGCGGGAACAGAGAGCGGAGTGACTGTTTGAAAAGAGCGGGAACAGAGTGCGGAGTGGCTGTTCGAAAAGAGCGGGAACAGAGAGCGGAGTGACTGTTAAAAAAGAGCGGGAACAGAGAGCGGAGTGACTGTTTGAAAAGAGCAGGAACAGAGAGCGGAGTGACTGTTAAAAAGAGCGGGAACAGAGAGCGGAGTGACTGTTAAAAAGAGTGGGAACAGAGAGCGGAGTGACTGTTAAAAAGAGCGGGAACAGAGAGCGGAGTGACTGTTAAAAAAGAGCGGGAACAGAGAGCGGAGTGACTGTTTGAAAAGAGCGGGAACAGAGAGCGGAGTGACTGTTAAAAAAGAGCGGGAACAGAGAGCGGAGTGACTGTTAAAAAAGAGCGGGAACAGAGAGCGGAGTGACTGTTAAAAAAGAGCGGGAACAGAGAGCGGAGTGACTGTTAAAAAAGAGCGGGAACAGAGAGCGGAGTGACTGTTAAAAAAGAGCGGGAACAGAGAGCGGAGTGACTGTTTGAAAAGAGTGGGAACAGAGAGCGGAGTGACTGTTTGAAAAGAGCGGGAACAGAGAGCGGAGTGACTGTTAAAAAAGAGCGGGAACAGAGAGCAGAGTGACTGTTAAAAAAGAGCGGGAACAGGGAGCGGAGTGACTGTTTGAAAAGAGCGGGAACAGAGAGTGGAGTGACTGTTAAAAAAGAGCGGAAACTGAGAGCGGAGTGACTGTTAAAAAAGAGCGGGAACAGAGAGCGGAGTGACTGTTAAAAAGAGCGGGAACAGAGAGCGGAGTGACTGTTTAAAAAGAGCGGGAACAGAGAGCGGAGTGACTGTTAAAAAAGAGCGGGAACAGAGAGCGGAGTGACTGTTTGAAAAGAGCGGGAACAGAGAGCGGAGTGACTGTTAAAAAAGAGCGGGAACAGAGAGCGGAGTGACTGTTTGAAAAGAGCGGGAGCAGAGAGCGGAGTGACTGTTTGAAAAGAGCGGGAACAGAGAGCGGAGTGACTGTTTAAAAAGAGCGGGAATAGAGAGCGGAGTGACTGTTAAAAAAGAGGGGGAACAGAGAGCGGAGTGACTGTTTGAAAAGTGCGGGAACAGAGAGCGGAGTGACTGTTAAAAAAGAGCGGTAACAGAGAGCGGAGTGACAGTTTGAAAAGAGCGGGAACAGAGAGCGGAGTGACTGTTTGAAAAGAGCAGGAACAGAGAGCGGAGTGACAGTTTGAAAAGAGTGGGAACAGAGAACGGAGTGACTGTTAAAAAAGAGCGGGAACGGAGAGCGGAGTGACTGTTTGAAAAGAGATGGAGCAGAGAGCGGATTGACTGTTTGAAAAGAGCGGGAACAGAGAGCGGAGTGACTGTTAAAAAAGAGCGGGAACAGAGAGCGGAGTGACTGTTTGAAAAGAGCGGGAGCAGAGAGCGGAGTGACTGTTAAAAAGAGCGGGAACAGAGAGCGGAGTGACAGTTTGAAAAGAGTGGGAACAGGGAGCGGAGTGACTGTTTAAAAAGAGCAGGAATAGAGAGCGGAGTGACTGTTAAAAAAGAGCGGGAACAGAGAGCGGAGTGACTGTTTGAAAAGAGTGGGAACAGGGAGCGGAGTGACTGTTAAAAAGAGCGGGAACAGAGAGCGGAGTGACTGTTAAAAAGAGCGGGAACAGAGAGTGGAGTGACTGTTAAAAAAGAGCGGGAACAGAGAGCGGAGTGACTGTTTGAAAAGAGCGGGAACAGAGAGCGGAGTGACTGTTAAAAAGAGCGGGAACAGAGAGCGGAGTGACTGTTAAAAAGAGCGGGAACAGAGAGCGGAGTGACTGTTAAAAAGAGCGGGAACAGAGAGCGGAGTGACTGTTAAAAAAGAGCGGGAACAGAGAGCGGAGTGACTGTTTGAAAAGAGCGGGAACAGAGAGCGGAGTGACTGTTAAAAAAGAGCGGGACCAGAGAGCGGAGTGACTTTTAAAAAAGAGCGGTAACAGAGAGCGGCGTGACAGTTTGAAAAGAGCTGGAACAGAGAGCGGAGTGACTGTTAAAAAAGAGCGGGAACAGAGAGCGGAGTGACTGTTTGAAAAGAGCGCGAACAGAGAGCGGAGTGACTGTTTGAAAAGAGCGGGAGCAGAGAGCGGAGTGACTGTTAAAAAAAGCGGGAACAGAGAGCGGAGTGACTGTCTGAAAAGAGCGGGAACAGAGAGCGGAGTGACTGTTTGAAAAGAGCGGGAGCAGAGAGCGGAGTGACTGTTAAAAAAGAGCGGGAACAGAGAGCGGAGTGAATGTTTGAAAAGAGCGGGAACAGAGAGCGGAGTGACTGTTTGAAAAGAGTGGGAACAGAGAGCGGAGTGACTGTTTAAAAAGAGCGGGAACAGGGAGCGGAGTGACTGTTAAAAAGAGCGGGAACAGAGAGCGGAGTGACTGTTTGAAAAGAGAGGGAGCAGAGAGCGGAATGACTGTTAAAAAGAGCGGGAACAGAGAGCGGAGTGACTGTTAAAAAGAGCGGGAACAGAGAGCGGAGTGACTGTTAAAAAAGAGTGGGAACAGTGAGCGGAGTGACTGTTAAAAAAGAGCGGAAACCGAGAGCGGAGTGACTGTTAAAAAAGAGCGGGAACAGAGCGCGGAGTGACTGTTAAAAAGAGCGGGAACAGAGAGCGGAGTGACTGTTAAAAAAGAGCGGGAACAGAGAGCGGAGTGACTGTTTGAAAAGAGCGGGAACAGAGAACGGAGTGACTGTTAAAAAAGAGCGGGAACGGAGAGCGGAGTGACTGTTAAAAAAGAGCGGTAACAGAGAGCGGAGTGACAGTTTGAAAAGAGCGGGAACAGAGAGCGGAGTGACTGTTTGAAAAGAGCAGGAACAGAGAGCGGAGTGACAGTTTGAAAAGAGTGGGAACAGAGAACGGAGTGACTGTTAAAAAAGAGCGGGAACGGAGAGCGGAGTGACTGTTTGAAAAGAGAGGGAGCAGAGAGCGGAGTGACTGTTTGAAAAGAGCGGGAACAGAGAGCGGAGTGACTGTTAAAAAAGAGCGGGAACAGAGAGCGGAGTGACTGTTTGAAAAGAGCGGGAGCAGAGAGCGGAGTGACTGTTAAGAAGAGCGGGAACAGAGAGCGGAGTGACAGTTTGAAAAGAGTGGGAACAGGGAGCGGAGTGACTGTTTAAAAAGAGCAGGAATAGAGAGCGGAGTGACTGTTAAAAAAGAGCGGGAACAGAGAGCGGAGTGACTGTTTGAAAAGAGCGGGAGCAGAGAGCGGAGTGACTGTTAAAAAGAGCGAGAACAGAGAGCGGAGTGACAGTTTGAAAAGAGTGGGAACAGGGAGCGGAGTGACTGTTTAAAAAGAGCAGGAATAGAGAGCGGAGTGACTGTTAAAAAAGAGCGGGAACAGAGAGCGGAGTGACTGTTTGAAAAGAGCAGGAATAGAGAGCGGAGTGACTGTTAAAAAAGAGCGGGAACAGAGAGCGGAGTGACTGTTTGAAAAGAGTGGGAACAGGGAGCGGAGTGACTGTTAAAAAGAGCGGGTACAGAGAGCGGAGTGACTGTTAAAAAGAGCGGGAACAGAGAGCGGAGTGACTGTTAAAAAAGAGCGGGAACAGAGAGCGGAGTGACTGTTTGAAAAGAGCGGGAACAGAGAGCGGAGTGACTGTTTGAAAAGAGTGGGAACGGAGAGCGGAGTGACTGTTTAAAAAGAGCGGGAACAGAGAGCGGAGTGACTGTTAAAAAGAGCGGGAACAGAGAGCGGAGTGACTGTTTGAAAAGAGCGGGAACAGAGAGCGGAGTGACTGTTCGAAAAGAGCGGGAGCAGAGAGCGGAGGGACTGTTAAAAAAGGGAGTGAACAGAGAGCGGAGTGACTGTTAAAAAAGAGCGGGAACAGAGAGCGGAGTGACTGTTTGAAAAGAGCAGGAACAGAGAGCGGAGTGACAGTTTGAAAAGAGTGGGAACAGAGAACGGAGTGACTGTTAAAAAAGAGCGGGAACGGAGAGCGGAGTGACTGTTTGAAAAGAGAGGGAGCAGAGAGCGGAGCGACTGTTTGAAAAGAGCGGGAACAGAGAGCGGAGTGACTGTTAAAAAAGAGCGGGAACAGAGAGCGGAGTGACTGTTTGAAAAGAGCGGGAGCAGAGAGCGGAGTGACTGTTAAAAAGAGCGGGAACAGAGAGCGGAGTGACAGTTTGAAAAGAGTGGGAACAGGGAGCGGAGTGACTGTTTAAAAAGAGCAGGAATAGAGAGCGGAGTGACTGTTAAAAAAGAGCGGGAACAGAGAGCGGAGTGACTGTTTGAAAAGAGCAGGAACAGAGAGCGGAGTGACTGTTAAAAAAGAGCGGGAACAGAGAGCGGAGTGACTGTTAAAAAAGAGCGGGAACAGAGAGCGGAGTGACTGTTAAAAAAGAGCGGGTACAGAGAGCGGAGTGACTGTTAAAAAAGAGCGGGAACAGAGAGCGGAGTGACTGTTAAAAAAGAGCGGGAACAGAGAGCGGAGTGACTGTTTAAAAAGAGCAGGAATAGAGAGTGGAGTGACTGTTAAAAAAGAGCGGGAACAGAGAGCGGAGTGACTGTTTGAAAAGAGCAGGAACAGAGAGCGGAGTGACTGTTAAAAAAGAGCGGGAACAGAGAGCGGAGTGACTGTTAAAAAAGAGCGGGAACAGAGAGCGGAGTGACTGTTAAAAAAGAGCGGGTACAGAGAGCGGAGTGACTGTTAAAAAAGAGCGGGAACAGAGAGCGGAGTGACTGTTAAAAAAGAGCGGGAACAGAGAGCGGAGTGACTGTTTAAAAAGAGCAGGAATAGAGAGTGGAGTGACTGTTAAAAAAGAGCGGGAACAGAGAGCGGAGTGACTGTTTGAAAAGAGCAGGAACAGAGAGCGGAGTGACTGTTAAAAAGAGCGGGAACAGAGAGCGGAGTGACTGTTAAAAAGAGTGGGAACAGAGAGCGGAGTGACTGTTAAAAAGAGCGGGAACAGAGAGCGGAGTGACTGTTAAAAAAGAGCGGGAACAGAGAGCGGAGTGACTGTTTGAAAAGAGCGGGAACAGAGAGCGGAGTGACTGTTAAAAAAGAGCGGGAACAGAGAGCGGAGTGACTGTTAAAAAAGAGCGGGAACAGAGAGCGGAGTGACTGTTAAAAAAGAGCGGGAACAGAGAGCGGAGTGACTGTTTGAAAAGAGCGGGAGCAGAGAGCGGAGTGACTGTTAAAAAGAGCGGGAACAGAGAGCGGAGTGACAGTTTGAAAAGAGTGGGAACAGGGAGCGGAGTGACTGTTTAAAAAGAGCAGGAATAGAGAGCGGAGTGACTGTTAAAAAAGAGCGGGAACAGAGAGCGGAGTGACTGTTTGAAAAGAGCAGGAACAGAGAGCGGAGTGACTGTTAAAAAAGAGCGGGAACAGAGAGCGGAGTGACTGTTAAAAAAGAGCGGGAACAGAGAGCGGAGTGACTGTTAAAAAAGAGCGGGTACAGAGAGCGGAGTGACTGTTAAAAAAGAGCGGGAACAGAGAGCGGAGTGACTGTTAAAAAAGAGCGGGAACAGAGAGCGGAGTGACTGTTTAAAAAGAGCAGGAATAGAGAGTGGAGTGACTGTTAAAAAAGAGCGGGAACAGAGAGCGGAGTGACTGTTTGAAAAGAGCAGGAACAGAGAGCGGAGTGAGTGTTAAAAAGAGCGGGAACAGAGAGCGGAGTGACTGTTAAAAAGAGTGGGAACAGAGAGCGGAGTGACTGTTAAAAAGAGCGGGAACAGAGAGCGGAGTGACTGTTAAAAAAGAGCGGGAACAGAGAGCGGAGTGACTGTTTGAAAAGAGCGGGAACAGAGAGCGGAGTGACTGTTAAAAAAGAGCGGGAACAGAGAGCGGAGTGACTGTTAAAAAAGAGCGGGAACAGAGAGCGGAGTGACTGTTAAAAAAGAGCGGGAACAGAGAGCGGAGTGACTGTTAAAAAAGAGCGGGAACAGAGAGCGGAGTGACTGTTAAAAAAGAGCGGGAACAGAGAGCGGAGTGACTGTTAAAAAAGAGCGGGAACAGAGAGCGGAGTGACTGTTTAAAAAGAGCGGGAACAGAGAGCGGAGTGACTGTTAAAAAAGAGTGGGAACAGAGAGCGAAGTGACTGTTTGAAAAGAGCGGGAACAGAGAGCGGAGTGACTGTTTGAAAAGAGCGGGAACAGAGAGCGGAGTGACTGTTAAAAAAGAGCGGGAACAGAGAGCAGAGTGACTGTTAAAAAAGAGCGGGAACAGGGAGCGGAGTGACTGTTTGAAAAGAGCGGGAACAGAGAGTGGAGTGACTGTTAAAAAAGAGCGGAAACTGAGAGCGGAGTGACTGTTAAAAAAGAGCGGGAACAGAGAGCGGAGTGACTGTTAAAAAGAGCGGGAACAGAGAGCGGAGTGACTGTTTAAAAAGAGCGGGAACAGAGAGCGGAGTGACTGTTTAAAAAGAGCGGGAACAGAGAGCGGAGTGACTGTTAAAAAAGGGAGTGAACAGAGAGCGGAGTGACTGTTAAAAAAGAGCGGGAACAGAGAGCAGAGTGACTGTTAAAAAAGAGCGGGAACAGAGAGCGGAGTGACTGTTTAAAAAGAGCGGGAACAGAGAGCGGAGTGACTGTTAAAAAAGAGCGGGAACAGAGAGCGGAGTGACTGTTTGAAAAGAGCGGGAGCAGAGAGCGGAGTGACTGTTTGAAAAGAGCGGGAACAGAGAGCGGAGTGACTGTTTAAAAAGAGCGGGAATAGAGAGCGGAGTGACTGTTAAAAAAGAGCGGGAACAGAGAGCGGAGTGACTGTTTGAAAAGTGCGGGAACAGAGAGCGGAGTGACTGTTAAAAAAGAGCGGTAACAGAGAGCGGAGTGACAGTTTGAAAAGAGCGGGAACAGAGAGCGGAGTGACTGTTTGAAAAGAGCAGGAACAGAGAGCGGAGTGACAGTTTGAAAAGAGTGGGAACAGAGAACGGAGTGACTGTTAAAAAAGAGCGGGAACGGAGAGCGGAGTGACTGTTTGAAAAGAGATGGAGCAGAGAGCGGAGTGACTGTTTGAAAAGAGCGGGAACAGAGAGCGGAGTGACTGTTAAAAAAGAGCGGGAACAGAGAGCGGAGTGACTGTTTGAAAAGAGCGGGAGCAGAGAGCGGAGTGACTGTTAAAAAGAGCGGGAACAGAGAGCGGAGTGACAGTTTGAAAAGAGTGGGAACAGGGAGCGGAGTGACTGTTTAAAAAGAGCAGGAATAGAGAGCGGAGTGACTGTTAAAAAAGAGCGGGAACAGAGAGCGGAGTGACTGTTTGAAAAGAGTGGGAACAGGGAGCGGAGTGACTGTTAAAAAGAGCGGGAACAGAGAGCGGAGTGACTGTTAAAAAGAGCGGGAACAGAGAGCGGAGTGACTGTTAAAAAAGAGCGGGAACAGAGAGCGGAGTGACTGTTTGAAAAGAGCGGGAACAGAGAGCGGAGTGACTGTTAAAAAGAGCGGGAACAGAGAGCGGAGTGACTGTTAAAAAGAGCGGGAACAGAGAGCGGAGTGACTGTTAAAAAGAGCGGGAACAGAGAGCGGAGTGACTGTTAAAAAAGAGCGGGAACAGAGAGCGGAGTGACTGTTTGAAAAGAGCGGGAACAGAGAGCGGAGTGACTGTTAAAAAAGAGCGGGACCAGAGAGCGGAGTGACTTTTAAAAAAGAGCGGTAACAGTGAGCGGCGTGACAGTTTGAAAAGAGCGCGAACAGAGAGCGGAGTGACTGTTTGAAAAGAGCGGGAGCAGAGAGCGGAGTGACTGTCTGAAAAGAGCGGGAACAGAGAGCGGAGTGACTGTCTGAAAAGAGCGGGAACAGAGAGCGGAGTGACTGTTTGAAAAGAGCGGGAGCAGAGAGCGGAGTGACTGTTAAAAAAGAGCGGGAACAGAGAGCGGAGTGACTGTTTGAAAAGAGTGCGAACAGAGAGCGGAGTGACTGTTTGAAAAGAGCGGGAGCAGAGAGCGGAGTGACTGTTAAAAAAGAGCGGGAACAGAGAGCGGAGTGACTGTTAAAAAAGAGCGGGAACAGAGAGCGGAGTGACTGTTTAAAAAGAGCGGGAATAGAGAGCGGAGTGACTGTTAAAAAAGAGCGGGAACAGAGAGCGGAGTGACTGTTTGAAAAGAGCGGGAACAGAGAGCGGAGTGACTGTTAAAAAGAGCGGGAACAGAGAGCGGAGTGACTGTTAAAAAGAGCGGGAACAGAGAGCGGAGTGACTGTTAAAAAGAGCGGGAACAGAGAGCGGAGTGACTGTTAAAAAAGAGCGGGAACAGAGAGCGGAGTGACTGTTTGAAAAGAGCGGGAACAGAGAGCGGAGTGACTGTTAAAAAAGAGTGGGAACAGAGAGCGGAGTGACTGTTAAAAAAGAGCGGGAACAGAGAGCGGAGTGACTGTTTGAAAAGAGCGCGAACAGAGAGCGGAGTGACTGTTTGAAAAGAGCGGGAGCAGAGAGCGGAGTGACTGTCTGAAAAGAGCGGGAACAGAGAGCGGAGTGACTGTCTGAAAAGAGCGGGAACAGAGAGCGGAGTGACTGTTTGAAAAGAGCGGGAGCAGAGAGCGGAGTGACTGTTAAAAAAGAGCGGGAACAGAGAGCGGAGTGACTGTTTGAAAAGAGCGCGAACAGAGAGCGGAGTGACTGTTTGAAAAGAGCGGGAGCAGAGAGCGGAGTGACTGTTAAAAAGAGCGGGAACAGAGAGCGGAGTGACTGTTAAAAAAGAGCGGGAACAGAGAGCGGAGTGAATGTTTGAAAAGAGCGGGAACAGAGAGCGGAGTGACTGTCTGAAAAGAGCGGGAACAGAGAGCGGAGTGACTGTTTGAAAAGAGCGGGAGCAGAGAGCGGAGTGACTGTTAAAAAGAGCGGGAACAGAGAGTGGAGTGACTGTTAAAAAAGAGCGGGAACAGAGAGCGGAGTGACTGTTTGAAAAGAGCGGGAGCAGAGAGCGGAGTGACTGTTAAAAAGAGCGGGAACAGAGAGCGGAGTGACTGTTAAAAAAGAGCGGGAACAGAGAGCGGAGTGAATGTTTGAAAAGAGCGGGAACAGAGAGCGGAGTGACTGTTTGAAAAGAGAGGGAACAGAGAGCGGAGTGACTGTTTAAAAAGAGCGGGAACAGGGAGCGGAGTGACTGTTAAAAAGAGCGGGAACAGAGAGCGGAGTGACTGTTTGAAAAGAGAGGGAGCAGAGAGCGGAATGACTGTTAAAAAGAGCGGGAACAGAGAGCGGAGTGACTGTTAAAAAGAGCGGGAACAGAGAGCGGAGTGACTGTTAAAAAAGAGTGGGAACAGAGAGCGGAGTGACTGTTAAAAAAGAGCGGAAACCGAGAGCGGAGTGACTGTTAAAAAAGAGCGGGAACAGAGAGCGGAGTGACTGTTAAAAAGAGCGGGAACAGAGAGCGGAGTGACTGTTTAAAAAGAGCGGGAACAGAGAGCGGAGTGACTGTTTAAAAAGAGCGGGAACAGAGAGCGGAGTGACTGTTAAAAAAGAGCGGGAACAGAGAGCAGAGTGACTGTTAAAAAAGAGCGGGAACAGAGAGCGGAGTGACTGTTTAAAAAGAGCGGGAACAGAGAGCGGAGTGACTGTTAAAAAAGAGCGGGAACAGAGAGCGGAGTGACTGTTTGAAAAGAGCGGGAGCAGAGAGCGGAGTGACTGTTTGAAAAGAGCGGGAACAGAGAGCGGAGTGACTGTTTAAAAAGAGTGGGAATAGAGAGCGGAGTGACTGTTAAAAAAGAGCGGGAACAGAGAGCGGAGTGACTGTTTGAAAAGTGCGGGAACAGAGAGCGGAGTGACTGTTTGAAAAGAGCGGGAACAGAGAGCGGAGTGACTGTTAAAAAAGAGCGGTAACAGAGAGCGGAGTGACAGTTTGAAAAGAGCGGGAACAGAGAGCGGAGTGACTGTTTGAAAAGAGCGGGAACAGAGAGCGGAGTGACTGTTTGAAAAGAGCGGGAACAGAGAGCGGAGTGACAGTTTGAAAAGAGCGGGAACAGAGAGCGGAGTGACTGTTTGAAAAGAGCGGGAACAGAGAGCGGAGTGAGTGTTAAAAAGAGCGGGAACAGAGAGCGGAGTGACAGTTTGAAAAGAGTGGGAACAGGGAGCGGAGTGACTGTTTAAAAAGAGCAGGAATAGAGAGCGGAGTTACTGTTAAAAAAGAGCGGGAACAGAGAGCGGAGTGACTGTTTGAAAAGAGCGGGAACAGAGAGCGGAGTGACTGTTTGAAAAGAGCGGGAACAGAGAGCGGAGTGACTGTTCGAAAAGAGCGGGAGCAGAGAGCGGAGTGACTGTTAAAAAAGGGAGTGAACAGAGAGCGGAGTGACTGTTAAAAAAGAGCGGGAACAGAGAGCGGAGTGACTGTTAAAAAAGAGCGGGAACAGAGAGCGGAGTGACTGTTTAAAAAGAGCGGGAACAGAGAGCGGAGTGACTGTTTGAAAAGAGTGGGAACAGAGAGCGGAGTGACTGTTTAAAAAGAGCGGGAACAGAGAGCAGAGTGACTGTTAAAAAAGAGCGGGAACAGGGAGCGGAGTGACTGTTTGAAAAGAGCGGGAACAGAGAGTGGAGTGACTGTTAAAAAAGAGCGGAAACTGAGAGCGGAGTGACTGTTAAAAAAGAGCGGGAACAGAGAGCGGAGTGACTGTTAAAAAGAGCGGGAACAGAGAGCGGAGTGACTGTTTAAAAAGAGCGGGAACAGAGAGCGGAGTGACTGTTTAAAAAGAGCGGGAACAGAGAGCGGAGTGACTGTTAAAAAAGGGAGTGAACAGAGAGCGGAGTGACTGTTAAAAAAGAGCGGGAACAGAGAGCAGAGTGACTGTTAAAAAAGAGCGGGAACAGAGAGCGGAGTGACTGTTTAAAAAGAGCGGGAACAGAGAGCGGAGTGACTGTTAAAAAAGAGCGGGAACAGAGAGCGGAGTGACTGTTTGAAAAGAGCGGGAGCAGAGAGCGGAGTGACTGTTTGAAAAGAGCGGGAACAGAGAGCGGAGTGACTGTTTAAAAAGAGCGGGAATAGAGAGCGGAGTGACTGTTAAAAAAGAGCGGGAACAGAGAGCGGAGTGACTGTTTGAAAAGTGCGGGAACAGAGAGCGGAGTGACTGTTAAAAAAGAGCGGTAACAGAGAGCGGAGTGACAGTTTGAAAAGAGCGGGAACAGAGAGCGGAGTGACTGTTTGAAAAGAGCAGGAACAGAGAGCGGAGTGACAGTTTGAAAAGAGTGGGAACAGGGAGCGGAGTGACTGTTTAAAAAGAGCAGGAATAGAGAGCGGAGTGACTGTTAAAAAAGAGCGGGAACAGAGAGCGGAGTGACTGTTTGAAAAGAGTGGGAACAGGGAGCGGAGTGACTGTTAAAAAGAGCGGGAACAGAGAGCGGAGTGACTGTTAAAAAGAGCGGGAACAGAGAGCGGAGTGACTGTTAAAAAAGAGCGGGAACAGAGAGCGGAGTGACTGTTTGAAAAGAGCGGGAACAGAGAGCGGAGTGACTGTTAAAAAGAGCGGGAACAGAGAGCGGAGTGACTGTTAAAAAGAGCGGGAACAGAGAGCGGAGTGACTGTTAAAAAGAGCGGGAACAGAGAGCGGAGTGACTGTTAAAAAAGAGCGGGAACAGAGAGCGGAGTGACTGTTTGAAAAGAGCGGGAACAGAGAGCGGAGTGACTGTTAAAAAAGAGCGGGACCAGAGAGCGGAGTGACTTTTAAAAAAGAGCGGTAACAGAGAGCGGCGTGACAGTTTGAAAAGAGCGCGAACAGAGAGCGGAGTGACTGTTTGAAAAGAGCGGGAGCAGAGAGCGGAGTGACTGTCTGAAAAGAGCGGGAACAGAGAGCGGAGTGACTGTCTGAAAAGAGCGGGAACAGAGAGCGGAGTGACTGTTTGAAAAGAGCGGGAGCAGAGAGCGGAGTGACTGTTAAAAAAGAGCGGGAACAGAGAGCGGAGTGACTGTTTGAAAAGAGTGCGAACAGAGAGCGGAGTGACTGTTTGAAAAGAGCGGGAGCAGAGAGCGGAGTGACTGTTAAAAAAGAGCGGGAACAGAGAGCGGAGTGACTGTTAAAAAAGAGCGGGAACAGAGAGCGGAGTGACTGTTTAAAAAGAGCGGGAATAGAGAGCGGAGTGACTGTTAAAAAAGAGCGGGAACAGAGAGCGGAGTGACTGTTTGAAAAGAGCGGGAACAGAGAGCGGAGTGACTGTTAAAAAGAGCGGGAACAGAGAGCGGAGTGACTGTTAAAAAGAGCGGGAACAGAGAGCGGAGTGACTGTTAAAAAGAGCGGGAACAGAGAGCGGAGTGACTGTCTGAAAAGAGCGGGAACAGAGAGCGGAGTGACTGTTTGAAAAGAGCGGGAGCAGAGAGCGGAGTGACTGTTAAAAAAGAGCGGGAACAGAGAGCGGAGTGACTGTTTGAAAAGAGCGCGAACAGAGAGCGGAGTGACTGTTTGAAAAGAGCGGGAGCAGAGAGCGGAGTGACTGTTAAAAAGAGCGGGAACAGAGAGCGGAGTGACTGTTAAAAAAGAGCGGGAACAGAGAGCGGAGTGAATGTTTGAAAAGAGCGGGAACAGAGAGCGGAGTGACTGTCTGAAAAGAGCGGGAACAGAGAGCGGAGTGACTGTTTGAAAAGAGCGGGAGCAGAGAGCGGAGTGACTGTTAAAAAGAGCGGGAACAGAGAGTGGAGTGACTGTTAAAAAAGAGCGGGAACAGAGAGCGGAGTGACTGTTTGAAAAGAGCGGGAGCAGAGAGCGGAGTGACTGTTAAAAAGAGCGGGAACAGAGAGCGGAGTGACTGTTAAAAAAGAGCGGGAACAGAGAGCGGAGTGAATGTTTGAAAAGAGCGGGAACAGAGAGCGGAGTGACTGTTTGAAAAGAGAGGGAACAGAGAGCGGAGTGACTGTTTAAAAAGAGCGGGAACAGGGAGCGGAGTGACTGTTAAAAAGAGCGGGAACAGAGAGCGGAGTGACTGTTTGAAAAGAGAGGGAGCAGAGAGCGGAATGACTGTTAAAAAGAGCGGGAACAGAGAGCGGAGTGACTGTTAAAAAAGAGTGGGAACAGAGAGCGGAGTGACTGTTAAAAAAGAGCGGAAACCGAGAGCGGAGTGACTGTTAAAAAAGAGCGGGAACAGAGAGCGGAGTGACTGTTAAAAAGAGCGGGAACAGAGAGCGGAGTGACTGTTTAAAAAGAGCGGGAACAGAGAGCGGAGTGACTGTTTAAAAAGAGCGGGAACAGAGAGCGGAGTGACTGTTAAAAAAGAGCGGGAACAGAGAGCAGAGTGACTGTTAAAAAAGAGCGGGAACAGAGAGCGGAGTGACTGTTTAAAAAGAGCGGGAACAGAGAGCGGAGTGACTGTTAAAAAAGAGCGGGAACAGAGAGCGGAGTGACTGTTTGAAAAGAGCGGGAGCAGAGAGCGGAGTGACTGTTTGAAAAGAGCGGGAACAGAGAGCGGAGTGACTGTTTAAAAAGAGTGGGAATAGAGAGCGGAGTGACTGTTAAAAAAGAGCGGGAACAGAGAGCGGAGTGACTGTTTGAAAAGTGCGGGAACAGAGAGCGGAGTGACTGTTTGAAAAGAGCGGGAACAGAGAGCGGAGTGACTGTTAAAAAAGAGCGGTAACAGAGAGCGGAGTGACAGTTTGAAAAGAGCGGGAACAGAGAGCGGAGTGACTGTTTGAAAAGAGCGGGAACAGAGAGCGGAGTGACTGTTTGAAAAGAGCGGGAACAGAGAGCGGAGTGACAGTTTGAAAAGAGCGGGAACAGAGAGCGGAGTGACTGTTTGAAAAGAGCGGGAACAGAGAGCGGAGTGAGTGTTAAAAAGAGCGGGAACAGAGAGCGGAGTGACAGTTTGAAAAGAGTGGGAACAGGGAGCGGAGTGACTGTTTAAAAAGAGCAGGAATAGAGAGCGGAGTTACTGTTAAAAAAGAGCGGGAACAGAGAGCGGAGTGACTGTTTGAAAAGAGCGGGAACAGAGAGCGGAGTGACTGTTTGAAAAGAGCGGGAACAGAGAGCGGAGTGACTGTTCGAAAAGAGCGGGAGCAGAGAGCGGAGTGACTGTTAAAAAAGGGAGTGAACAGAGAGCGGAGTGACTGTTAAAAAAGAGCGGGAACAGAGAGCGGAGTGACTGTTAAAAAAGAGCGGGAACAGAGAGCGGAGTGACTGTTTAAAAAGAGCGGGAACAGAGAGCGGAGTGACTGTTTGAAAAGAGTGGGAACAGAGAGCGGAGTGACTGTTTAAAAAGAGCGGGAACAGGGAGCGGAGTGACTGTTAAAAAGAGCGGGAACAGAGAGCGGAGTGACTGATTGAAAAGAGAGGGAGCAGAGAGCGGAATGACTGTTAAAAAGAACGGGAACAGAGAGCGGAGTGACTGTTAAAAAGAGCGGGAACAGAGAGCGGAGTGACTGTTAAAAAAGAGTGGGAACAGAGAGCGGAGTGACTGTTGAAAAGAGCGGGAACAGAGAGCGGAGTGACTGTTTAAAAAGAGCGGGAACAGAGAGCGGAGTGACTTTTAAAAAAGAGCGGTAACAGAGAGCGGCGTGACAGTTTGAAAAGAGCTGGAACAGAGAGCGGAGTGACTGTTTGAAAAGAGCGGGAACAGAGAGCGGAGTGACTGTTTGAAAAGAGCGGGAACAGAGAGCGGAGTGACAGTTTGAAAAGAGCGGGAACAGAGAGCGGAGTGACTGTTTGAAAAGAGCGGGAACAGAGAGCGGAGTGAGTGTTAAAAAGAGCGGGATCAGAGAGCGGAGTGACAGTTTGAAAAGAGTGGGAACAGGGAGCGGAGTGACTGTTTAAAAAGAGCAGGAATAGAGAGCGGAGTGACTGTTAAAAAAGAGCGGGAACAGAGAGCGGAGTGACTGTTTGAAAAGAGCGGGAACAGAGAGCGGAGTGACTGTTAAAAAAGAGCGGGAACAGAGAGCGGAGTGACTGTTAAAAAAGAGCGGGAACATAGAGCGGAGTGACTGTTTGAAAAGAGCGGGAACAGAGAGCGGAGTGACTGTTTGAAAAGAGCGGGAACAGAGAGCGGAGTGACTGTCTGAAAAGAGCGGGAACAGAGAGCGGAGTGAATGTTTGAAAAGAGCGGGAACAGAGAGCGGAGTGACTGTTTAAAAAGAGCAGGAACAGAGAGCGGAGTGACTGTTTGAAAAGAGTGGGAACAGAGAGCGGAGTGACTGTTTAAAAAGAGCGGGAACAGGGAGCGGAGTGACTGTTAAAAAGAGCGGGAACAGAGAGCGGAGTGACTGTTTGAAAAGAGAGGGAGCAGAGAGCGGAATGACTGTTAAAAAGAGCGGGAACAGAGAGCGGAGTGACTGTTAAAAAGGGAGTGAACAGAGAGCGGAGTGACTGTTAAAAAAGAGTAGGAACAGAGAGCGGAGTGACTTTTAAAAAAGAGCGGAAACCGAGAGCGGAGTGACTGTTTGAAAAGAGCGGGAACAGAGAGCGGAGTGACTGTTTGAAAAGAGCGGGAACAGAGAGCGGAGTGACTGTTTGAAAAGAGCGGGAACAGAGAGCGGAGTGACAATTTGAAAAGAGCGGGAACAGAGAGCGGAGTGACTGTTTGAAAAGAGCGGGAACAGAGAGCGGAGTGAGTGTTAAAAAGAGCGGGATCAGAGAGCGGAGTGACAGTTTGAAAAGAGTGGGAACAGGGAGCGGAGTGACTGTTTAAAAAGAGCAGGAATAGAGAGCGGAGTGACTGTTAAAAAAGAGCGGGAACAGAGAGCGGAGTGACTGTTTGAAAAGAGCGGGAACAGAGAGCGGAGTGACTGTTTGAAAAGAGCAGGAACAGAGAGCGGAGTGACAGTTTGAAAAGAGTGGGAACAGAGAGCGGAGTGACTGTTAAAAAAGAGCGGGAATGGAGAGCGGAATGGCTGTTAAAAAAGAGCGGGAACAGAGAGCGGAGTGACTGTTTGAAAAGAGCGGGAACAGAGAGCGGAGTGACTGTTAAAAAAGAGTGGGAACAGAGAGCGGAGTGACTGTTTGAAAAGAGTGGGAACAGAGAGCGGAGTGACTGTTTGAAAAGAGCGGGAACAGAGAGCGGAGTGACAGTTTGAAAAGAGCGGGAACAGAGAGCGGAGTGACCGTTTAAAAAGAGCGGGAACAGAGAGCGGAGTGACTGTTTGAAAAGAGCGGGAGCAGAGAGCGGAGTGACTGTTAAAAAGAGCGGGAACAGAGAGCGGAGTGACTGTTAAAAAGAGCGGTAATAGAGAGCGGAGTGACTGTTTGAAAAGAGAGGGAGCAGAGAGCGGAGTGACTGTTTGAAAAGAGCGGGAACAGAGAGCGGAGTGACTGTTTGAAAAGAGCGGGAGCAGAGAGCGGAGTGAAAGTTAAAAAAGAGCGGGAACAGAGAGCGGAGTGACTGTTTGAAAAGAGCGGGAACAGAGAGCGGAGTGACTGTTAAAAAAGAGCGGGAACAGAGAGCGGAGTGACTGTTAAAAAAGAGCGGGAACAGAGAGCGGAGTGATAGTTTAAAAAGAGCGGGAACAGAGAGCGGAGTGACTGTATGAAAAGAGAGGGAACAGAGAGCGGAGTGACTGTTAAAAAAGAGCGGGAACAGAGAGCGGAGTGACTGTTAAAAAAGAGCGGGAACAGAGAGCGTAGTGACTGTTTAAAAAGAGCGGGAACAGAGAGCGGAGTGACTGTTAAAAAAGAGCGGGAACAGACAGCGGAGTGACTGATAAAAAAGAGCGGGAACAGAGAGCGGAGTGACTGTTTGAAAAGAGCGGGAACAGAGAGCGGAGTGACTGTTTGAAAAGAGCGGGAACAGAGAGCGGAGTGACTGTTTAAAAAGAGCGGGAACAGAGAGCGGAGTGACTGTTAAAAAGAGCGGGAACAGAGAGCGGAGTGACTGTTTGAAAAGAAGAGGAGCACAGAGCGGAGTGACTGTTTGAAAAGAGCGGGAACAGAGAGCGGAGTGACTGTTTGAAAAGAGCGGGAACAGAGAGCGGAGTGACTGTTTAAAAAGAGAGGGAACAGAGAGCGGAGTGACTGTTTGAAAAGAGCGGGAACAGAGAGCGGAGTGACTGTTAGAAAAGAGCGGGAACAGAGAGCGGAGTGACTGTTAAAAAAGAGCGGGAACAGAGAGCGGAGTGACTGTTAAAAAAGAGCGGGAACAGAGAGCGGAGTGACTGTTAAAAAAGAGCGGGAACAGAGAGCGGAGTGACTGTTAATAAAGAGCGGGAACAGAGAGCGGAGTGACTGTTTGAAAAGAGCGGGAACAGAGAGCGGAGTGACTGTTTGAAAAGAGCGGGAACAGAGAGCGGAGTGACTGTCTGAAAAGAGCGGGAACAGAGAGCGGAGTGACTGTTTGAAAAGAGCGGGAGCAGAGAGCGGAGTGACTGTTAAAAAGAGCGGGAACAGAGAGCGGAGTGACTGTTAAAAAAGAGCGGGAACAGAGAGCGGAGTGAATGTTTGAAAAGAGCGGGAACAGAGAGCGGAGTGACTGTTTAAAAAGAGCAGGAACAGAGAGCGGAGTGACTGTTTGAAAAGAGTGGGAACAGAGAGCGGAGTGACTGTTTAAAAAGAGCGGGAACAGAGAGCGGAGTGACTGTTAAAAAGAGCGGGAACAGAGAGCGGAGTGACTGATCGAAAAGAGCGGGAGCAGAGAGCGGAGTGACTGTTAAAAAAGGGAGTGAACAGAGAGCGGAGTGACTGTTTGAAAAAAGAGGGAGCAGAGAGCGGAGTGACTGTTTGAAAAGAGCGGGAAAAGAGTGCGGAGTGACTGTTAAAAAAGAGCGGGAACGGAGAGCGGAGTGACTGTTTGAAAAGAGAGGGAGCAGAGAGCGGAGTGACTGTTTGAAAAGAGCGGGAAAAGAGAGCGGAGTGACTGTTAAAAAAGAGCGGGAACAGAGAGCGGAGTGACTGTTTGAAAAGAGCAGGAGCAGAGAGCGGAGTGACTGTTAAAAAGAGCGGGAACAGGGAGCGGAGTGGCTGTTTAAAAAGTGCAGGAATAGAGAGCGGAGTGACTGTTAAAAAAGAGCGGGAACAGAGAGCGGAGTGACTGTTTGAAAAGAGCGGGAACAGAGAGCGGAGTGACTGTTTGAAAAGAGCAGGAACAGAGAGCGGAGTGACAGTTTGAAAAGAGTGGGAACAGAGAGCGGAGTGACTGTTAAAAAAGAGCGGGAATGGAGAGCGGAATGGCTGTTAAAAAAGAGCGGGAACAGAGAGCGGAGTGACTGTTTGAAAAGAGCGGGAACAGAGAGCGGAGTGACTGTTAAAAAAGAGTGGGAACAGAGAGCGGAGTGACTGTTTGAAAAGAGTGGGAACAGAGAGCGGAGTGACTGTTTGAAAAGAGCGGGAACAGAGAGCGGAGTGACAGTTTGAAAAGAGCGGGAACAGAGAGCGGAGTGACCGTTTAAAAAGAGCGGGAACAGAGAGCGGAGTGACTGTTTGAAAAGAGCGGGAGCAGAGAGCGGAGTGACTGTTAAAAAGAGCGGGAACAGAGAGCGGAGTGACTGTTAAAAAGAGCGGTAATAGAGAGCGGAGTGACTGTTTGAAAAGAGAGGGAGCAGAGAGCGGAGTGACTGTTTGAAAAGAGCGGGAACAGAGAGCGGAGTGACTGTTTGAAAAGAGCGGGAGCAGAGAGCGGAGTGAAAGTTAAAAAAGAGCGGGAACAGAGAGCGGAGTGACTGTTTGAAAAGAGCGGGAACAGAGAGCGGAGTGACTGTTAAAAAAGAGCGGGAACAGAGAGCGGAGTGACTGTTAAAAAAGAGCGGGAACAGAGAGCGGAGTGACAGTTTAAAAAGAGCGGGAACAGAGAGCGGAGTGACTGTATGAAAAGAGAGGGAACAGAGAGCGGAGTGACTGTTAAAAAAGAGCGGGAACAGAGAGCGGAGTGACTGTTAAAAAAGAGCGGGAACAGAGAGCGTAGTGACTGTTTAAAAAGAGCGGGAACAGAGAGCGGAGTGACTGTTAAAAAAGAGCGGGAACAGACAGCGGAGTGACTGATAAAAAAGAGCGGGAACAGAGAGCGGAGTGACTGTTTGAAAAGAGCGGGAACAGAGAGCGGAGTGACTGTTTGAAAAGAGCGGGAACAGAGAGCGGAGTGACTGTTTAAAAAGAGCGGGAACAGAGAGCGGAGTGACTGTTAAAAAGAGCGGGAACAGAGAGCGGAGTGACTGTTTGAAAAGAAGAGGAGCACAGAGCGGAGTGACTGTTTGAAAAGAGCGGGAACAGAGAGCGGAGTGACTGTTTGAAAAGAGCGGGAACAGAGAGCGGAGTGACTGTTTAAAAAGAGAGGGAACAGAGAGCGGAGTGACTGTTTGAAAAGAGCGGGAACAGAGAGCGGAGTGACTGTTAGAAAAGAGCGGGAACAGAGAGCGGAGTGACTGTTAAAAAAGAGCGGGAACAGAGAGCGGAGTGACTGTTAAAAAAGAGCGGGAACAGAGAGCGGAGTGACTGTTAAAAAAGAGCGGGAACAGAGAGCGGAGTGACTGTTAATAAAGAGCGGGAACAGAGAGCGGAGTGACTGTTTGAAAAGAGCGGGAACAGAGAGCGGAGTGACTGTTTGAAAAGAGCGGGAACAGAGAGCGGAGTGACTGTCTGAAAAGAGCGGGAACAGAGAGCGGAGTGACTGTTTGAAAAGAGCGGGAGCAGAGAGCGGAGTGACTGTTAAAAAGAGCGGGAACAGAGAGCGGAGTGACTGTTAAAAAAGAGCGGGAACAGAGAGCGGAGTGAATGTTTGAAAAGAGCGGGAACAGAGAGCGGAGTGACTGTTTAAAAAGAGCAGGAACAGAGAGCGGAGTGACTGTTTGAAAAGAGTGGGAACAGAGAGCGGAGTGACTGTTTAAAAAGAGCGGGAACAGAGAGCGGAGTGACTGTTAAAAAGAGCGGGAACAGAGAGCGGAGTGACTGATCGAAAAGAGCGGGAGCAGAGAGCGGAGTGACTGTTAAAAAAGGGAGTGAACAGAGAGCGGAGTGACTGTTTGAAAAAAGAGGGAGCAGAGAGCGGAGTGACTGTTTGAAAAGAGCGGGAAAAGAGTGCGGAGTGACTGTTAAAAAAGAGCGGGAACGGAGAGCGGAGTGACTGTTTGAAAAGAGAGGGAGCAGAGAGCGGAGTGACTGTTTGAAAAGAGCGGGAAAAGAGAGCGGAGTGACTGTTAAAAAAGAGCGGGAACAGAGAGCGGAGTGACTGTTTGAAAAGAGCAGGAGCAGAGAGCGGAGTGACTGTTAAAAAGAGCGGGAACAGGGAGCGGAGTGGCTGTTTAAAAAGTGCAGGAATAGAGAGCGGAGTGACTGTTAAAAAAGAGCGGGAACAGAGAGCGGAGTGACTGTTTGAAAAGAGCAGGAACAGAGAGCGGAGTGACTGTTAAAAAGAGCGGGAACAGAGAGCGGAGTGACTGTTAAAAAGAGCGGGAACAGAGAGCGGAGTGACTGTTAAAAAGAGCGGGAGCAGAGAGCGGAGTGACTGTTAAAAAGAGCGGGAACAGAGAGCGGAGTGACTGTTAAAAAGAGCGGGAACAGAGAGCGGAGTGACTGCTTGAAAAGAGAGGGAGCAGAGAGCGGAGTGACTGTTTGAAAAGAGCGGGAACAGAGAGCGGAGTGACAGTTTGAAAAGAGTGGGAACAGGGAGCGGAGTGGCTGTTTAAAAAGAGCAGGAATAGAGAGCGGAGTGACTGTTAAAAAAGAGCGGGAACAGAGAGCGGAGTGACTGTTTGAAAAGAGCAGGAACAGAGAGCAGAGTGACTGTTAAAAAGAGCGGGAACAGAGAGCGGAGTGACTGTTAAAAAGAGCGGGAACAGAGAGCGGAGTGACTGTTTGAAAAGAGCGGGAGCAGAGAGCGGAGTGACTGTTAAAAAGAGCGGGAGCAGAGAGCGGAGTGATTGTTAAAAAGAGCGGGAACAGAGAGCGGAGTGACTGTTAAAAAGAGCGGGAGCAGAGAGCGGAGTGATTGTTAAAAAGAGCGGGAACAGAGAGCGGAGTGACTGTTAAAAAGAGCGGGAACAGAGAGCGGAGTGACTGTTTGAAAAGAGAGGGAGCAGAGAGCGGAGTGACTGTTAAAAAAGAGCGGGAACAGAGAGCGGAGTGACTGTTAAAAAAGAGCGGGAACAGAGAGCGGAGAGACTGTTAAAAAAGAGCGGGAACAGAGAGCGGAGTGACTGTTAAAAAAGAGCGGGAACAGAGAGTGGAGTGACTATTTAAAAAGAGCGGGAACAGAGAGCGGAGTGACTGATTGAAAAGAGCGGGAACAGAGAGCGGAGTGACTGTTAAAAAAGAGCGGGAACAGAGAACGGAGTGACTGTTAAAAAAGAGCGGGAACAGAGAGCGGAGTGACTGTTTGAAAAGAGCGGGAACAGAGAGCGGAGTGACTGTTTGAAAAGAGCGGGAACAGAGAGCGGAGTGACTGTCTGAAAAGAGCGGGAACAGAGAGCGGAGTGACTGTTTGAAAAGAGCGGGAGCAGAGAGCGGAGTGACAGTTAAAAAGAGCGGGAACAGAGAGCGGAGTGACTGTTAAAAAAGAGCGGGAACAGAGAGCGGAGTGAATGTTTGAAAAGAGCAGGAACAGAGAGCGGAGTGACTGTTTAAAAAGAGCAGGAACAGAGAGCGGAGTGACTGTTTGAAAAGAGTGGGAACAGAGCGCGGAGTGACTGTTTAAAAAGAGTGGGAACAGAGAGCGGAGTGACTGTTAAAAAGAGCGGGAACAGAGAGCTGAGTGACTGTTTGAAAAGAGCGGGAACAGAGAGCGGAGTGACTGTTTGAAAAGAGCGGGAACAGAGAGCGGAGTGACTGTTTAAAAAGAGCGGGAACAGAGAGCGGAGTGACTGTTAAAAAGAGCGGGAACAGAGAGCTGAGTGACTGTTTGAAAAGAGCGGGAACAGAGAGCGGAGTGACTGTTTGAAAAGAGCGGGAACAGAGAGCGGAGTGACTGTTTAAAAAGAGCGGGAACAGAGAGCGGAGTGACTGTTAAAAAGAGCGGGAACAGAGAGCGGAGTGACTGTTTGAAAAGAAGAGGAGCACAGAGCGGAGTGACTGTTTGAAAAGAGCGGGAACAGAGAGCGGAGTGATTGTTAAAAAAGTGCGGGAACAGAGAGCGTAGTGACTGTTTAAAAAGAGCGGGAACAGAGAGCGGAGTGACTGTTAAAAAAGAGGGGGTACAGAGAGCGGAGTGACTGTTTGAAAAGAGCGGGAACAGAGAGCGGAGTGACTGATTGAAAAGAGCGGGAACAGAGAGCGGAGTGACTGTTAAAAAAGAGCGGGAACAGAGAGCGGAGTGAATGTTTGAAAAGAGCAGGAACAGAGAGCGGAGTGACTGTTTAAAAAGAGCAGGAACAGAGAGCGGAGTGACTGTTTGAAAAGAGTGGGAACAGAGCGCGGAGTGACTGTTTAAAAAGAGCGGGAACAGAGAGCGGAGTGACTGTTAAAAAGAGCGGGAACAGAGAGCGGAGTGACTGCTGGAAAAGAGAGGGAGCAGAGAGCGGAATGACTGTTAAAATGAGCGGGAACAGAGAGCGGAGTGACTGTTAAAAAGAGCGGGAACAGAGAGCGGAGTGACTGTTAAAAAAGAGTGGGAACAGAGAGCGGAGTGACTGTTAAAAAAGAGCGGAAACCGAGAGCGGAGTGACTGTTAAAAAAGAGCGGGAACAGAGAGCGGAGTGACTGTTAAAAAGAGCGGGAACAGAGAGCGGAGTGACTGTTTAAAAATAGCGGGAACAGAGAGCGGAGTGACTGTTTAAAAAGAGCGGGAACAGAGAGCGGAGTGACTGTTAAAAAAGGGAGTGAACAGAGAGCGGAGTGACTGTTAAAAAAGAGCAGGAACAGAGAGCAGAGTGACTGTTAAAAAAGAGCGGGAACAGAGAGCGGAGTGACTGTTTAAAAAGAGCGGGAACAGAGAGCGGAGTGACTGTTAAAAAAGAGCGGGAACAGAGAGCGGAGTGACTGTTTGAAAAGAGCGGGAGCAGAGAGCGGAGTGACTGTTTGAAAAGAGCGGGAACAGAGAGCGGAGTGACTGTTTGAAAAGAGAAGGAACAGAGAGCGGAGTGACTGTTAAAAAGAGCGGGAACAGAGAGCGGAGTGACTGTTTGAAAAGAGCGGGAACAGAGAGCGGAGTGACTGTTTGAAAAGAGCGGGAACAGAGAGCGGAGTGACTGTTAAAAAAGAGCGGTAACAGAGAGCGGAGTGACAGTTTGAAAAGAGCGGGAATAGAGAGCGGAGTGACTGTTTGAAAAGAGCGGGAACAGAGAGCGGAGTGACTGTTTGAAAAGAGTGGGAGCAGAGAGCGGAGTGACTGTTAAAAAAGGGAGTGAACAGAGAGCGGAGTGACTGTTAAAAAAGAGCGGGACCAGAGAGCGGAGTGACTTTTAAAAAAGAGCGGTAACAGAGAGCGGAGTGACTGTTTGAAAAGAGCGGGAACAGAGAGCGGAGTGACTGTTTGAAAAGAGCGGGAACAGAGTGCGGAGTGACTGTTAAAAAAGAGCGGGAACAGAGAGCGGAGTGACTGTTAAAAAAGAGCGGGAACAGAGAGCGGAGTGACTGTTTGAAAAGAGCGGGAACAGAGAGCGGAGTGACTGTTTGAAAAGAGTGGGAACAGGGAGCGGAGTGACTGTTTAAAAAGAGCAGGAATAGAGAGCGGAGTGACTGTTAAAAAAAAGCGGGAACAGAGAGCGGAGTGACTGTTAAAAAAGAGCGGGAACAGAGAGCGGAGTGACTGTTAAAAAAGAGCGGGAACAGAGAGCGGAGTGATTGTTAAAAAAGAGCGGGAACAGAGAGCGTAGTGACTGTTTAAAAAGAGCGGGAACAGAGAGCGGAGTGACTGTTAAAAAAGAGGGGGTACAGAGAGCGGAGTGACTGTTTGAAAAGAGCGGGAACAGAGAGCGGAGTGACTGATTGAAAAGAGCGGGAACAGAGAGCGGAGTGACTGTTAAAAAAGAGCGGGAACAGAGAGCGGAGTGACTGTTAAAAAAGAGCGGGAACAGAGAGCGGAGTGACTGTTTGAAAAGAGCGGGAACAGAGAGCGGAGTGACTGTTTGAAAAGAGCGGGAACAGAGAGCGGAGTGACTGTCTGAAAAGAGCGGGAACAGAGAGCGGAGTGACTGTTTGAAAAGAGCGGGAGCAGAGAGCGGAGTGACTGTTAAAAAGAGCGGGAACAGAGAGCGGAGTGACTGTTAAAAAAGAGCGGGAACAGAGAGCGGAGTGAATGTTTGAAAAGAGCAGGAACAGAGAGCGGAGTGACTGTTTAAAAAGAGCAGGAACAGAGAGCGGAGTGACTGTTTGAAAAGAGTGGGAACAGAGCGCGGAGTGACTGTTTAAAAAGAGCGGGAACAGAGAGCGGAGTGACTGTTAAAAAGAGCGGGAACAGAGAGCGGAGTGACTGCTGGAAAAGAGAGGGAGCAGAGAGCGGAATGACTGTTAAAATGAGCGGGAACAGAGAGCGGAGTGACTGTTAAAAAGAGCGGGAACAGAGAGCGGAGTGACTGTTAAAAAAGAGTGGGAACAGAGAGCGGAGAGACTGTTAAAAAAGAGCGGAAACCGAGAGCGGAGTGACTGTTAAAAAAGAGCGGGAACAGAGAGCGGAGTGACTGTTAAAAAGAGCGGGAACAGAGAGCGGAGTGACTGTTTAAAAATAGCGGGAACAGAGAGCGGAGTGACTGTTTAAAAAGAGCGGGAACAGAGAGCGGAGTGACTGTTAAAAAAGGGAGTGAACAGAGAGCGGAGTGACTGTTAAAAAAGAGCAGGAACAGAGAGCAGAGTGACTGTTAAAAAAGAGCGGGAACAGAGAGCGGAGTGACTGTTTAAAAAGAGCGGGAACAGAGAGCGGAGTGACTGTTAAAAAAGAGCGGGAACAGAGAGCGGAGTGACTGTTTGAAAAGAGCGGGAGCAGAGAGCGGAGTGACTGTTTGAAAAGAGCGGGAACAGAGAGCGGAGTGACTGTTTGAAAAGAGAAGGAACAGAGAGCGGAGTGACTGTTAAAAAGAGCGGGAACAGAGAGCGGAGTGACTGTTTGAAAAGAGCGGGAACAGAGAGCGGAGTGACTGTTTGAAAAGAGCGGGAACAGAGAGCGGAGTGACTGTTAAAAAAGAGCGGTAACAGAGAGCGGAGTGACAGTTTGAAAAGAGCAGGAATAGAGAGCGGAGTGACTGCTTGAAAAGAGCGGGAACAGAGAGCGGAGTGACTGTTTGAAAAGAGTGGGAGCAGAGAGCGGAGTGACTGTTAAAAAAGAGCGGGACCAGAGAGCGGAGTGACTTTTAAAAAAGAGCGGTAACAGAGAGCGGCGTGACAGTTTGAAAAGAGCTGGAACAGAGAGCGGAGTGACTGTTTGAAAAGAGCGGGAACAGAGAGCGGAGTGACTGTTTGAAAAGAGCAGGAACAGAGAGCGGAGTGACTGTTAAAAAGAGCGGGAACAGAGAGCGGAGTGACAGTTTGAAAAGAGCGGGAACAGAGAGCGGAGTGACTGTTAAAAAAGAGCGGTAACAGAGAGCGGAGTGACAGTTTGAAAAGAGCGGGAATAGAGAGCGGAGTGACTGTTTGAAAAGAGCGGGAACAGAGAGCGGAGTGACTGTTTGAAAAGAGTGGGAGCAGAGAGCGGAGTGACTGTTAAAAAAGGGAGTGAACAGAGAGCGGAGTGACTGTTAAAAAAGAGCGGGACCAGAGAGCGGAGTGACTTTTAAAAAAGAGCGGTAACAGAGAGCGGCGTGACAGTTTGAAAAGAGCTGGAACAGAGAGCGGAGTGACTGTTTGAAAAGAGCGGGAACAGAGAGCGGAGTGACTGTTTGAAAAGAGCAGGAACAGAGAGCGGAGTGACTGTTAAAAAGAGCGGGAACAGAGAGCGGAGTGACAGTTTGAAAAGAGCGGGAACAGGGAGCGGAGTGACTGTTTAAAAAGAGCGGGAATAGAGAGCGGAGTGACTGTTAAAAAAGAGCGGGAACAGAGAGCGGAGTGACTGTTTGAAAAGAGCGGGAACAGAGAGCGGAGTGACTGTTTGAAAAGAGCGGGAGCAGAGAGCGGAGTGACTGTTAAAAAGAGCGGGAACAGAGAGCGGAGTGACTGTTTGAAAAGAGAGGGAGCAGAGAGCGGAGTGACTGTTTGAAAAGAGCGGGAACAGAGAGCGGAGTGACTGTTAAAAAGAGCGGGAACAGAGAGCGGAGTGACTGTTAAAAAGAGCGGGAACAGAGAGAGGAGTGACTGTTAAAAAAGAGCGGGAACAGAGAGCGGAGTGACTGTTTGAAAAGAGCAGGAACAGAGAGCGGAGTGACTGTTAAAAAAGAGCGGGAACAGAGAGCGGAGTGACTGTTAAAAAAGAGCGGGAACAGAGAGCGGAGTGACTGTTTGAAAAGAGCGGGAACAGAGAGCGGAGTGACTGTTAAAAAAGAGCGGGAACAGAGAGCGGAGTGAATGTTTGAAAAGAGCGGGAACAGAGAGCGGAGTGACTGTTTGAAAAGAGCGGGAACAGAGAGAGGAGTGACTGTCTGAAAAGAGCGGGAACAGAGAGCGGAGTGACTGTTTGAAAAGAGCGGGAGCAGAGAGCGGAGTGACTGTTAAAAAGAGCGGGAACAGAGAGCGGAGTGACTGTTAAAAGAGAGCGGGAACAGAGAGCGGAGTGAATGTTTGAAAAGAGCGGGAACAGAGAGCGGAGTGACTGTTTAAAAAGAGCGGGAACAGAGAGCGGAGTGACTGTTAAAAAGAGCGGGAACAGAGAGCGGAGTGACTGTTTGAAAAGAAGAGGAGCACAGAGCAGAGTGACTGTTTGAAAAGAGCGGGAACAGAGAGCGGAGTGACTGTTTGAAAAGAGCGGGAACAGAGAGCGGAGTGACTGTTTAAAAAGAGCGGGAACAGAGAGCGGAGTGACTGTTTGAAAAGAGCGGGAACAGAGAGCGGAGTGACTGTTTAAAAAGAGCGGGAACAGAGAGCGGAGTGACTGTTTGAAAAGAGCGGGAACAGAGAGCGGAGTGACTGTTAAAAAAGAGCGGGAACAGAGAGCGGAGTGACTGTTAAAAAAGAGCGGGAACAGAGAGCGGAGTGACTGTTAAAAAAGAGCGGGAACAGAGAGCGGAGTGACTGTTTGAAAAGAGCAGGAACAGAGAGCGGAGTGACTGTTAAAAAGAGCGGGAACAGAGAGCGGAGTGACTGTTAAAAAGAGCGGGAACAGAGAGCGGAGTGACTGTTTGAAAAGAGCGGGAGCAGAGAGCGGAGTGACTGTTAAAAAGAGCGGGAGCAGAGAGCGGAGTGACTGTTAAAAAGAGTGGGAACAGAGAGCGGAGTGACTGTTAAAAAGAGCGGGAACAGAGAGCGGAGTGACTGTTTGAAAAGAGCAGGAACAGAGAGCGGAGTGACTGATTGAAAAGAGCGGGAACAGAGAGCGGAGTGACTGTTAAAAAAGAGCGGGAACAGAGAGCGGAGTGACTGTTAAAAAAGAGCGGGAACAGAGAGCGGAGTGACTGTTTGAAAAGAGCGGGAACAGAGAGCGGAGTGACTGTTTGAAAAGAGCGGGAACAGAGAGCGGAGTGACTGTCTGAAAAGAGCGGGAACAGAGAGCGGAGTGACTGTTTGAAAAGAGCGGGAGCAGAGAGCGGAGTGACTGTTAAAAAGAGCGGGAACAGAGAGCGGAGTGACTGTTAAAAAAGAGCGGGAACAGAGAGCGGAGTGAATGTTTGAAAAGAGCAGGAACAGAGAGCGGAGTGACTGTTTAAAAAGAGCAGGAACAGAGAGCGGAGTGACTGTTTGAAAAGAGTGGGAACAGAGCGCGGAGTGACTGTTTAAAAAGAGCGGGAACAGAGAGCGGAGTGACTGTTAAAAAGAGCGGGAACAGAGAGCGGAGTGACTGTTTGAAAAGAGAGGGAGCAGAGAGCGGAATGACTGTTAAAAAGAGCGGGAACAGAGAGCGGAGTGACTGTTAAAAAGAGCGGGAACAGAGAGCGGAGTGACTGTTAAAAAAGAGTGGGAACAGAGAGCGGAGTGACTGTTAAAAAAGAGCGGAAACCGAGAGCGGAGTGACTGTTAAAAAAGAGCGGGAGCAGAGAGCGGAGTGACTGTTAAAAAGAGTGGGAACAGAGAGCGGAGTGACTGTTTGAAAAGAGAGGGAGCAGAGAGCGGAGTGACTGTTTGAAAAGAGCGGGAACAGAGAGCGGAGTGACTGTTTGAAAAGAGCGGGAACAGAGAGCGGAGTGACTGTCTGAAAAGAGCGGGAACAGAGAGCGGAGTGACTGTTTGAAAAGAGCGGGAGCAGAGAGCGGAGTGACTGTTAAAAAGAGCGGGAACAGAGAGCGGAGTGACTGTTAAAAAAGAGCGGGAACAGAGAGCGGAGTGAATGTTTGAAAAGAGCAGGAACAGAGAGCGGAGTGACTGTTTAAAAAGAGCAGGAACAGAGAGCGGAGTGACTGTTTGAAAAGAGTGGGAACAGAGCGCGGAGTGACTGTTTAAAAAGAGCGGGAACAGAGAGCGGAGTGACTGTTAAAAAGAGCGGGAACAGAGAGCGGAGTGACTGTTTGAAAAGAGAGGGAGCAGAGAGCGGAATGACTGTTAAAAAGAGCGGGAACAGAGAGCGGAGTGACTGTTAAAAAGAGCGGGAACAGAGAGCGGAGTGACTGTTAAAAAAGAGTGGGAACAGAGAGCGGAGTGACTGTTAAAAAAGAGAGGAAACCGAGAGCGGAGTGACTGTTAAAAAAGAGCGGGAACAGAGAGCGGAGTGACAGTTTGAAAAGAGCTGGAACAGAGAGCGGAGTGACTGTTTGAAAAGAGCGGGAACAGAGAGCGGAGTGACTGTTTGAAAAGAGCAGGAACAGAGAGCGGAGTGACTGTTAAAAAGAGCGGGAACAGAGAGCGGAGTGACAGTTTGAAAAGAGCGGGAACAGAGAGCGGAGTGACTGTTAAAAAAGAGCGGTAACAGAGAGCGGAGTGACAGTTTGAAAAGAGCGGGAATAGAGAGCGGAGTGACTGTTTGAAAAGAGCGGGAACAGAGAGCGGAGTGACTGTTTGAAAAGAGTGGGAGCAGAGAGCGGAGTGACTGTTAAAAAAGGGAGTGAACAGAGAGCGGAGTGACTGTTAAAAAAGAGCGGGACCAGAGAGCGGAGTGACTTTTAAAAAAGAGCGGTAACAGAGAGCGGCGTGACAGTTTGAAAAGAGCTGGAACAGAGAGCGGAGTGACTGTTTGAAAAGAGCGGGAACAGAGAGCGGAGTGACTGTTTGAAAAGAGCAGGAACAGAGAGCGGAGTGACTGTTAAAAAGAGCGGGAACAGAGAGCGGAGTGACAGTTTGAAAAGAGCGGGAACAGGGAGCGGAGTGACTGTTTAAAAAGAGCGGGAATAGAGAGCGGAGTGACTGTTAAAAAAGAGCGGGAACAGAGAGCGGAGTGACTGTTTGAAAAGAGCGGGAACAGAGAGCGGAGTGACTGTTTGAAAAGAGCGGGAGCAGAGAGCGGAGTGACTGTTAAAAAGAGCGGGAACAGAGAGCGGAGTGACTGTTTGAAAAGAGAGGGAGCAGAGAGCGGAGTGACTGTTTGAAAAGAGCGGGAACAGAGAGCGGAGTGACTGTTAAAAAGAGCGGGAACAGAGAGCGGAGTGACTGTTAAAAAGAGCGGGAACAGAGAGAGGAGTGACTGTTAAAAAAGAGCGGGAACAGAGAGCGGAGTGACTGTTTGAAAAGAGCAGGAACAGAGAGCGGAGTGACTGTTAAAAAAGAGCGGGAACAGAGAGCGGAGTGACTGTTAAAAAAGAGCGGGAACAGAGAGCGGAGTGACTGTTTGAAAAGAGCGGGAACAGAGAGCGGAGTGACTGTTAAAAAAGAGCGGGAACAGAGAGCGGAGTGAATGTTTGAAAAGAGCGGGAACAGAGAGCGGAGTGACTGTTTGAAAAGAGCGGGAACAGAGAGAGGAGTGACTGTCTGAAAAGAGCGGGAACAGAGAGCGGAGTGACTGTTTGAAAAGAGCGGGAGCAGAGAGCGGAGTGACTGTTAAAAAGAGCGGGAACAGAGAGCGGAGTGACTGTTAAAAGAGAGCGGGAACAGAGAGCGGAGTGAATGTTTGAAAAGAGCGGGAACAGAGAGCGGAGTGACTGTTTAAAAAGAGCGGGAACAGAGAGCGGAGTGACTGTTAAAAAGAGCGGGAACAGAGAGCGGAGTGACTGTTTGAAAAGAAGAGGAGCACAGAGCAGAGTGACTGTTTGAAAAGAGCGGGAACAGAGAGCGGAGTGACTGTTTGAAAAGAGCGGGAACAGAGAGCGGAGTGACTGTTTAAAAAGAGCGGGAACAGAGAGCGGAGTGACTGTTTGAAAAGAGCGGGAACAGAGAGCGGAGTGACTGTTTAAAAAGAGCGGGAACAGAGAGCGGAGTGACTGTTTGAAAAGAGCGGGAACAGAGAGCGGAGTGACTGTTAAAAAAGAGCGGGAACAGAGAGCGGAGTGACTGTTAAAAAAGAGCGGGAACAGAGAGCGGAGTGACTGTTAAAAAAGAGCGGGAACAGAGAGCGGAGTGACTGTTTGAAAAGAGCAGGAACAGAGAGCGGAGTGACTGTTAAAAAGAGCGGGAACAGAGAGCGGAGTGACTGTTAAAAAGAGCGGGAACAGAGAGCGGAGTGACTGTTTGAAAAGAGCGGGAGCAGAGAGCGGAGTGACTGTTAAAAAGAGCGGGAGCAGAGAGCGGAGTGACTGTTAAAAAGAGTGGGAACAGAGAGCGGAGTGACTGTTAAAAAGAGCGGGAACAGAGAGCGGAGTGACTGTTTGAAAAGAGCAGGAACAGAGAGCGGAGTGACTGATTGAAAAGAGCGGGAACAGAGAGCGGAGTGACTGTTAAAAAAGAGCGGGAACAGAGAGCGGAGTGACTGTTAAAAAAGAGCGGGAACAGAGAGCGGAGTGACTGTTTGAAAAGAGCGGGAACAGAGAGCGGAGTGACTGTTTGAAAAGAGCGGGAACAGAGAGCGGAGTGACTGTCTGAAAAGAGCGGGAACAGAGAGCGGAGTGACTGTTTGAAAAGAGCGGGAGCAGAGAGCGGAGTGACTGTTAAAAAGAGCGGGAACAGAGAGCGGAGTGACTGTTAAAAAAGAGCGGGAACAGAGAGCGGAGTGAATGTTTGAAAAGAGCAGGAACAGAGAGCGGAGTGACTGTTTAAAAAGAGCAGGAACAGAGAGCGGAGTGACTGTTTGAAAAGAGTGGGAACAGAGCGCGGAGTGACTGTTTAAAAAGAGCGGGAACAGAGAGCGGAGTGACTGTTAAAAAGAGCGGGAACAGAGAGCGGAGTGACTGTTTGAAAAGAGAGGGAGCAGAGAGCGGAATGACTGTTAAAAAGAGCGGGAACAGAGAGCGGAGTGACTGTTAAAAAGAGCGGGAACAGAGAGCGGAGTGACTGTTAAAAAAGAGTGGGAACAGAGAGCGGAGTGACTGTTAAAAAAGAGCGGAAACCGAGAGCGGAGTGACTGTTAAAAAAGAGCGGGAGCAGAGAGCGGAGTGACTGTTAAAAAGAGTGGGAACAGAGAGCGGAGTGACTGTTTGAAAAGAGAGGGAGCAGAGAGCGGAGTGACTGTTTGAAAAGAGCGGGAACAGAGAGCGGAGTGACTGTTTGAAAAGAGCGGGAACAGAGAGCGGAGTGACTGTCTGAAAAGAGCGGGAACAGAGAGCGGAGTGACTGTTTGAAAAGAGCGGGAGCAGAGAGCGGAGTGACTGTTAAAAAGAGCGGGAACAGAGAGCGGAGTGACTGTTAAAAAAGAGCGGGAACAGAGAGCGGAGTGAATGTTTGAAAAGAGCAGGAACAGAGAGCGGAGTGACTGTTTAAAAAGAGCAGGAACAGAGAGCGGAGTGACTGTTTGAAAAGAGTGGGAACAGAGCGCGGAGTGACTGTTTAAAAAGAGCGGGAACAGAGAGCGGAGTGACTGTTAAAAAGAGCGGGAACAGAGAGCGGAGTGACTGTTTGAAAAGAGAGGGAGCAGAGAGCGGAATGACTGTTAAAAAGAGCGGGAACAGAGAGCGGAGTGACTGTTAAAAAGAGCGGGAACAGAGAGCGGAGTGACTGTTAAAAAAGAGTGGGAACAGAGAGCGGAGTGACTGTTAAAAAAGAGAGGAAACCGAGAGCGGAGTGACTGTTAAAAAAGAGCGGGAACAGAGAGCGGAGTGACTGTTAAAAAGAGCGGGAACAGAGAGCGGAGTGACTGTTTACAAATAGCGGGAACAGAGAGCGGAGTGACTGTTTAAAAAGAGCGGGAACAGAGAGCGGAGTGACTGTTAAAAAAGGGAGTGAACAGAGAGCGGAGTGACTGTTAAAAAAGAGCAGGAACAGAGAGCACAGTGACTGTTAAAAAAGAGCGGGAACAGAGAGCGGAGTGACTGTTTAAAAAGAGCGGGAACAGAGAGCGGAGTGACTGTTAAAAAAGAGCGGGAACAGAGAGCGGAGTGACTGTTTGAAAAGAGCGGGAGCAGAGAGCGGAGTGACTGTTTGAAAAGAGCGGGAAAAGAGAGCGGCGTGACTGTTTGAAAAGAGCAGGAACAGAGAGCGGAGTGACTGTTAAAAAGAGCGGGAACAGAGAGCGGAGTGACAGTTTGAAAAGAGCGGGAACAGGGAGCGGAGTGACTGTTTAAAAAGAGCGGGAATAGAGAGCGGAGTGACTGTTTAAAAAGAGCGGGAACAGAGAGCGGAGTGACTGTTTGAAAAGAGCGGGAACAGAGAGCGGAGTGACTGTTTGAAAAGAGCGGGAACAGAGAGCGGAGTGACTGTTAAAAAAGAGCGGTAACAGAGAGCGGAGTGACAGTTTGAAAAGAGCGGGAATAGAGAGCGGAGTGACTGTTTGAAAAGAGCGGGAACAGAGAGCGGAGTGACTGTTTGAAAAGAGTGGGAGCAGAGAGCGGAGTGACTGTTAAAAAAGGGAGTGAACAGAGAGCGGAGTGACTGTTAAAAAAGAGCGGGACCAGAGAGCGGAGTGACTTTTAAAAAAGAGCGGGAACAGAGAGCAGAGTGACTGTTTGAAAAGAGCAGGAACAGAGAGCGGAGTGACTGTTAAAAAGAGCGGGAACAGAGAGCGGAGTGACAGTTTGAAAAGAGCGGGAACAGGGAGCGGAGTGACTGTTTAAAAAGAGCGGGAATAGAGAGCGGAGTGACTGTTAAAAAAGAGCGGGAACAGAGAGCGGAGTGACTGTTTGAAAAGAGCGGGAACAGAGAGCGGAGTGACTGTTAAAAAAGAGCGGTAACAGAGAGCGGAGTGACAGTTTAAAAAGAGCAGGAATAGAGAGCGGATTGACTGTTAAAAAAGAGCGGGAACAGAGAGTGGAGTGACTGTTTGAAAAGAGCGGGAACAGAGAGCGGAGTGACAGTTAAAAAAGAGCGGGAACGGAGAGCGGAATGGCTGTTAAAAAAGAGCGGGAACAGAGAGCGGAGTGACTGTTTGAAAAGAGAGGGAACAGAGAGCGGAGTGACTGTTAAAAAAGAGCGGAAACAGAGAGCGGATTGACTGTTTGAAAAGAGTGGGAACAGAGAGCGGAGTGACTGTTTGAAAAGAGCGGGAACAGAGAGCGGAGTGACAGTTTGAAAGGAGCGGGAACAGAGAGCGGAGTGACTGTTTAAAAAGAGCGGGAACAGAGAGCGGAGTGACTGTTTGAAAAGAGCGGGAGCAGAGAGCGGAGTGACTGTTTGAAAAGAGCGGGAACAGAGAGCGGAGTGACTGTTTGAAAAGAGCGGGAGCAGAGAGCGGAGTGAAAGTTAAAAAAGAGCGGGAACAGAGAGCGGAGTGACTGTTTGAAAAGAGCGGGAAAAGAGAGCGGAGTGACTGTTTAAAAAGAGCGGGAACAGAGAGCGGAGTGACAGTTTGAAAAGAGCGGGAACAGAGAGCGGAGTGACTGTTTAAAAAGAGCGGGAACAGAGAGCGGAGTGACTGTTTGAAAAGAGCGGGAGCAGAGAGCGGAGTGAAAGTTAAAAAAGAGCGGGAACAGAGAGCGGAGTGACTGTTTGAAAAGAGCGGGAAAAGAGAGCGGAGTGACTGTTTAAAAAGAGCGGGAACAGAGAGCGGAGTGACTGTTAAAAAAGAGCGGGAACAGAGAGCGGAGTGACTGTTAAAAAAGAGCGGGAACAGAGAGCGGAGTGACTGTTTAAAATGAGCGGGAACAGAGAGCGGAGTGACTGTTTGAAAAGAGCGGGAACAGAGAGTGGAGTGACTGTTTGAAAAGAGCGGGAACAGAGAGCGGAGTGACTGTCTGAAAAGAGCGGGAACAGAGAGCGGAGTGACTGTTTGAAAAGAGCGGGAGCAGAGAGCGGAGTGACTGTTAAAAAGAGCGGGAACAGAGAGCGGAGTGACTGTTAAAAAAGAGCGGGAACAGAGAGCGGAGTGACTGTTTGAAAAGAGCGGGAACAGAGAGCGGAGTGACTGTTTAAAAAGAGCGGGAACAGAGAGCGGAGTGACTGTTTGAAAAGAGCGGGAACAGAGAGCGGAGTGACTGTTTAAAAAGAGCGGGAACAGAGAGCGGAGTGACTGTTTGAAAAGAGCGGGAACAGAGAGCGGAGTGACTGTTAAAAAAGAGCGGGAACAGAGAGCGGAGTGACTGTTAAAAAAGAGCGGGAACAGAGAGCGGAGTGACTGTTAAAAAAGAGCGGGAACAGAGAGCGGAGTGACTGTTTGAAAAGAGCAGGAACAGAGAGCGGAGTGACTGTTAAAAAGAGCGGGAACAGAGAGCGGAGTGACTGTTAAAAAGAGCGGGAACAGAGAGCGGAGTGACTGTTTGAAAAGAGCGGGAGCAGAGAGCGGAGTGACTGTTAAAAAGAGCGGGAGCAGAGAGCGGAGTGACTGTTAAAAAGAGTGGGAACAGAGAGCGGAGTGACTGTTAAAAAGAGCGGGAACAGAGAGCGGAGTGACTGTTTGAAAAGAGCAGGAACAGAGAGCGGAGTGACTGATTGAAAAGAGCGGGAACAGAGAGCGGAGTGACTGTTAAAAAAGAGCGGGAACAGAGAGCGGAGTGACTGTTAAAAAAGAGCGGGAACAGAGAGCGGAGTGACTGTTTGAAAAGAGCGGGAACAGAGAGCGGAGTGACTGTTTGAAAAGAGCGGGAACAGAGAGCGGAGTGACTGTCTGAAAAGAGCGGGAACAGAGAGCGGAGTGACTGTTTGAAAAGAGCGGGAGCAGAGAGCGGAGTGACTGTTAAAAAGAGCGGGAACAGAGAGCGGAGTGACTGTTAAAAAAGAGCGGGAACAGAGAGCGGAGTGAATGTTTGAAAAGAGCAGGAACAGAGAGCGGAGTGACTGTTTAAAAAGAGCAGGAACAGAGAGCGGAGTGACTGTTTGAAAAGAGTGGGAACAGAGCGCGGAGTGACTGTTTAAAAAGAGCGGGAACAGAGAGCGGAGTGACTGTTAAAAAGAGCGGGAACAGAGAGCGGAGTGACTGTTTGAAAAGAGAGGGAGCAGAGAGCGGAATGACTGTTAAAAAGAGCGGGAACAGAGAGCGGAGTGACTGTTAAAAAGAGCGGGAACAGAGAGCGGAGTGACTGTTAAAAAAGAGTGGGAACAGAGAGCGGAGTGACTGTTAAAAAAGAGCGGAAACCGAGAGCGGAGTGACTGTTAAAAAAGAGCGGGAGCAGAGAGCGGAGTGACTGTTAAAAAGAGTGGGAACAGAGAGCGGAGTGACTGTTTGAAAAGAGAGGGAGCAGAGAGCGGAGTGACTGTTTGAAAAGAGCGGGAACAGAGAGCGGAGTGACTGTTTGAAAAGAGCGGGAACAGAGAGCGGAGTGACTGTCTGAAAAGAGCGGGAACAGAGAGCGGAGTGACTGTTTGAAAAGAGCGGGAGCAGAGAGCGGAGTGACTGTTAAAAAGAGCGGGAACAGAGAGCGGAGTGACTGTTAAAAAAGAGCGGGAACAGAGAGCGGAGTGAATGTTTGAAAAGAGCAGGAACAGAGAGCGGAGTGACTGTTTAAAAAGAGCAGGAACAGAGAGCGGAGTGACTGTTTGAAAAGAGTGGGAACAGAGCGCAGAGTGACTGTTTAAAAAGAGCGGGAACAGAGAGCGGAGTGACTGTTAAAAAGAGCGGGAACAGAGAGCGGAGTGACTGTTTGAAAAGAGAGGGAGCAGAGAGCGGAATGACTGTTAAAAAGAGCGGGAACAGAGAGCGGAGTGACTGTTAAAAAGAGCGGGAACAGAGAGCGGAGTGACTGTTAAAAAAGAGTGGGAACAGAGAGCGGAGTGACTGTTAAAAAAGAGAGGAAACCGAGAGCGGAGTGACTGTTAAAAAAGAGCGGGAACAGAGAGCGGAGTGACTGTTAAAAAGAGCGGGAACAGAGAGCGGAGTGACTGTTTACAAATAGCGGGAACAGAGAGCGGAGTGACTGTTTAAAAAGAGCGGGAACAGAGAGCGGAGTGACTGTTAAAAAAGGGAGTGAACAGAGAGCGGAGTGACTGTTAAAAAAGAGCAGGAACAGAGAGCACAGTGACTGTTAAAAAAGAGCGGGAACAGAGAGCGGAGTGACTGTTTAAAAAGAGCGGGAACAGAGAGCGGAGTGACTGTTAAAAAAGAGCGGGAACAGAGAGCGGAGTGACTGTTTGAAAAGAGCGGGAGCAGAGAGCGGAGTGACTGTTTGAAAAGAGCGGGAAAAGAGAGCGGCGTGACTGTTTGAAAAGAGCAGGAACAGAGAGCGGAGTGACTGTTAAAAAGAGCGGGAACAGAGAGCGGAGTGACAGTTTGAAAAGAGCGGGAACAGGGAGCGGAGTGACTGTTTAAAAAGAGCGGGAATAGAGAGCGGAGTGACTGTTTAAAAAGAGCGGGAACAGAGAGCGGAGTGACTGTTTGAAAAGAGCGGGAACAGAGAGCGGAGTGACTGTTTGAAAAGAGCGGGAACAGAGAGCGGAGTGACTGTTAAAAAAGAGCGGTAACAGAGAGCGGAGTGACAGTTTGAAAAGAGCGGGAATAGAGAGCGGAGTGACTGTTTGAAAAGAGCGGGAACAGAGAGCGGAGTGACTGTTTGAAAAGAGTGGGAGCAGAGAGCGGAGTGACTGTTAAAAAAGGGAGTGAACAGAGAGCGGAGTGACTGTTAAAAAAGAGCGGGACCAGAGAGCGGAGTGACTTTTAAAAAAGAGCGGGAACAGAGAGCAGAGTGACTGTTTGAAAAGAGCAGGAACAGAGAGCGGAGTGACTGTTAAAAAGAGCGGGAACAGAGAGCGGAGTGACAGTTTGAAAAGAGCGGGAACAGGGAGCGGAGTGACTGTTTAAAAAGAGCGGGAATAGAGAGCGGAGTGACTGTTAAAAAAGAGCGGGAACAGAGAGCGGAGTGACTGTTTGAAAAGAGCGGGAACAGAGAGCGGAGTGACTGTTAAAAAAGAGCGGTAACAGAGAGCGGAGTGACAGTTTAAAAAGAGCAGGAATAGAGAGCGGATTGACTGTTAAAAAAGAGCGGGAACAGAGAGTGGAGTGACTGTTTGAAAAGAGCGGGAACAGAGAGCGGAGTGACAGTTTGAAAAGAGTGGGAACAGAGAGCGGAGTGACTGTTAAAAAAGAGCGGGAACGGAGAGCGGAATGGCTGTTAAAAAAGAGCGGGAACAGAGAGCGGAGTGACTGTTTGAAAAGAGAGGGAACAGAGAGCGGAGTGACTGTTAAAAAAGAGCGGAAACAGAGAGCGGATTGACTGTTTGAAAAGAGTGGGAACAGAGAGCGGAGTGACTGTTTGAAAAGAGCGGGAACAGAGAGCGGAGTGACAGTTTGAAAGGAGCGGGAACAGAGAGCGGAGTGACTGTTTAAAAAGAGCGGGAACAGAGAGCGGAGTGACTGTTTGAAAAGAGCGGGAGCAGAGAGCGGAGTGACTGTTTGAAAAGAGCGGGAACAGAGAGCGGAGTGACTGTTTGAAAAGAGCGGGAGCAGAGAGCGGAGTGAAAGTTAAAAAAGAGCGGGAACAGAGAGCGGAGTGACTGTTTGAAAAGAGCGGGAAAAGAGAGCGGAGTGACTGTTTAAAAAGAGCGGGAACAGAGAGCGGAGTGACAGTTTGAAAAGAGCGGGAACAGAGAGCGGAGTGACTGTTTAAAAAGAGCGGGAACAGAGAGCGGAGTGACTGTTTGAAAAGAGCGGGAGCAGAGAGCGGAGTGAAAGTTAAAAAAGAGCGGGAACAGAGAGCGGAGTGACTGTTTGAAAAGAGCGGGAAAAGAGAGCGGAGTGACTGTTTAAAAAGAGCGGGAACAGAGAGCGGAGTGACTGTTAAAAAAGAGCGGGAACAGAGAGCGGAGTGACTGTTAAAAAAGAGCGGGAACAGAGAGCGGAGTGACTGTTTAAAATGAGCGGGAACAGAGAGCGGAGTGACTGTTTGAAAAGAGCGGGAACAGAGAGTGGAGTGACTGTTTGAAAAGAGCGGGAACAGAGAGCGGAGTGACTGTCTGAAAAGAGCGGGAACAGAGAGCGGAGTGACTGTTTGAAAAGAGCGGGAGCAGAGAGCGGAGTGACTGTTAAAAAGAGCGGGAACAGAGAGCGGAGTGACTGTTAAAAAAGAGCGGGAACAGAGAGCGGAGTGACTGTTTGAAAAGAGAGGGAACAGAGAGCGGAGTGACTGTTAAAAAAGAGTGGGAACAGAGAGCGGATTGACTGTTTGAAAAGAGTGGGAACAGAGAGCGGAGTGACTGTTTGAAAAGAGCGGGAACAGAGAGCGGAGTGACAGTTTGAAAAGAGCGGGAACAGAGAGCGGAGTGACTGTTTAAAAAGAGCGGGAACAGAGAGCGGAGTGACTGTTTGAAAAGAGCGGGAGCAGAGAGCGGAGTGACTGTTAAAAAGAGCGGGAATAGAGAGCGGAGTGACTGTTAAAATGAGCGGGAATAGAGAGCGGAGTGACTGTTTGAAAAGGGAGGGAGCAGAGAGCGGAGTGACTGTTTGAAAAGAGCGGGAACAGAGAGCGGAGTGACTGTTTGAAAAGAGCGGGAGCAGAGAGCGGAGTGAAAGTTAAAAAAGAGCGGGAACAGAGAGCGGAGTGACTGTTTGAAAAGAGCGGGAACAGAGAGCGGAGTGACTGTTTAAAAAGAGCGGGAACAGAGAGCGGAGTGACTGTTAAAAAAGAGCGGGAACAGAGAGCGGAGTGACTGTTAAAAAAGAGCGGGAACAGAGAGCGGAGTGACTGCTTGAAAAGAGCTGGAACAGAGAGCGGAGTGACTGTCTGAAAAGAGCGGGAACAGAGAGCGGAGTGACTGTTTGAAAATAGCGGGAGCAGAGAGCGGAGTGACTGTTAAAAAGAGCGGGAACAGAGAGCGGAGTGACTGTTAAAAAAGAGCGGGAACAGAGAGCGGAGTGACTGTTAAAAAAGAGCGGGAACAGAGAGCGGAGTGACTGTTAAAAAAGAGAGGGAACAGAGAGCGGAGTAACTGTTTGAAAAGAGCGGGAACAGAGAGCGGGGTGACTGTTAAAAAAGAGCGGGAACAGAGAGCGGAGTGACTGTTAAAAAAGAGAGGGAACAGAGAGCGGAGTGACTGTCTGAAAAGAGCGGGAACAGAGAGCGGAGTGACTGTTTGAAAAGAGCGGGAGCAGAGAGCGGAGTGACTGTTAAAAAGAGCGGGAACAGAGAGCGGAGTGACTGTTAAAAAAGAGCGGGAACAGAGAGCGGAGTGACTGTTAAAAAAGAGCGGGAACAGAGAGCGGAGTCACTGTTTGAAAAGAGCGGGAACAGAGAGGGGAGTGACTGTTAAAAAAGAGCGGGAACAGAGAGCGGAGTGGCTGTTAAAAAAGAGCGGGAACAGAGAGCGGAGTGACTGTTTGAAAAGCGCGGGAACAGAGAGCGGAGTGACTGTTAAAAAAGAGCGGGAACAGAGAGCGGAGTGACTGTTTGAAAAGAGCGGGAACAGAGAGCGGAGTGACTGTTTGAAAAGTGCGGGAACAGAGACCGGAGTGACAGTTTGAAAAGAGTGGGAACAGAGAGCGGAGTGACTGTTAAAAAAGAGCGGGAACGGAGAGCGGAATGGCTGTTAAAAAAGAGCGGGAACAGAGAGCGGAGTGACTGTTTGAAAAGAGCGGGAACAGAGAGCGGAGTGACTGTTAAAAAAGAGCGGGAACAGAGAGCGGATTGACTGTTTGAAAAGAGTGGGAACAGAGAGCGGAGTGACAGTTTGAAAAGAGCGGGAACAGAGAGCGGAGTGACTGTTTAAAAAGAGCGGGAACAGAGAGCGGAGTGACTGCTTGAAAAGAGCGGGAGCAGAGAGCGGAGTGACTGTTAAAAAGAGCGGGAAGAGAGAGCGGAGTGACTGTTTGAAAAGAGCGGGAACAGAGAGCGGAGTGAATGTTTGAAAAGAGCGGGAACAGAGAGCGGAGTGACTGTTAAAAAGAGCGGGAGCAGAGAGCGGAGTGACTGTTAAAAAGAGCGGGAACAGAGAGCGGAGTGACTGTTTGAAAAGAGCGGGAACAGAGAGCGGAGTGACTGTTTAAAAAGAGCGGGAACAGAGAGCGGAGTGACTGTTTGAAAAGAGCGGGAGCAGAGAGCGGAGTGACTGTTAAAAAGAGCGGGAACAGAGAGCGGAGTGACTGTTAAAATGAGCGGGAATAGAGAGCGGAGTGACTGTTTGAAAAGAGAGGGAGCAGAGAGCAGAGTCACTGTTTGAAAAGAGCGGGAACAGAGAGGGGAGTGACTGTTAAAAAAGAGCGGGAACAGAGAGCGGAGTGGCTGTTAAAAAAGAGCGGGAACAGAGAGGGGAGTGACTGTTAAAAAAGAGCGGGAACAGAGAGCGGAGTGGCTGTTAAAAAAGAGCGGGAACAGAGAGCGGAGTGACTGTTTGAAAAGCGCGGGAACAGAGAGCGGAGTGACTGTTAAAAAAGAGCGGGAAACAGAGAGCGGAGTGACTGTTTGAAAAGAGCGGGAGCAGAGAGCGGAGTGAAAGTTAAAAAAGAGCGGGAACAGAGAGTGGAGTTGCTGTTTGAAAAGAGCGGGAACAGAGAGCGGAGTGACTGTTTAAAAAGAGCGGGAACAGAGAGCGGAGTGACTGTTAAAAAAGAGCGGGAACAGAGAGCGGAGTGACTGTTAAAAAAGAGCGGGAACAGAGAGCGGAGTGACTGTTTGAAAAGAGCGGGAACAGAGAGCGGAGTGACTGTTTGAAAAGAGCGGGAGCAGAGAGCGGAGTGACTGTTAAAAAGAGCGGGAACAGAGAGCGGAGTGACTGTTAAAAAAGAGCGGGAACAGAGTGCGGAGTGACTGTTAAAAAAGAGCGGGAACAGAGAGCGGAGTGACTGTTAAAAAAGAGAGGGAACAGAGAGCGGAGTGACTGTTTGATAAGAGCGGGAACAGAGAGCGGGGTGACTGTTAAAAAAGAGCGGGAACAGAGAGCGGAGTGACTGTTAAAAAAGAGAGGGATCAGAGAGCGGAGTGACTGTCTGAAAAGAGCGGGAACAGAGAGCGGAGTGACTGTTTGAAAAGAGCGGGAGCAGAGAGCGGAGTGACTGTTAAAAAGAGCGGGAACAGAGAGCGGAGTGACTGTTAAAAAAGAGCGGGAACAGAGAGCGGAGTGACTGTTAAAAAAGAGCGGGAATAGAGAGCGGAGTCACTGTTTGAAAAGAGCGGGAACAGAGAGGGGAGTGACTGTTAAAAAAGAGCAGGAACAGAGAGCGGAGTGGCTGTTAAAAAAGAGCGGGAACAGAGAGCGGAGTGACTTTTTGAAAAGCGCGGGAACTGAGAGCGGAGTGACTGTTAAAAAAGAGCGGGAACAGAGAGCGGAGTGACTGTTTGAAAAGTGCGGGAACAGAGAGCGGAGTGACTGTTTGAAAAGAGCGGGAACAGAGAGCGGAGTGACTGTTTAAAAAGAGCGGGAACAGAGAGCGGAGTGACTGTTAAAAAGAGCGGGAACAGAGAGCGGAGTGACTGTTTGAAAAGAAGAGGAGCACAGAGCGGAGTGACTGTTTGAAAAGAGCGGGAACAGAGAGCGGAGTGACTGTTTGAAAACAGCGGGAACAGAGAGCGGAGTGACTGTTTAAAAAGAGCGGGAACAGAGAGCGGAGTGACTGTTTGAAAAGAGCGGGAACAGAGAGCGGAGTGACTGTTAAAAAAGAGCGGGAACAGAGAGCGGAGTGACTGTTAAAAAAGAGCGGGAACAGAGAGCGGAGTGACTGTTTGAAAAGAAGAGGAGCACAGAGCGGAGTGACTGTTTGAAAAGAGCGGGAACAGAGAGCGGAGTGACTGTTTGAAAAGAGCGGGAACAGAGAGCGGAGTGACTGTTTAAAAAGAGCGGGAACAGAGAGCGGAGTGACTGTTTGAAAAGAGCGGGAACAGGGAGCGGAGTGACTGTTAAAAAAGAGCGGGAACAGAGAGCAGAGTGACTGTTAAAAAAGAGCGGGAACAGAGAGCGGAGTGACTGTTAAAAAAGAGCGGGAACAGAGAGCGGAGTGACTGTTAAAAAAGAGCGGGAACAGAGAGCGGAGTGACTGTTAAAAAAGAGCGGGAACAGAGAGCGGAGTGACTGTTAAAAAAGAGCGGGAACAGAGAGCGGAGTGACTGTTTAAAAAGAGCAGGAGCAGAGAGCGGAGTGACTGTTAAAAAGAGCGGGAACAGAGAGCGGAGTGACTGTTTGAAAAGAGCAGGAACAGAGAGCGGAGTGACTGTTAAAAAGAGCGGGAACAGAGAGCGGAGTGACTGTTAAAAAGAGCGGGAACAGAGAGCGGAGTGACTGTTTGAAAAGAGCGGGAGCAGAGAGCGGAGTGACTGTTAAAAAGAGCGGGAGCAGAGAGCGGAGTGACTGTTAAAAAGAGCGGGAACAGAGAGCGGAGTGACTGTTAAAAAGAGCGGGAACAGAGAGCGGAGTGACTGTTTGAAAAGAGCAGGAACAGAGAGCGGAGTGACTGATTGAAAAGAGCGGGAACAGAGAGCGGAGTGACTGTTAAAAAAGAGCGGGAACAGAGAGCGGAGTGACTGTTAAAAAAGAGCGGGAACAGAGAGCGGAGTGACTGTTTGAAAAGAGCGGGAACAGAGAGCGGAGTGACTGTTTAAAAAGAGCGGGAACAGACAGCGGAGTGACTGTTAAAAAGAGCGGGAACAGAGAGCGGAGTGACTGTTTGAAAAGAGCAGGAACAGAGAGCGGAGTGACTGTTTGAAAAGAGTGGGAACAGAGCGCGGAGTGACTGTTTAAAAAGAGCGGGAACAGAGAGCGGAGTGACTGTTAAAAAGAGCGGGAACAGAGAGCGGAGTGACTGTTTGAAAAGAGAGGGAGCAGAGAGCGGAATGACTGTTAAAAAGAGCGGGAACAGAGAGCGGAGTGACTGTTAAAAAGAGCGGGAACAGAGAGCGGAGTGACTGTTTGAAAAGAGCGGGAGCAGAGAGCGGAGTGACTGTTAAAAAGAGCGGGAACAGAGAGCGGAGTGACTGTTAAAAAAGAGCGGGAACAGAGAGCGGAGTGAATGTTTGAAAAGAGCAGGAACAGAGAGCGGAGTGACTGTTTAAAAAGAGCAGGAACAGAGAGCGGAGTGACTGTTTGAAAAGAGTGGGAACAGAGCGCGGAGTGACTGTTTAAAAAGAGCGGGAACAGAGAGCGGAGTGACTGTTAAAAAGAGCGGGAACAGAGAGCGGAGTGACTGTTTGAAAAGAGAGGGAGCAGAGAGCGGAATGACTGTTAAAAAGAGCGGGAACAGAGAGCGGAGTGACTGTTAAAAAGAGCGGGAACAGAGAGCGGAGTGACTGTTAAAAAAGAGTGGGAACAGAGAGCGGAGTGACTGTTAAAAAAGAGCGGAAACCGAGAGCGGAGTGACTGTTAAAAAAGAGCGGGAACAGAGAGCGGAGTGACTGTTAAAAAGAGCGGGAACAGAGAGCGGAGTGACTGTTTAAAAATAGCGGGAACAGAGAGCGGAGTGACTGTTTAAAAAGAGCGGGAACAGAGAGCGGAGTGACTGTTAAAAAAGGGAGTGAACAGAGAGCGGAGTGACTGTTAAAAAAGAGCAGGAACAGAGAGCAGAGTGACTGTTAAAAAAGAGCGGGAACAGAGAGCGGAGTGACTGTTTAAAAAGAGCGGGAACAGAGAGCGGAGTGACTGTTAAAAAAGAGCGGGAACAGAGAGCGGAGTGACTGTTTGAAAAGAGCGGGAGCAGAGAGCGGAGTGACTGTTTGAAAAGAGCGGGAAAAGAGAGCGGAGTGACTGTTTGAAAAGAGCAGGAACAGAGAGCGGAGTGACTGTTAAAAAGAGCGGGAACAGAGAGCGGAGTGACAGTTTGAAAAGAGCGGGAACAGGGAGCGGAGTGACTGTTTAAAAAGAGCGGGAATATAGAGCGGAGTGACTGTTAAAAAAGAGCGGGAACAGAGAGCGGAGTGACTGTTTGAAAAGAGCGGGAACAGAGAGCGGAGTGACTGTTTGAAAAGAGCGGGAACAGAGAGCGGAGTGACTGTTAAAAAAGAGCGGTAACAGAGAGCGGAGTGACAGTTTGAAAAGAGCGGGAATAGAGAGCGGAGTGACTGTTTGAAAAGAGCGGGAACAGAGAGCGGAGTGACTGTTTGAAAAGAGTGGGAGCAGAGAGCGGAGTGACTGTTAAAAAAGGGAGTGAACAGAGAGCGGAGTGACTGTTAAAAAAGAGCGGGACCAGAGAGCGGAGTGACTTTTAAAAAAGAGCGGGAACAGAGAGCAGAGTGACTGTTTGAAAAGAGCAGGAACAGAGAGCGGAGTGACTGTTAAAAAGAGCGGGAACAGAGAGCGGAGTGACAGTTTGAAAAGAGCGGGAACAGGGAGCGGAGTGACTGTTTAAAAAGAGCGGGAATAGAGAGCGGAGTGACTGTTAAAAAAGAGCGGGAACAGAGAGCGGAGTGACTGTTTGAAAAGAGCGGGAACAGAGAGCGGAGTGACTGTTTGAAAAGAGCGGGAACAGAGAGCGGAGTGACTGTTAAAAAAGAGCGGTAACAGAGAGCGGAGTGACAGTTTGAAAAGAGCGGGAACAGAGAGCGGAGTGACTGTTTGAAAAGAGCGGGAACAGAGAGCGGAGTGACTGTTTGAAAAGAGTGGGAGCAGAGAGCGGAGTGACTGTTAAAAAAGGGAGTGAACAGAGAGCGGAGTGACTGTTAAAAAAGAGCGGGACCAGAGAGCGGAGTGACTTTTAAAAAAGAGCGGTAACAGAGAGCGGCGTGACAGTTTGAAAAGAGCTGGAACAGAGAGCGGAGTGACTGTTTGAAAAGAGCGGGAACAGAGAGCGGAGTGACTGTTTGAAAAGAGCGGGAACAGAGAGCGGAGTGACAGTTTGAAAAGAGCGGGAACAGAGAGCGGAGTGACTGTTTGAAAAGAGCGGGAACAGAGAGCGGAGTGAGTGTTAAAAAGAGCGGGAACAGAGAGCGGAGTGACAGTTTGAAAAGAGTGGGAACAGGGAGCGGAGTGACTGTTTAAAAAGAGCAGGAATAGAGAGCGGATTGACTGTTAAAAAAGAGCGGGAACAGAGAGTGGAGTGACTGTTTGAAAAGAGCGGGAACAGAGAGCGGAGTGACTGTTTGAAAAGAGCGGGAACAGAGAGCGGAGTGACTGTTCGAAAAGAGCGGGAGCAGAGAGCGGAGTGACTGTTAAAAAAGGGAGTGAACAGAGAGCGGAGTGACTGTTAAAAAAGAGCGGGAACAGAGAGCGGATTGACTGTTTGCAAAGAGCAGGAACAGAGAGCGGAGTGACAGTTTGAAAAGAGTGGGAACAGAGAGCGGAGTGACTGTTAAAAAAGAGCGGGAACGGAGAGCGGAATGGCTGTTAAAAAAGAGCGGGAACAGAGAGCGGAGTGACTGTTTGAAAAGAGAGGGAACAGAAAGCGGAGTGACTGTTAACAAAGAGCGGGAACAGAGAGCGGATTGACTGTTTGAAAAGAGTGGGAACAGAGAGCGGAGTGACTGTTTGAAAAGAGCGGGAACAGAGAGCGGAGTGACAGTTTGAAAAGAGCGGGAACAGAGAGCGGAGTGACTGTTTAAAAAGAGCGGGAACAGAGAGCGGAGTGACTGTTTGAAAAGAGCGGGAGCAGAGAGCGGAGAGACTGTTTGAAAAGAGCGGGAACAGAGAGCGGAGTGACTGTTTGAAAAGAGCGGGAGCAGAGAGCGGAGTGAAAGTTAAAAAAGAGCGGGAACAGAGAGCGGAGTGACTGTTTGAAAAGAGCGGGAAAAGAGAGCGGAGTGACTGTTTAAAAAGAGCGGGAACAGAGAGCGGAGTGACTGTTAAAAAAGAGCGGGAACAGAGAGCGGAGTGACTGTTAAAAAAGAGCGGGAACAGAGAGCGGAGTGACTGTTTAAAATGAGCGGGAACAGAGAGCGGAGTGACTGTTTGAAAAGAGCGGGAACAGAGAGCGGAGTGACTGTTTGAAAAGAGCGGGAACAGAGAGCGGAGTGACTGTCTGAAAAGAGCGGGAACAGAGAGCGGAGTGACTGTTTGAAAAGAGCGGGAGCAGAGAGCGGAGTGACTGTTAAAAAGAGCGGGAACAGAGAGCGGAGTGACTGTTAAAAAAGAGCGGGAACAGAGAGCGGAGTGACTGTTTGAAAAGAGAGGGAACAGAGAGCGGAGTGACTGTTAAAAAAGAGTGGGAACAGAGAGCGGATTGACTGTTTGAAAAGAGTGGGAACAGAGAGCGGAGTGACTGTTTGAAAAGAGCGGGAACAGAGAGCGGAGTGACAGTTTGAAAAGAGCGGGAACAGAGAGAGGAGTGACTGTTTAAAAAGAGCGGGAACAGAGAGCGGAGTGACTGTTTGAAAAGAGCGGGAGCAGAGAGCGGAGTGACTGTTAAAAAGAGCGGGAATAGAGAGCGGAGTGACTGTTAAAATGAGCGGGAATAGAGAGCGGAGTGACTGTTTGAAAAGAGAGGGAGCAGAGAGCGGAGTGACTGTTTGAAAAGAGCGGGAACAGAGAGCGGAGTGACTGTTTGAAAAGAGCGGGAGCAGAGAGCGGAGTGAAAGTTAAAAAAGAGCGGGAACAGAGAGCGGAGTGACTGTTTGAAAAGAGCGAGAACAGAGAGCGGAGTGACTGTTTAAAAAGAGCGGGAACAGAGAGCGGAGTGACTGTTAAAAAGAGCGGGAACAGAGAGCGGAGTGACTGTTTGAAAAGAGAGGGAGCAGAGAGCGGAATGACTGTTAAAAAGAGCGGGAACAGAGAGCGGAGTGACTGTTAAAAAGAGCGGGAACAGAGAGCGGAGTGACTGTTTGAAAAGAGCGGGAGCAGAGAGCGGAGTGACTGTTAAAAAGAGCGGGAACAGAGAGCGGAGTGACTGTTAAAAAAGAGCGGGAACAGAGAGCGGAGTGAATGTTTGAAAAGAGCAGGAACAGAGAGCGGAGTGACTGTTTAAAAAGAGCAGGAACAGAGAGCGGAGTGACTGTTTGAAAAGAGTGGGAACAGAGCGCGGAGTGACTGTTTAAAAAGAGCGGGAACAGAGAGCGGAGTGACTGTTAAAAAGAGCGGGAACAGAGAGCGGAGTGACTGTTTGAAAAGAGAGGGAGCAGAGAGCGGAATGACTGTTAAAAAGAGCGGGAACAGAGAGCGGAGTGACTGTTAAAAAGAGCGGGAACAGAGAGCGGAGTGACTGTTAAAAAAGAGTGGGAACAGAGAGCGGAGTGACTGTTAAAAAAGAGCGGAAACCGAGAGCGGAGTGACTGTTAAAAAAGAGCGGGAACAGAGAGCGGAGTGACTGTTAAAAAGAGCGGGAACAGAGAGCGGAGTGACTGTTTAAAAATAGCGGGAACAGAGAGCGGAGTGACTGTTTAAAAAGAGCGGGAACAGAGAGCGGAGTGACTGTTAAAAAAGGGAGTGAACAGAGAGCGGAGTGACTGTTAAAAAAGAGCAGGAACAGAGAGCAGAGTGACTGTTAAAAAAGAGCGGGAACAGAGAGCGGAGTGACTGTTTAAAAAGAGCGGGAACAGAGAGCGGAGTGACTGTTAAAAAAGAGCGGGAACAGAGAGCGGAGTGACTGTTTGAAAAGAGCGGGAGCAGAGAGCGGAGTGACTGTTTGAAAAGAGCGGGAAAAGAGAGCGGAGTGACTGTTTGAAAAGAGCAGGAACAGAGAGCGGAGTGACTGTTAAAAAGAGCGGGAACAGAGAGCGGAGTGACAGTTTGAAAAGAGCGGGAACAGGGAGCGGAGTGACTGTTTAAAAAGAGCGGGAATATAGAGCGGAGTGACTGTTAAAAAAGAGCGGGAACAGAGAGCGGAGTGACTGTTTGAAAAGAGCGGGAACAGAGAGCGGAGTGACTGTTTGAAAAGAGCGGGAACAGAGAGCGGAGTGACTGTTAAAAAAGAGCGGTAACAGAGAGCGGAGTGACAGTTTGAAAAGAGCGGGAATAGAGAGCGGAGTGACTGTTTGAAAAGAGCGGGAACAGAGAGCGGAGTGACTGTTTGAAAAGAGTGGGAGCAGAGAGCGGAGTGACTGTTAAAAAAGGGAGTGAACAGAGAGCGGAGTGACTGTTAAAAAAGAGCGGGACCAGAGAGCGGAGTGACTTTTAAAAAAGAGCGGGAACAGAGAGCAGAGTGACTGTTTGAAAAGAGCAGGAACAGAGAGCGGAGTGACTGTTAAAAAGAGCGGGAACAGAGAGCGGAGTGACAGTTTGAAAAGAGCGGGAACAGGGAGCGGAGTGACTGTTTAAAAAGAGCGGGAATAGAGAGCGGAGTGACTGTTAAAAAAGAGCGGGAACAGAGAGCGGAGTGACTGTTTGAAAAGAGCGGGAACAGAGAGCGGAGTGACTGTTTGAAAAGAGCGGGAACAGAGAGCGGAGTGACTGTTAAAAAAGAGCGGTAACAGAGAGCGGAGTGACAGTTTGAAAAGAGCGGGAACAGAGAGCGGAGTGACTGTTTGAAAAGAGCGGGAACAGAGAGCGGAGTGACTGTTTGAAAAGAGTGGGAGCAGAGAGCGGAGTGACTGTTAAAAAAGGGAGTGAACAGAGAGCGGAGTGACTGTTAAAAAAGAGCGGGACCAGAGAGCGGAGTGACTTTTAAAAAAGAGCGGTAACAGAGAGCGGCGTGACAGTTTGAAAAGAGCTGGAACAGAGAGCGGAGTGACTGTTTGAAAAGAGCGGGAACAGAGAGCGGAGTGACTGTTTGAAAAGAGCGGGAACAGAGAGCGGAGTGACAGTTTGAAAAGAGCGGGAACAGAGAGCGGAGTGACTGTTTGAAAAGAGCGGGAACAGAGAGCGGAGTGAGTGTTAAAAAGAGCGGGAACAGAGAGCGGAGTGACAGTTTGAAAAGAGTGGGAACAGGGAGCGGAGTGACTGTTTAAAAAGAGCAGGAATAGAGAGCGGATTGACTGTTAAAAAAGAGCGGGAACAGAGAGTGGAGTGACTGTTTGAAAAGAGCGGGAACAGAGAGCGGAGTGACTGTTTGAAAAGAGCGGGAACAGAGAGCGGAGTGACTGTTCGAAAAGAGCGGGAGCAGAGAGCGGAGTGACTGTTAAAAAAGGGAGTGAACAGAGAGCGGAGTGACTGTTAAAAAAGAGCGGGAACAGAGAGCGGATTGACTGTTTGCAAAGAGCAGGAACAGAGAGCGGAGTGACAGTTTGAAAAGAGTGGGAACAGAGAGCGGAGTGACTGTTAAAAAAGAGCGGGAACGGAGAGCGGAATGGCTGTTAAAAAAGAGCGGGAACAGAGAGCGGAGTGACTGTTTGAAAAGAGAGGGAACAGAAAGCGGAGTGACTGTTAACAAAGAGCGGGAACAGAGAGCGGATTGACTGTTTGAAAAGAGTGGGAACAGAGAGCGGAGTGACTGTTTGAAAAGAGCGGGAACAGAGAGCGGAGTGACAGTTTGAAAAGAGCGGGAACAGAGAGCGGAGTGACTGTTTAAAAAGAGCGGGAACAGAGAGCGGAGTGACTGTTTGAAAAGAGCGGGAGCAGAGAGCGGAGAGACTGTTTGAAAAGAGCGGGAACAGAGAGCGGAGTGACTGTTTGAAAAGAGCGGGAGCAGAGAGCGGAGTGAAAGTTAAAAAAGAGCGGGAACAGAGAGCGGAGTGACTGTTTGAAAAGAGCGGGAAAAGAGAGCGGAGTGACTGTTTAAAAAGAGCGGGAACAGAGAGCGGAGTGACTGTTAAAAAAGAGCGGGAACAGAGAGCGGAGTGACTGTTAAAAAAGAGCGGGAACAGAGAGCGGAGTGACTGTTTAAAATGAGCGGGAACAGAGAGCGGAGTGACTGTTTGAAAAGAGCGGGAACAGAGAGCGGAGTGACTGTTTGAAAAGAGCGGGAACAGAGAGCGGAGTGACTGTCTGAAAAGAGCGGGAACAGAGAGCGGAGTGACTGTTTGAAAAGAGCGGGAGCAGAGAGCGGAGTGACTGTTAAAAAGAGCGGGAACAGAGAGCGGAGTGACTGTTAAAAAAGAGCGGGAACAGAGAGCGGAGTGACTGTTTGAAAAGAGAGGGAACAGAGAGCGGAGTGACTGTTAAAAAAGAGTGGGAACAGAGAGCGGATTGACTGTTTGAAAAGAGTGGGAACAGAGAGCGGAGTGACTGTTTGAAAAGAGCGGGAACAGAGAGCGGAGTGACAGTTTGAAAAGAGCGGGAACAGAGAGAGGAGTGACTGTTTAAAAAGAGCGGGAACAGAGAGCGGAGTGACTGTTTGAAAAGAGCGGGAGCAGAGAGCGGAGTGACTGTTAAAAAGAGCGGGAATAGAGAGCGGAGTGACTGTTAAAATGAGCGGGAATAGAGAGCGGAGTGACTGTTTGAAAAGAGAGGGAGCAGAGAGCGGAGTGACTGTTTGAAAAGAGCGGGAACAGAGAGCGGAGTGACTGTTTGAAAAGAGCGGGAGCAGAGAGCGGAGTGAAAGTTAAAAAAGAGCGGGAACAGAGAGCGGAGTGACTGTTTGAAAAGAGCGAGAACAGAGAGCGGAGTGACTGTTTAAAAAGAGCGGGAACAGAGAGCGGAGTGACTGTTAAAAAAGAGCGGGAACAGAGAGCGGAGTGACTGTTAAAAAAGAGCGGGAACAGAGAGCGGAGTGACTGTTTAAAATGAGCGGGAACAGAGAGCGGAGTGAGTGTATGAAAAGAGCGGGAACAGAGAGCGGAGTGACTGCTTGAAAAGAGCGGGAACAGAGAGCGGAGTGACTGTCTGAAAAGAGCGGGAACAGAGAGCGGAGTGACTGTTTGAAAAGAGCGGGAGCAGAGAGCGGAGTGACTGTTAAAAAGAGCGGGAACAGAGAGCGGAGTGACTGTTAAAAAAGAGAGGGAACAGAGAGCGGAGTGACTGTTTGAAAAGAGCGGGAGCAGAGAGCGGAGTGACTGTTAAAAAGAGCGGGAAGAGAGAGCGGAGTGACTGTTTGAAAAGAGCGGGAACAGAGAGCGGAGTGAATGTTTGAAAAGAGCGGGAACAGAGAGCGGAGTGACTGTTAAAAAGAGCGGGAGCAGAGAGCGGAGTGAATGTTTGAAAAGAGCGGGAACAGAGAGCGGAGTGACTGTTAAAAAGAGCGGGAGCAGAGAGCGGAGTGACTGTTAAAAAGAGCGGGAACAGAGAGCGGAGTGACTGTTAAAAAAGAGCGGGAACAGAGAGCGGAGTGACTGTTAAAAAAGAGCGGGAACAGAGAGCGGAGTCACTGTTTGAAAAGAGCGGGAACAGAGAGGGGAGTGACTGTTAAAAAAGAGCGGGAACAGAGAGCGGAGTGGCTGTTAAAAAAGAGCGGGAACAGAGAGCGGAGTGACTGTTTGAAAAGCGCGGGAACAGAGAGCGGAGTGACTGTTAAAAAAGAGCGGGAACAGAGAGCGGAGTGAATGTTTGAAAAGAGCGGGAACAGAGAGCGGAGTGACTGTTAAAAAGAGCGGGAGCAGAGAGCGGAGTGAATGTTTGAAAAGAGCGGGAACAGAGAGCGGAGTGACTGTTAAAAAGAGCGGGAGCAGAGAGCGGAGTGACTGTTAAAAAGAGCGGGAACAGAGAGCGGAGTGACTGTTAAAAAAGAGCGGGAACAGAGAGCGGAGTGACTGTTAAAAAAGAGCGGGAACAGAGAGCGGAGTCACTGTTTGAAAAGAGCGGGAACAGAGAGGGGAGTGACTGTTAAAAAAGAGCGGGAACAGAGAGCGGAGTGGCTGTTAAAAAAGAGCGGGAACAGAGAGCGGAGTGACTGTTTGAAAAGCGCGGGAACAGAGAGCGGAGTGACTGTTAAAAAAGAGCGGGAACAGAGAGCGGAGTGACTGTTAAAAAAGAGCGGGAACGGAGAGCGGAATGGCTGTTAAAAAAGAGCGGGAACAGAGAGCGGAGTGACTGTTTGAAAAGAGCGGGAACAGAGAGCGGAGTGACTGTTAAAAAAGAGCGGGAACAGAGAGCGGAGTGACTGCTTGAAAAGAGCGGGAACAGAGAGCGGAGTGACTGTTTAAAAAGAGCGGGAACAGAGAGCGGAGTGACTGTTAAAAAAGAGCGGGAACAGAGAGCGGAGTGACTGTTAAAAAAGAGCGGGAACAGAGAGCGGAGTGACTGTTTAAAATGAGCGGGAACAGAGAGCGGAGTGAGTGTTTGAAAAGAGCGGGAAAAGAGAGCGGAGTGACTGCTTGAGAAGAGCGGGAACAGAGAGCGGAGTGACTGTCTGAAAAGAGCGGGAACAGAGAGCGGAGTGACTGTTTGAAAAGAGCGGGAGCAGAGAGCGGAGTGACTGTTAAAAAGAGCGGGAACAGAGAGCGGAGTGACTGTTAAAAAAGAGCGGGAACAGAGAGCGGAGTGACTGTTAAAAAAGAGCGGGAACAGAGAGCGGAGTGACTGTTAAAAAAGAGAGGGAACAGAGAGCGGAGTAACTGTTTGAAAAGAGCGGGAACAGAGAGCGGGGTGACTGTTAAAAAAGAGCGGGAACAGAGAGCGGAGTGACTGTTAAAAAAGAGCGGGAACAGAGAGCGGAGTGACTGTTAAAAAAGAGCGGGAACAGAGAGCGGAGTGACTGTTTAAAATGAGCGGGAACAGAGAGCGGAGTGAGTGTTTGAAAAGAGCGGGAACAGAGAGCGGAGTGACTGCTTGAAAAGAGCGGGAACAGAGAGCGGAGTGACTGTCTGAAAAGAGCGGGAACAGAGAGCGGAGTGACTGTTTGAAAAGAGCGGGAGCAGAGAGCGGAGTGACTGTTAAAAAGAGCGGGAACAGAGAGCGGAGTGACTGTTAAAAAAGAGCGGGAACAGAGAGCGGAGTGACTGTTAAAAAAGAGCGGGAACAGAGAGCGGAGTGACTGTTAAAAAAGAGAGGGAACAGAGAGCGGAGTAACTGTTTGAAAAGAGCGGGAACAGAGAGCGGGGTGACTGTTAAAAAAGAGCGGGAACAGAGAGCGGAGTGACTGTTAAAAAAGAGAGGGAACAGAGAGCGGAGTGACTGTCTGAAAAGAGCGGGAACAGAGAGCGGAGTGACTGTTTGAAAAGAGCGGGAGCAGAGAGCGGAGTGACTGTTAAAAAGAGCGGGAACAGAGAGCGGAGTGACTGTTAAAAAAGAGAGGGAACAGAGAGCGGAGTGACTGTTAAAAAAGAGCGGGAACAGAGAGCGGAGTCACTGTTTGAAAAGAGCGGGAACAGAGAGGGGAGTGACTGTTAAAAAAGAGCGGGAACAGAGAGCGGAGTGGCTGTTAAAAAAGAGCGGGAACAGAGAGCGGAGTGACTGTTTGAAAAGCGCGGGAACAGAGAGCGGAGTGACTGTTAAAAAAGAGCGGGAACAGAGAGCGGAGTGACTGTTTGAAAAGAGCGGGAACAGAGAGCGGAGTGACTGTTTGAAAAGTGCGGGAACAGAGAGCGGAGTGACAGTTTGAAAAGAGTGGGAACAGAGAGCGGAGTGACTGTTAAAAAAGAGCGGGAACAGAGAGCGGAATGGCTGTTAAAAAAGAGCGGGAACAGAGAGCGGAGTGACTGTTTGAAAAGAGCGGGAACAGAGAGCGGAGTGACTGTTAAAAAAGAGCGGGAACAGAGAGCGGATTGACTGTTTGAAAAGAGTGGGAACAGAGAGCGGAGTGACTGTTTGAAAAGAGCGGGAACAGAGAGCGGAGTGACAGTTTGAAAAGAGCGGGAACAGAGAGCGGAGTGACTGTTTAAAAAGAGCGGGAACAGAGAGCGGAGTGACTGTTTGAAAAGAGCGGGAGCAGAGAGCGGAGTGACTGTTAAAAAGAGCGGGAAGAGAGAGCGGAGTGACTGTTTGAAAAGAGCGGGAACAGAGAGCGGAGTGAATGTTTGAAAAGAGCGGGAACAGAGAGCGGAGTGACTGTTAAAAAGAGCGGGAGCAGAGAGCGGAGTGAATGTTTGAAAAGAGCGGGAACAGAGAGCGGAGTGACTGTTAAAAAGAGCGGGAGCAGAGAGCGGAGTGACTGTTAAAAAGAGCGGGAACAGAGAGCGGAGTGACTGTTAAAAAAGAGCGGGAACAGAGAGCGGAGTGACTGTTAAAAAAGAGCGGGAACAGAGAGCGGAGTCACTGTTTGAAAAGAGCGGGAACAGAGAGGGGAGTGACTGTTAAAAAAGAGCGGGAACAGAGAGCGGAGTGGCTGTTAAAAAAGAGCGGGAACAGAGAGCGGAGTGACTGTTTGAAAAGCGCGGGAACAGAGAGCGGAGTGACTGTTAAAAAAGAGCGGGAACAGAGAGCGGAGTGACTGTTAAAAAAGAGCGGGAACGGAGAGCGGAATGGCTGTTAAAAAAGAGCGGGAACAGAGAGCGGAGTGACTGTTTGAAAAGAGCGGGAACAGAGAGCGGAGTGACTGTTAAAAAAGAGCGGGAACAGAGAGCGGATTGACTGTTTGAAAAGAGTGGGAACAGAGAGCGGAGTGACTGTTTGAAAAGAGCGGGAACAGAGAGCGGAGTGACAGTTTGAAAAGAGCGGGAACAGAGAGCAGAGTGACTGTTTAAAAAGAGCGGGAACAGAGAGCGGAGTGACTGTTTGAAAAGAGCGGGAGCAGAGAGCGGAGTGACTGTTAAAAAGAGCGGGAAGAGAGAGCGGAGTGACTGTTTGAAAAGAGCGGGAACAGAGAGCGGAGTGAATGTTTGAAAAGAGCGGGAACAGAGAGCGGAGTGACTGTTAAAAAGAGCGGGAGCAGAGAGCGGAGTGACTGTTAAAAAGAGCGGGAACAGAGAGCGGAGTGACTGTTTGAAAAGAGCGGGAACAGAGAGCGGAGTGACTGTTTAAAAAGAGCGGGAACAGAGAGCGGAGTGACTGTTTGAAAAGAGCGGGAGCAGAGAGCGGAGTGACTGTTAAAAAGAGCGGGAACAGAGAGCGGAGTGACTGTTAAAATGAGCGGGAATAGAGAGCGGAGTGACTGTTTGAAAAGAGAGGGAGCAGAGAGCGGAGTCACTCTTTGAAAAGAGCGGGAACAGAGAGGGGAGTGACTGTTAAAAAAGAGCGGGAACAGAGAGCGGATTGACTGTTTGAAAAGAGTGGGAACAGAGAGCGGAGTGACTGTTTGAAAAGAGCGGGAACAGAGAGCGGAGTGACAGTTTGAAAAGAGCGGGAACAGAGAGCGGAGTGACTGTTTAAAAAGAGCGGGAACAGAGAGCGGAGTGACTGTTTGAAAAGAGCGGGAGCAGAGAGCGGAGTGACTGTTAAAAAGAGCGGGAGCAGAGAGCGGAGTGACTGTTAAAAAGAGCGGGAACAGAGAGCGGAGTGACTGTTTGAAAAGAGCGGGAACAGAGAGCGGAGTGACTGTTTAAAAAGAGCGGGAACAGAGAGCGGAGTGACTGTTTGAAAAGAGCGGGAGCAGAGAGCGGAGTGACTGTTAAAAAGAGCGGGAACAGAGAGCGGAGTGACTGTTAAAATGAGCGGGAATAGAGAGCGGAGTGACTGTTTGAAAAGAGAGGGAGCAGAGAGCGGAGTCACTGTTTGAAAAGAGCGGGAACAGAGAGGGGAGTGACTGTTAAAAAAGAGCGGGAACAGAGAGCGGAGTGGCTGTTAAAAAAGAGCGGGAACAGAGAGCGGAGTGACTGTTTGAAAAGCGCGGGAACAGAGAGCGGAGTGACTGTTAAAAAAGAGCGGGAACAGAGAGCGGAGTGACTGTTTGAAAAGAGCGGGAACAGAGAGCGGAGTGACTGTTTGAAAAGTGCGGGAACAGAGAGCGGAGTGACAGTTTGAAAAGAGTGGGAACAGAGAGCGGAGTGACTGTTAAAAAAGAGCGGGAACGGAGAGCGGAATGGCTGTTAAAAAAGAGCGGGAACAGAGAGCGGAGTGACTGTTTGAAAAGAGCGGGAACAGAGAGCGGAGTGACTGTTAAAAAAGAGCGGGAACAGAGAGCGGATTGACTGTTTGAAAAGAGTGGGAACAGAGAGCGGAGTGACTGTTAAAAAAGAGCGGGAACAGAGAGCGGATTGACTGTTTGAAAAGAGTGGGAACAGAGAGCGGAGTGACTGTTAAAAAAGAGCGGGAACAGAGAGCGGAGTGACTGTTAAAAAAGAGCGGGAACAGAGAGCGGAGTCACTGTTTGAAAAGAGCGGGAACAGAGAGGGGAGTGACTGTTAAAAAAGAGCGGGAACAGAGAGCGGAGTGGCTGTTAAAAAAGAGCGGGAACAGAGAGCGGAGTGACTGTTTGAAAAGCGCGGGAACAGAGAGCGGAGTGACTGTTAAAAAAGAGCGGGAACAGAGAGCGGAGTGACTGTTTGAAAAGAGCGGGAACAGAGAGCGGAGTGACTGTTTGAAAAGTGCGGGAACAGAGAGCGGAGTGACAGTTTGAAAAGAGTGGGAACAGAGAGCGGAGTGACTGTTAAAAAAGAGCGGGAACGGAGAGCGGAATGGCTGTTAAAAAAGAGCGGGAACAGAGAGCGGAGTGACTGTTTGAAAAGAGCGGGAACAGAGAGCGGAGTGACTGTTAAAAAAGAGCGGGAACAGAGAGCGGATTGACTGTTTGAAAAGAGTGGGAACAGAGAGCGGAGTGACTGTTTGAAAAGAGCGGGAACAGAGAGCGGAGTGACAGTTTGAAAAGAGCGGGAACAGAGAGCGGAGTGACTGTTTAAAAAGAGCGGGAACAGAGAGCGGAGTGACTGTTTGAAAAGAGCGGGAGCAGAGAGCGGAGTGACTGTTAAAAAGAGCGGGAAGAGAGAGCGGAGTGACTGTTTGAAAAGAGCGGGAACAGAGAGCGGAGTGAATGTTTGAAAAGAGCGGGAACAGAGAGCGGAGTGACTGTTAAAAAGAGCGGGAACAGAGAGCGGAGTGACTGTTTAAAAAGAGCGGGAACAGAGAGCGGAGTGACTGTTTGAAAAGAGCGGGAGCAGAGAGCGGAGTGACTGTTAAAAAGAGCGGGAACAGAGAGCGGAGTGACTGTTAAAATGAGCGGGAATAGAGAGCGGAGTGACTGTTTGAAAAGAGAGGGAGCAGAGAGCGGAGTCACTGTTTGAAAAGAGCGGGAACAGAGAGGGGAATGACTGTTAAAAAAGAGCGGGAACGGAGAGCGGAATGGCTGTTAAAAAAGAGCGGGAACAGAGAGCGGAGTGACTGTTTGAAAAGAGCGGGAACAGAGAGCGGAGTGACTGTTAAAAAAGAGCGGGAACAGAGAGCGGATTGACTGTTTGAAAAGAGTGGGAACAGAGAGCGGAGTGACTGTTTGAAAAGAGCGGGAACAGAGAGCGGAGTGACAGTTTGAAAAGAGCGGGAACAGAGAGCGGAGTGACTGTTTGAAAAGAGTGGGAACAGAGAGCGGAGTGACTGTTAAAAAAGAGCGGGAACAGAGAGCGGAGTGACTGTTAAAAAAGAGCGGGAACAGAGAGCGGAGTCACTGTTTGAAAAGAGCGGGAACAGAGAGGGGAGTGACTGTTAAAAAAGAGCGGGAACAGAGAGCGGAGTGGCTGTTAAAAAAGAGCGGGAACAGAGAGCGGAGTGACTGTTTGAAAAGCGCGGGAACAGAGAGCGGAGTGACTGTTAAAAAAGAGCGGGAACAGAGAGCGGAGTGACTGTTTGAAAAGAGCGGGAACAGAGAGCGGAGTGACTGTTTGAAAAGTGCGGGAACAGAGAGCGGAGTGACAGTTTGAAAAGAGTGGGAACAGAGAGCGGAGTGACTGTTAAAAAAGAGCGGGAACGGAGAGCGGAATGGCTGTTAAAAAAGAGCGGGAACAGAGAGCGGAGTGACTGTTTGAAAAGAGCGGGAACAGAGAGCGGAGTGACTGTTAAAAAAGAGCGGGAACAGAGAGCGGATTGACTGTTTGAAAAGAGTGGGAACAGAGAGCGGAGTGACTGTTTGAAAAGAGCGGGAACAGAGAGCGGAGTGACAGTTTGAAAAGAGCGGGAACAGAGAGCGGAGTGACTGTTTGAAAAGAGCGGGAACAGAGAGCGGAGTGACTGTTTGAAAAGAGCGGGAGCAGAGAGCGGAGTGACTGTTAAAAAGAGCGGGAAGAGAGAGCGGAGTGACTGTTTGAAAAGAGCGGGAACAGAGAGCGGAGTGAATGTTTGAAAAGAGCGGGAACAGAGAGCGGAGTGACTGTTAAAAAGAGCGGGAACAGAGAGCGGAGTGACTGTTTAAAAAGAGCGGGAACAGAGAGCGGAGTGACTGTTTGAAAAGAGCGGGAGCAGAGAGCGGAGTGACTGTTAAAAAGAGCGGGAACAGAGAGCGGAGTGACTGTTAAAATGAGCGGGAATAGAGAGCGGAGTGACTGTTTGAAAAGAGAGGGAGCAGAGAGCGGAGTCACTGTTTGAAAAGAGCGGGAACAGAGAGGGGAATGACTGTTAAAAAAGAGCGGGAACAGAGAGCGGAGTGGCTGTTAAAAAAGAGCGGGAACAGAGAGCGGAGTGACTGTTTGAAAAGCGCGGGAACAGAGAGCGGAGTGACTGTTTGAAAATAGCGGGAACAGAGAGCGGAGTGACTGTTTGAAAAGTGCGGGAACAGAGAGCGGAGTGACAGTTTGAAAAGAGTGGGAACAGAGAGCGGAGTGACTGTTAAAAAAGAGCGGGAACGGAGAGCGGAATGGCTGTTAAAAAAGAGCGGGAACAGAGAGCGGAGTGACTGTTTGAAAAGAGCGGGAACAGAGAGCGGAGTGACTGTTAAAAAAGAGCGGGAACAGAGAGCGGATTGACTGTTTGAAAAGAGGGGGAACAGAGAGCGGAGTGACTGTTAAAAAAGAGCGGGAACAGAGAGCGGAGTGACTGTTAAAAAAGAGCGGGAACAGAGAGCGGAGTCACTGTTTGAAAAGAGCGGGAACAGAGAGGGGAGTGACTGTTAAAAAAGAGCGGGAACAGAGAGCGGAGTGGCTGTTAAAAAAGAGCGGGAACAGAGAGCGGAGTGACTGTTTGAAAAGCGCGGGAACAGAGAGCGGAGTGACTGTTAAAAAAGAGCGGGAACAGAGAGCGGAGTGACTGTTTGAAAAGAGCGGGAACAGAGAGCGGAGTGACTGTTTGAAAAGTGCGGGAACAGAGAGCGGAGTGACAGTTTGAAAAGAGTGGGAACAGAGAGCGGAGTGACTGTTAAAAAAGAGCGGGAACGGAGAGCGGAATGGCTGTTAAAAAAGAGCGGGAACAGAGAGCGGAGTGACTGTTTGAAAAGAGCGGGAACAGAGAGCGGAGTGACTGTTAAAAAAGAGCGGGAACAGAGAGCGGATTGACTGTTTGAAAAGAGTGGGAACAGAGAGCGGAGTGACTGTTTGAAAAGAGCGGGAACAGAGAGCGGAGTGACAGTTTGAAAAGAGCGGGAACAGAGAGCGGAGTGACTGTTTAAAAAGAGCGGGAACAGAGAGCGGATTGACTGTTTGAAAAGAGTGGGAACAGAGAGCGGAGTGACTGTTTGAAAAGAGCGGGAACAGAGAGCGGAGTGACAGTTTGAAAAGAGCGGGAACAGAGAGCGGAGTGACTGTTTAAAAAGAGCGGGAACAGAGAGCGGAGTGACTGTTTGAAAAGAGCGGGAGCAGAGAGCGGAGTGACTGTTAAAAAGAGCGGGAGCAGAGAGCGGAGTGACTGTTAAAAAGAGCGGGAACAGAGAGCGGAGTGACTGTTTGAAAAGAGCGGGAACAGAGAGCGGAGTGACTGTTTAAAAAGAGCGGGAACAGAGAGCGGAGTGACTGTTTGAAAAGAGCGGGAGCAGAGAGCGGAGTGACTGTTAAAAAGAGCGGGAACAGAGAGCGGAGTGACTGTTAAAATGAGCGGGAATAGAGAGCGGAGTGACTGTTTGAAAAGAGAGGGAGCAGAGAGCGGAGTCACTGTTTGAAAAGAGCGGGAACAGAGAGGGGAGTGACTGTTAAAAAAGAGCGGGAACAGAGAGCGGAGTGGCTGTTAAAAAAGAGCGGGAACAGAGAGCGGAGTGACTGTTTGAAAAGCGCGGTAACAGAGAGCGGAGTGACTGTTAAAAAAGAGCGGGAACAGAGAGCGGAGTGACTGTTTGAAAAGAGCGGGAACAGAGAGCGGAGTGACTGTTTGAAAAGTGCGGGAACAGAGAGCGGAGTGACAGTTTGAAAAGAGTGGGAACAGAGAGCGGAGTGACTGTTAAAAAAGAGCGGGAACGGAGAGCGGAATGGCTGTTAAAAAAGAGCGGGAACAGAGAGCGGAGTGACTGTTTGGAAAGAGCGGGAACAGAGAGCGGAGTGACTGTTAAAAAAGAGCGGGAACAGAGAGCGGATTGACTGTTTGAAAAGAGTGGGAACAGAGAGCGGAGTGACTGTTAAAAAAGAGCGGGAACAGAGAGCGGAGTGACTGTTAAAAAAGAGCGGGAACAGAGAGCGGAGTGACTGTTTGAAAAGATCGGGAACAGAGAGCGGAGTGACTGTTAAAAAAGAGCGGGAACAGAGAGCGGATTGACTGTTTGAAAAGAGTGGGAACAGAGAGCGGAGTGACTGTTTGAAAAGAGCGGGAACAGAGAGCGGAGTGACAGTTTGAAAAGAGCGGGAACAGAGAGCGGAGTGACTGTTTAAAAAGAGCGGGAACAGAGAGCGGAGTGACTGTTTGAAAAGAGCGGGAGCAGAGAGCGGAGTGACTGTTAAAAAGAGCGGGAAGAGAGAGCGGAGTGACTGTTTGAAAAGAGCGGGAACAGAGAGCGGAGTGAATGTTTGAAAAGAGCGGGAACAGAGAGCGGAGTGACTGTTAAAAAGAGCGGGAACAGAGAGCGGAGTGACTGTTTAAAAAGAGCGGGAACAGAGAGCGGAGTGACTGTTTGAAAAGAGCGGGAGCAGAGAGCGGAGTGACTGTTAAAAAGAGCGGGAACAGAGAGCGGAGTGACTGTTAAAATGAGCGGGAATAGAGAGCGGAGTGACTGTTTGAAAAGAGAGGGAGCAGAGAGCGGAGTCACTGTTTGAAAAGAGCGGGAACAGAGAGGGGAGTGACTGTTAAAAAAGAGCGGGAACAGAGAGCGGAGTGGCTGTTAAAAAAGAGCGGGAACAGAGAGCGGAGTGACTGTTTGAAAAGCGCGGGAACAGAGAGCGGAGTGACTGTTAAAAAAGAGCGGGAACAGAGAGCGGAGTGACAGTTTGAAAAGAGAGGGAACAGAGAGCGGAGTGACTGTTAAAAAAGAGCGGGAACGGAGAGCGGAATGGCTGTTAAAAAAGAGCGGGAACAGAGAGCGGAGTGACTGTTTGAAAAGAGCGGGAACAGAGAGCGGAGTGACTGTTAAAAAAGAGCGGGAACAGAGAGCGGATTGACTGTTTGAAAAGAGTGGGAACAGAGAGCGGAGTGACTGTTAAAAAAGAGCGGGAACAGAGAGCGGAGTGACTGTTAAAAAAGAGCGGGAACAGAGAGCGGAGTCACTGTTTGAAAAGAGCGGGAACAGAGAGGGGAGTGACTGTTAAAAAAGAGCGGGAACAGAGAGCGGAGTGGCTGTTAAAAAAGAGCGGGAACAGAGAGCGGAGTGACTGTTAAAAAAGAGCGGGAACAGAGAGCGGAGTGACTGTTTGAAAAGAGCGGGAACAGAGAGCGGAGTGACTGTTTGAAAAGTGCGGGAACAGAGAGCGGAGTGACAGTTTGAAAAGAGTGGGAACAGAGAGCGGAGTGACTGTTAAAAAAGAGCGGGAACGGAGAGCGGAATGGCTGTTAAAAAAGAGCGGGAACAGAGAGCGGAGTCACTGTTTGAAAAGAGCGGGAACAGAGAGGGGAGTGACTGTTAAAAAAGAGCGGGAACAGAGAGCGGAGTGGCTGTTAAAAAAGAGCGGGAACAGAGAGCGGAGTGACTGTTAAAAAAGAGCGGGAACAGAGAGCGGAGTGACTGTTTGAAAAGAGCGGGAGCAGAGAGCGGAGTGACTGTTAAAAAAGTGCGGGAACAGAGAGCGGAGTGACAGTTTGAAAAGAGTGGGAACAGAGAGCGGAGTGACTGTTAAAAAAGAGCGGGAACGGAGAGCGGAATGGCTGTTAAAAAAGAGCGGGAACAGAGAGCGGAGTGACTGTTTGAAAAGAGCGGGAACAGAGAGCGGAGTGACTGTTAAAAAAGAGCGGGAACAGAGAGCGGATTGACTGTTTGAAAAGAGTGGGAACAGAGAGCGGAGTGACTGTTTGAAAAGAGCGGGAACAGAGAGCGGAGTGACAGTTTGAAAAGAGCGGGAACAGAGAGCGGAGTGACTGTTTGAAAAGAGCGGGAGCAGAGAGCGGAGTGACTGTTAAAAAGAGCGGGAGCAGAGAGCGGAGTGACTGTTAAAAAGAGCGGGAACAGAGAGCGGAGTGACTGTTTGAAAAGAGCGGGAACAGAGAGCGGAGTGACTGTTTAAAAAGAGCGGGAACAGAGAGCGGAGTGACTGTTTGAAAAGAGCGGGAGCAGAGAGCGGAGTGACTGTTAAAAAGAGCGGGAACAGAGAGCGGAGTGACTGTTAAAATGAGCGGGAATAGAGAGCGGAGTGACTGTTTGAAAAGAGAGGGAGCAGAGAGCGGAGTCACTGTTTGAAAAGAGCGGGAACAGAGAGGGGAGTGACTGTTAAAAAAGAGCGGGAACAGAGAGCGGAGTGGCTGTTAAAAAAGAGCGGGAACAGAGAGCGGAGTGACTGTTTGAAAAGCGCGGGAACAGAGAGCGGAGTGACTGTTAAAAAAGAGCGGGAACAGAGAGCGGAGTGACTGTTTGAAAAGAGCGGGAACAGAGAGCGGAGTGACTGTTTGAAAAGTGCGGGAACAGAGAGCGGAGTGACAGTTTGAAAAGAGTGGGAACAGAGAGCGGAGTGACTGTTAAAAAAGAGCGGGAACGGAGAGCGGAATGGCTGTTAAAAAAGAGCGGGAACAGAGAGCGGAGTGACTGTTTGAAAAGAGCGGGAACAGAGAGCGGAGTGACTGTTAAAAAAGAGCGGGAACAGAGAGCGGATTGACTGTTTGAAAAGAGTGGGAACAGAGAGCGGAGTGACTGTTTGAAAAGAGCGGGAACAGAGAGCGGAGTGACAGTTTGAAAAGAGCGGGAACAGAGAGCGGAGTGACTGTTTAAAAAGAGCGGGAACAGAGAGCGGAGTGACTGTTTGAAAAGAGCGGGAGCAGAGAGCGGAGTGACTGTTAAAAAGAGCGGGAACAGAGAGCGGAGTGACTGTTAAAAAGAGCGGGAATAGAGAGCGGAGTGACTGTTTGAAAAGAGCGGGAACAGAGAGCGGAGTGACTGTTTGAAAAGAGCGGGAGCAGAGAGCGGAGTGAAAGTTAAAAAAGAGCGGGAACAGAGAGTGGAGTGACTGTTTGAAAAGAGCGGGAACAGAGAGCGGAGTGACTGTTTAAAAAGAGCGGGAACAGAGAGCGGAGTGACTGTTAAAAAAGAGCGGGAACAGAGAGCGGAGTGACTGTTAAAAAGAGCGGGAACAGAGAGCGGAGTGACTGTTTGAAAAGAGCGGGAACAGAGAGCGGAGTGACTGTTTAAAAAGAGCGGGAACAGAGAGCGGAGTGACTGTTTGAAAAGAGCGGGAGCAGAGAGCGGAGTGACTGTTAAAAAGAGCGGGAACAGAGAGCGGAGTGACTGTTAAAATGAGCGGGAATAGAGAGCGGAGTGACTGTTTGAAAAGAGAGGGAGCAGAGAGCGGAGTCACTGTTTGAAAAGAGCGGGAACAGAGAGGGGAGTGACTGTTAAAAAAGAGCGGGAACAGAGAGCGGATTGACTGTTTGAAAAGAGTGGGAACAGAGAGCGGAGTGACTGTTTGAAAAGAGCGGGAACAGAGAGCGGAGTGACAGTTTGAAAAGAGCGGGAACAGAGAGCGGAGTGACTGTTTAAAAAGAGCGGGAACAGAGAGCGGAGTGACTGTTTGAAAAGAGCGGGAGCAGAGAGCGGAGTGACTGTTAAAAAGAGCGGGAGCAGAGAGCGGAGTGACTGTTAAAAAGAGCGGGAACAGAGAGCGGAGTGACTGTTTGAAAAGAGCGGGAACAGAGAGCGGAGTGACTGTTTAAAAAGAGCGGGAACAGAGAGCGGAGTGACTGTTTGAAAAGAGCGGGAGCAGAGAGCGGAGTGACTGTTAAAAAGAGCGGGAACAGAGAGCGGAGTGACTGTTAAAATGAGCGGGAATAGAGAGCGGAGTGACTGTTTGAAAAGAGAGGGAGCAGAGAGCGGAGTCACTGTTTGAAAAGAGCGGGAACAGAGAGGGGAGTGACTGTTAAAAAAGAGCGGGAACAGAGAGCGGAGTGGCTGTTAAAAAAGAGCGGGAACAGAGAGCGGAGTGACTGTTTGAAAAGCGCGGGAACAGAGAGCGGAGTGACTGTTAAAAAAGAGCGGGAACAGAGAGCGGAGTGACTGTTTGAAAAGAGCGGGAACAGAGAGCGGAGTGACTGTTTGAAAAGTGCGGGAACAGAGAGCGGAGTGACAGTTTGAAAAGAGTGGGAACAGAGAGCGGAGTGACTGTTAAAAAAGAGCGGGAACGGAGAGCGGAATGGCTGTTAAAAAAGAGCGGGAACAGAGAGCGGAGTGACTGTTTGAAAAGAGCGGGAACAGAGAGCGGAGTGACTGTTAAAAAAGAGCGGGAACAGAGAGCGGATTGACTGTTTGAAAAGAGTGGGAACAGAGAGCGGAGTGACTGTTTGAAAAGAGCGGGAACAGAGAGCGGAGTGACAGTTTGAAAAGAGCGGGAACAGAGAGCGGAGTGACTGTTTAAAAAGAGCGGGAACAGAGAGCGGAGTGACTGTTTGAAAAGAGCGGGAGCAGAGAGCGGAGTGACTGTTAAAAAGAGCGGGAACAGAGAGCGGAGTGACTGTTAAAAAGAGCGGGAATAGAGAGCGGAGTGACTGTTTGAAAAGAGCGGGAACAGAGAGCGGAGTGACTGTTTGAAAAGAGCGGGAGCAGAGAGCGGAGTGAAAGTTAAAAAAGAGCGGGAACAGAGAGTGGAGTGACTGTTTGAAAAGAGCGGGAACAGAGAGCGGAGTGACTGTTTAAAAAGAGCGGGAACAGAGAGCGGAGTGACTGTTAAAAAAGAGCGGGAACAGAGAGCGGAGTGACTGTTAAAAAAGAGCGGGAACAGAGAGCGGAGTGACTGTTTAAAATGAGCGGGAACAGAGAGCGGAGTGACTGTTTGAAAAGAGCGGGAACAGAGAGCGGAGTGACTGTTTGATAAGAGCGGGAACAGAGAGCGGGGTGACTGTTAAAAAAGAGCGGGAACAGAGAGCGGAGTGACTGTTAAAAAAGAGAGGGATCAGAGAGCGGAGTGACTGTCTGAAAAGAGCGGGAACAGAGAGCGGAGTGACTGTTTGAAAAGAGAGGGAGCAGAGAGCGGAGTGACTGTTAAAAAGAGCGGGAACAGAGAGCGGAGTGACTGTTAAAAAAGAGCGGGAACAGAGAGCGGAGTGACTGTTAAAAAAGAGCGGGAATAGAGAGCGGAGTCACTGTTTGAAAAGAGCGGGAACAGAGAGCGGAGTGACTGTTAAAAAGAGCGGGAACAGAGAGCGGAGTGACTGTTAAAAAAGAGCGGGAACAGAGAGCGGAGTGACTGTTAAAAAAGAGCGGGAACAGAGAGCGGAGTCACTGTTTGAAAAGAGCGGGAACAGAGAGGGGAGTGACTGTTAAAAAAGAGCGGGAACAGAGAGCGGAGTGACTGTTTGAAAAGTGCGGGAACAGAGAGCGGAGTGACAGTTTGAAAAGAGTGGGAACAGAGAGCGGAGTGACTGTTAAAAAAGAGCGGGAACGGAGAGCGGAATGGCTGTTAAAAAAGAGCGGGAGCAGAGAGCGGAGTGACTGTTTGAAAAGAGCGGGAACAGAGAGCGGAGTGACTGTTAAAAAAGAGCGGGAACAGAGAGCGGATTGACTGTTTGAAAAGAGTGGGAACAGAGAGCGGAGTGACTGTTTGAAAAGAGCGGGAACAGAGAGCGGAGTGACAGTTTGAAAAGAGCGGGAACAGAGAGCGGAGTGACTGTTTAAAAAGAGCGGGAACAGAGAGCGGAGTGACTGTTTGAAAAGAGCGGGAGCAGAGAGCGGAGTGACTCTTAAAAAGAGCGGGAACAGAGAGCGGAGTGACTGTTAAAAAGAGCGGGAATAGAGAGCGGAGTGACTGTTTGAAAAGAGAGGGAGCAGAGAGCGGAGTGACTGTTTGAAAAGAGCGGGAACAGAGAGCGGAGTGACTGTTTGAAAAGAGCGGGAGCAGAGAGCGGAGTGAAAGTTAAAAAAGAGCGGGAACAGAGAGCGGAGTGACTGTTTGAAAAGAGCGGGAACAGAGAGCGGAGTGACTGTTTAAAAAGAGCGGGAACAGAGAGCGGAGTGACTGTTAAAAAAGAGCGGGAACAGAGAGCGGAGTGACTGTTAAAAAAGAGCGGGAACAGAGAGCGGAGTGTCTGTTTAAAATGAGCGGGAACAGAGAGCGGAGTGACTGTTTGAAAAGAGCGGGAACAGAGAGCGGAGTGACTGTTTGAAAAGAGCGGGAGCAGAGAGCGGAGTGACTGTTAAAAAGAGCGGGAACAGAGAGCGGAGTGACTGTTAAAAAAGAGCGGGAACAGAGAGCGGAGTGACTGTTAAAAAAGAGCGGGAACAGAGAGCGGAGTGACTGTTAAAAAAGAGAGGGAACAGAGAGCGGAGTGACTGTTTGATAAGAGCGGGAACAGAGAGCGGGGTGACTGTTAAAAAAGAGCGGGAACAGAGAGCGGAGTGACTGTTAAAAAAGAGCGGGAACAGAGAGCGGAGTGACTGTTTAAAATGAGCGGGAACAGAGAGCGGAGTGACTGTTTGAAAAGAGCGGGAACAGAGAGCGGAGTGACTGTTTGAAAAGAGCGGGAACAGAGAGCGGAGTGACTGTCTGAAAAGAGCGGGAACAGAGAGCAGAGTGACTTTTAAAAAAGAGCGGGAACAGAGAGCGGAGTGACTGTTAAAAAGAGCGGGAACAGAGAGCGGAGTGACTGTTTGAAAAGAGAGGGAGCAGAGAGCGGAGTGACGGTTTGAAAAGAGCGGGAACAGAGAGCGGAGTGACTGTTAAAAAGAGCGGGAACAGAGAGCGGAGTGACTGTTTGAAAAGAGAGCGAACAGAGAGCGGAGTGACTGATAAAAAAGAGCGGGAACAGAGAGCGGAGTGACTGTTAAAAAGAGCGGGAACAGAGAGCGGAGTGACTGTTAAAAAGAGCGGGAACAGAGAGCGGAATGACTGTCAAAAAAGAGCGGGAACAGAGAGCGGAGTGACTGTTAAAAAAGAGAGGGAACAGAGAGCGGAGTGACTGTTTGATAAGAGCGGGAACAGAGAGCGGGGTGACTGTTAAAAAAGAGCGGGAACAGAGAGCGGAGTGACTGTTAAAAAAGAGAGGGATCAGAGAGCGGAGTGACTGTCTGAAAAGAGTGGGAACAGAGAGCGGAGTGACTGTTTGAAAAGAGCGGGAGCAGAGAGCGGAGTGACTGTTAAAAAGAGCGGGAACAGAGAGCGGAGTGACTGTTAAAAAAGAGCGGGAACAGAGAGCGGAGTGACTGTTAAAAAAGAGCGGGAATAGAGAGCGGAGTCACTGTTTGATAAGAGCGGGAACAGAGATTGGAGTGACTGTTAAAAAAGAGCGGGAACAGAGAGCGGAGTGGCTGTTAAAAAAGAGCGGGAACAGAGAGCGGAGTGACTGTTTGAAAAGCGCGGGAACAGAGAGCGGAGTGACTGTTAAAAAAGAGCGGGAACAGAGAGCGGAGTGACTGTTTGAAAAGAGCGGGAGCAGAGAGCGGAGTGACTGTTAAAAAGAGCGGGAACAGAGAGCGGAGTGACTGTTAAAAAAGAGCGGGAACAGAGAGCGGAGTGACTGTTAAAAAAGAGCGGGAACAGAGAGCGGAGTCACTGTTTGAAAAGAGCGGGAACAGAGAGGGGAGTGACTGTTAAAAAAGAGCGGGAACAGAGAGCGGAGTGACTGTTTGAAAAGTGCGGGAACAGAGAGCGGAGTGACAGTTTGAAAAGAGTGGGAACAGAGAGCGGAGTGACTGTTAAAAAAGAGCGGGAACGGAGAGCGGAATGGCTGTTAAAAAAGAGCGGGAACAGAGAGCGGAGTGACTGTTAAAAAGAGCGGGAACAGAGAGCGGAGTGACTGTTAAAAAGAGCGGGAATAGAGAGCGGAGTGACTGTTTGAAAAGAGAGGGAGCAGAGAGCGGAGTGACTGTTTGAAAAGAGCGGGAACAGAGAGCGGAGTGACTGTTTGAAAAGAGCGGGAGCAGAGAGCGGAGTGAAAGTTAAAAAAGAGCGGGAACAGAGAGCGGAGTGACTGTTTGAAAAGAGCGGGAACAGAGAGCGGAGTGACTGTTTAAAAAGAGCGGGAACAGAGAGCGGAGTGACTGTTAAAAAAGAGCGGGAACAGAGAGCGGAGTGACTGTTAAAAAAGAGCGGGAACAGAGAGCGGAGTGTCTGTTTAAAATGAGCGGGAACAGAGAGCGGAGTGACTGTTTGAAAAGAGCGGGAACAGAGAGCGGAGTGACTGTTTGAAAAGAGCGGGAGCAGAGAGCGGAGTGACTGTTAAAAAGAGCGGGAACAGAGAGCGGAGTGACTGTTAAAAAAGAGCGGGAACAGAGAGCGGAGTGACTGTTAAAAAAGAGCGGGAACCGAGAGCGGAGTGACTGTTAAAAAAGAGAGGGAACAGAGAGCGGAGTGACTGTTAAAAAAGAGCGGGAACAGAGAGCGGATTGACTGTTTGAAAAGAGTGGGAACAGAGAGCGGAGTGACTGTTTGAAAAGAGCGGGAACAGAGAGCGGAGTGACAGTTTGAAAAGAGCGGGAACAGAGAGCGGAGTGACTGTTTGAAAAGAGCGGGAACAGAGAGCGGAGTGACTGTTTGAAAAGAGCGGGAGCAGAGAGCGGAGTGACTGTTAAAAAGAGCGGGAAGAGAGAGCGGAGTGACTGTTTGAAAAGAGCGGGAACAGAGAGCGGAGTGAATGTTTGAAAAGAGCGGGAACAGAGAGCGGAGTGACTGTTAAAAAGAGCGGGAACAGAGAGCGGAGTGACTGTTTAAAAAGAGCGGGAACAGAGAGCGGAGTGACTGTTTGAAAAGAGCGGGAGCAGAGAGCGGAGTGACTGTTAAAAAGAGCGGGAACAGAGAGCGGAGTGACTGTTAAAATGAGCGGGAATAGAGAGCGGAGTGACTGTTTGAAAAGAGAGGGAGCAGAGAGCGGAGTCACTGTTTGAAAAGAGCGGGAACAGAGAGGGGAATGACTGTTAAAAAAGAGCGGGAACAGAGAGCGGAGTGGCTGTTAAAAAAGAGCGGGAACAGAGAGCGGAGTGACTGTTTGAAAAGCGCGGGAACAGAGAGCGGAGTGACTGTTAAAAAAGAGCGGGAACAGAGAGCGGAGTGACTGTTTGAAAATAGCGGGAACAGAGAGCGGAGTGACTGTTTGAAAAGTGCGGGAACAGAGAGCGGAGTGACAGTTTGAAAAGAGTGGGAACAGAGAGCGGAGTGACTGTTAAAAAAGAGCGGGAACGGAGAGCGGAATGGCTGTTAAAAAAGAGCGGGAACAGAGAGCGGAGTGACTGTTTGAAAAGAGCGGGAACAGAGAGCGGAGTGACTGTTAAAAAAGAGCGGGAACAGAGAGCGGATTGACTGTTTGAAAAGAGGGGGAACAGAGAGCGGAGTGACTGTTAAAAAAGAGCGGGAACAGAGAGCGGAGTGACTGTTAAAAAAGAGCGGGAACAGAGAGCGGAGTCACTGTTTGAAAAGAGCGGGAACAGAGAGGGGAGTGACTGTTAAAAAAGAGCGGGAACAGAGAGCGGAGTGGCTGTTAAAAAAGAGCGGGAACAGAGAGCGGAGTGACTGTTTGAAAAGCGCGGGAACAGAGAGCGGAGTGACTGTTAAAAAAGAGCGGGAACAGAGAGCGGAGTGACTGTTTGAAAAGCGCGGGAACAGAGAGCGGAGTGACTGTTAAAAAAGAGCGGGAACAGAGAGCGGAGTGACTGTTTGAAAAGAGCGGGAGCAGAGAGCGGAGTGACTGTTAAAAAGAGCGGGAACAGAGAGCGGAGTGACTGTTAAAAAAGAGCGGGAACAGAGAGCGGAGTGACTGTTAAAAAAGAGCGGGAACAGAGAGCGGAGTCACTGTTTGAAAAGAGCGGGAACAGAGAGGGGAGTGACTGTTAAAAAAGAGCGGGAACAGAGAGCGGAGTGACTGTTTGAAAAGTGCGGGAACAGAGAGCGGAGTGACAGTTTGAAAAGAGTGGGAACAGAGAGCGGAGTGACTGTTAAAAAAGAGCGGGAACGGAGAGCGGAATGGCTGTTAAAAAAGAGCGGGAACAGAGAGCGGAGTGACTGTTTGAAAAGAGCGGGAACAGAGAGCGGAGTGACTGTTAAAAAAGAGCGGGAACAGAGAGCGGATTGACTGTTTGAAAAGAGTGGGAACAGAGAGCGGAGTGACTGTTTGAAAAGAGCGGGAACAGAGAGCGGAGTGACAGTTTGAAAAGAGCGGGAACAGAGATGGAGTGACTGTTTAAAAAGAGCGGGAAAAGAGAGCGGAGTGACTGTTTGAAAAGAGCGGGAGCAGAGAGCGGAGTGACTGTTAAAAAGAGCGGGAACAGAGAGCGGAGTGACTGTTAAAAAGAGCGGGAATAGAGAGCGGAGTGACTGTTTGAAAAGAGAGGGAGCAGAGAGCGGAGTGACTGTTTGAAAAGAGCGGGAACAGAGAGCGGAGTGACTGTTTGAAAAGAGCGGGAGCAGAGAGCGGAGTGAAAGTTAAAAAAGAGCGGGAACAGAGAGCGGAGTGACTGTTTGAAAAGAGCGGGAACAGAGAGCGGAGTGACTGTTTAAAAAGAGCGGGAACAGAGAGCGGAGTGACTGTTAAAAAAGAGCGGGAACAGAGAGCGGAGTGACTGTTAAAAAAGAGCGGGAACAGAGAGCGGAGTGTCTGTTTAAAATGAGCGGGAACAGAGAGCGGAGTGACTGTTTGAAAAGAGCGGGAACAGAGAGCGGAGTGACTGTTTGAAAAGAGCGGGAGCAGAGAGCGGAGTGACTGTTAAAAAGAGCGGGAACAGAGAGCGGAGTGACTGTTAAAAAAGAGCGGGAACAGAGAGCGGAGTGACTGTTAAAAAAGAGCGGGAACCGAGAGCGGAGTGACTGTTAAAAAAGAGAGGGAACAGAGAGCGGAGTGACTGTTAAAAAAGAGCGGGAACAGAGAGCGGATTGACAGTTTGAAAAGAGTGGGAACAGAGAGCGGAGTGACTGTTTGAAAAGAGCGGGAACAGAGAGCGGAGTGACAGTTTGAAAAGAGCGGGAACAGAGAGCGGAGTGACTGTTTGAAAAGAGCGGGAACAGAGAGTGGAGTGACTGTTTGAAAAGAGCGGGAGCAGAGAGCGGAGTGACTGTTAAAAAGAGCGGGAAGAGAGAGTGGAGTGACTGTTTGAAAAGAGCGGGAACAGAGAGCGGAGTGAATGTTTGAAAAGAGCGGGAACAGAGAGCGGAGTGACTGTTAAAAAGAGCGGGAACAGAGAGCGGAGTGACTGTTTAAAAAGAGCGGGAACAGAGAGCGGAGTGACTGTTTGAAAAGAGCGGGAATAGAGAGCGGAGTCACTGTTTGATAAGAGCGGGAACAGAGATTGGAGTGACTGTTAAAAAAGAGCGGGAACAGAGAGCGGAGTGGCTGTTAAAAAAGAGCGGGAACAGAGAGCGGAGTGACTGTTTGAAAAGCGCGGGAACAGAGAGCGGAGTGACTGTTAAAAAAGAGCGGGAACAGAGAGCGGAGTGACTGTTTGAAAAGAGCGGGAGCAGAGAGCGGAGTGACTGTTAAAAAGAGCGGGAACAGAGAGCGGAGTGACTGTTAAAAAGAGCGGGAATAGAGAGCGGAGTGACTGTTTGAAAAGAGAGGGAGCAGAGAGCGGAGTGACTGTTTGAAAAGAGCGGGAACAGAGAGCGGAGTGACTGTTTGAAAAGAGCGGGAGCAGAGAGCGGAGTGAAAGTTAAAAAAGAGCGGGAACAGAGAGCGGAGTGACTGTTTGAAAAGAGCGGGAACAGAGAGCGGAGTGACTGTTTAAAAAGAGCGGGAACAGAGAGCGGAGTGACTGTTAAAAAAGAGCGGGAACAGAGAGCGGAGTGACTGTTAAAAAAGAGCGGGAACAGAGAGCGGAGTGTCTGTTTAAAATGAGCGGGAACAGAGAGCGGAGTGACTGTTTGAAAAGAGCGGGAACAGAGAGCGGAGTGACTGTTTGAAAAGAGCGGGAGCAGAGAGCGGAGTGACTGTTAAAAAGAGCGGGAACAGAGAGCGGAGTGACTGTTAAAAAAGAGCGGGAACAGAGAGCGGAGTGACTGTTAAAAAAGAGCGGGAACCGAGAGCGGAGTGACTGTTAAAAAAGAGAGGGAACAGAGAGCGGAGTGACTGTTTGATAAGAGCGGGAACAGAGAGCGGGGTGACTGTTAAAAAAGAGCGGGAACAGAGAGCGGAGTGACTGTTAAAAAAGAGCGGGAACAGAGAGCGGAGTGACTGTTTAAAATGAGCGGGAACAGAGAGCGGAGTGACTGTTTGAAAAGAGCGGGAACAGAGAGCGGAGTGACTGTTTGAAAAGAGCGGGAACAGAGAGCGGAGTGACTGTCTGAAAAGAGCGGAAACAGAGAGCGGAGTGACTTTTAAAAAAGAGCGGGAACAGAGAGCGGAGTGACTGTTAAAAAAGAGCGGGAACAGAGAGCGGAGTGACTGTTAAAAAAGAGAGGGAACAGAGAGCGGAGTGACTGTTTGATAAGAGCGGGAACAGAGAGCGGGGTGACTGTTAAAAAAGAGCGGGAACAGAGAGCGGAGTGACTGTTAAAAAAGAGAGGGAACAGAGAGCGGAGTGACTGTTTGAAAAGAGCGGGAGCAGAGAGCGGAGTGACTGTTAAAAAGAGCGGGAACAGAGAGCGGAGTGACTGTTAAAAAGAGCGGGAACAGAGAGCGGAGTGACTGTTTGAAAAGAGAGGGAGCAGAGAGCGGAGTGACGGTTTGAAAAGAGCGGGAACAGAGAGCGGAGTGACTGTTAAAAAGAGCGGGAACAGAGAGCGGAGTGACTGTTTGAAAAGAGAGCGAACAGAGAGCGGAGTGACTGATAAAAAAGAGCGGGAACAGAGAGCGGAGTGACTGTTAAAAAGAGCGGGAACAGAGAGCGGAGTGACTGTTAAAAAGAGCGGGAACAGAGAGCGGAGTGACTGTCAAAAAAGAGCGGGAACAGACAGCGGAGTGACTGTTAAAAAAGAGCGAGAACAGAGAGCGGAGTGACTGTTAAAAAAGAGCGAGAACAGAGAGCGGAGTGACTGTTTGAAAAGAGTGGGAGCAGAGAGCGGAGTGATTGTTTAAAAAGAGCGGGAACAGAGAGCGGAGTGACTGTTTGAAAAGAGCAGGAGCAGAGAGCGGAGTGACTGTTTAAAAAGAGCGGGAACAGAGAGCGGAGTGACTGTTAATAAAGAGCGGGAACAGAGAGCGGAGTGACTGTTAAAAAAGAGCGGGAACAGAGAGCGGAGTGACTGTTAATAAAGAGCGGGAACAGAGAGCGGAGTGACTGTTTAAAAAGAGCGTGAACAGAGAGCGGAGTGAATGTTTGAAAAGAGCGGGAACATAGAGCGGAGTGACTGTTTGAAAAGAGCGGGAACAGAGAGCGGAGTGACTGTTTAAAAAGAGCCGGAACAGAGAGCGGAGTGACTGTTTGAAAAGAGCGGGAACAGAGAGCGGAGTGACTGTTTGAAAAGAGCGGGAGCAGAGAGCGGAGTGTCTGTTTGAAAAGTGCGGGTACAGAGAGCGGAGTGACTGTTTGAAAAGTGCGGGAACAGAGAGCGGAGTGACTGTTTGAAAAGTGCGGGAACAGAGAGCGGAGTGACTGTTAAAAAGAGCGGGAACAGAGAGCGGAGTGACTGTTTGAAAAGAGCGGGAGCAGAGAGCGGAGTGACTGTTAAAAAAGAGCGGGAACAGAGAGCGGAGTGACTGTTAATAAAGAGCGGGAACAGAGAGCGGAGTGACTGTTTGAAAAGAGCGGGAGCAGAGAGCGGAGTGACTGTTAAAAAGAGCGGGAACAGAGAGCGGAGTGACTGTTAAAAAGAGCGGGAACAGAGAGCGGAGTGACTGTTTGAAAAGAGAGGGAGCAGAGAGCGGAGTGACGGTTTGAAAAGAGCGGGAACAGAGAGCGGAGTGACTGTTAAAAAGAGCGGGAACAGAGAGCGGAGTGACTGTTAAAAAAGAGCGGGAACAGAGAGCGGAGTGACTGTTAAAAAAGAGAGGGAACAGAGAGCGGAGTGACTGTTTGATAAGAGCGGGAACAGAGAGCGGGGTGACTGTTAAAAAAGAGCGGGAACAGAGAGCGGAGTGACTGTTAAAAAAGAGAGGGAACAGAGAGCGGAGTGACTGTTTGAAAAGAGCGGGAGCAGAGAGCGGAGTGACTGTTAAAAAGAGCGGGAACAGAGAGCGGAGTGACTGTTAAAAAGAGCGGGAACAGAGAGCGGAGTGACTGTTTGAAAAGAGAGGGAGCAGAGAGCGGAGTGACGGTTTGAAAAGAGCGGGAACAGAGAGCGGAGTGACTGTTAAAAAGAGCGGGAACAGAGAGCGGAGTGACTGTTTGAAAAGAGAGCGAACAGAGAGCGGAGTGACTGATAAAAAAGAGCGGGAACAGAGAGCGGAGTGACTGTTAAAAAGAGCGGGAACAGAGAGCGGAGTGACTGTTAAAAAGAGCGGGAACAGAGAGCGGAGTGACTGTCAAAAAAGAGCGGGAACAGACAGCGGAGTGACTGTTAAAAAAGAGCGAGAACAGAGAGCGGAGTGACTGTTAAAAAAGAGCGAGAACAGAGAGCGGAGTGACTGTTTGAAAAGAGTGGGAGCAGAGAGCGGAGTGACTGTTTAAAAAGAGCGGGAACAGAGAGCGGAGTGACTGTTTGAAAAGAGCAGGAGCAGAGAGCGGAGTGACTGTTTAAAAAGAGCGGGAACAGAGAGCGGAGTGACTGTTAATAAAGAGCGGGAACAGAGAGCGGAGTGACTGTTAAAAAAGAGCGGGAACAGAGAGCGGAGTGACTGTTAATAAAGAGCGGGAACAGAGAGCGGAGTGACTGTTTAAAAAGAGCGTGAACAGAGAGCGGAGTGAATGTTTGAAAAGAGCGGGAACATAGAGCGGAGTGACTGTTTGAAAAGAGCGGGAACAGAGAGCGGAGTGACTGTTTAAAAAGAGCAGGAACAGAGAGCGGAGTGACTGTTTGAAAAGAGCGGGAACAGAGAGCGGAGTGACTGTTTGAAAAGAGCGGGAGCAGAGAGCGGAGTGTCTGTTTGAAAAGTGCGGGTACAGAGAGCGGAGTGACTGTTTGAAAAGTGCGGGAACAGAGAGCGGAGTGACTGTTTGAAAAGTGCGGGAACAGAGAGCGGAGTGACTGTTAAAAAGAGCGGGAACAGAGAGCGGAGTGACTGTTTGAAAAGAGCGGGAGCAGAGAGCGGAGTGACTGTTAAAAAAGAGCGGGAACAGAGAGCGGAGTGACTGTTAATAAAGAGCGGGAACAGTGAGCGGAGTGACTGTTAAAAAAGAGCGGGAACAGAGAGCGGAGTGACTGTTAATAAAGAGCGGGAACAGAGAGCGGAGTGACTGTTTGAAAAGAGCGGGAGCAGAGAGCGGAGTGACTGTTAAAAAGAGCGGGAACAGAGAGCGGAGTGACTGTTAAAAAGAGCGGGAACAGAGAGCGGAGTGACTGTTTGAAAAGAGAGGGAGCAGAGAGCGGAGTGACGGTTTGAAAAGAGCGGGAACAGAGAGCGGAGTGACTGTTAAAAAGAGCGGGAACAGAGAGCGGAGTGACTGTTTGAAAAGAGAGCGAACAGAGAGCGGAGTGACTGATAAAAAAGAGCGGGAACAGAGAGCGGAGTGACTGTTAAAAAGAGCGGGAACAGAGAGCGGAGTGACTGTTAAAAAGAGCGGGAACAGAGAGCGGAATGACTGTCAAAAAAGAGCGGGAACAGAGAGCGGAGTGACTGTTAAAAAAGAGAGGGAACAGAGAGCGGAGTGACTGTTTGATAAGAGCGGGAACAGAGAGCGGGGTGACTGTTAAAAAAGAGCGGGAACAGAGAGCGGAGTGACTGTTAAAAAAGAGAGGGATCAGAGAGCGGAGTGACTGTCTGAAAAGAGTGGGAACAGAGAGCGGAGTGACTGTTTGAAAAGAGCGGGAGCAGAGAGCGGAGTGACTGTTAAAAAGAGCGGGAACAGAGAGCGGAGTGACTGTTAAAAAAGAGCGGGAACAGAGAGCGGAGTGACTGTTAAAAAAGAGCGGAAATAGAGAGCGGAGTCACTGTTTGAAAAGAGCGGGAACAGAGATTGGAGTGACTGTTAAAAAAGAGCGGGAACAGAGAGCGGAGTGGCTGTTAAAAAAGAGCGGGAACAGAGAGCGGAGTGACTGTTTGAAAAGCGCGGGAACAGAGATCGGAGTGACTGTTAAAAAAGAGCGGGAACAGAGAGCGGAGTGACTGTTTGAAAAGAGCGGGAGCAGAGAGCGGAGTGACTGTTAAAAAGAGCGGGAACAGAGAGCGGAGTGACTGTTAAAAAAGAGCGGGAACAGAGAGCGGAGTGACTGTTAAAAAAGAGCGGGAACAGAGAGCGGAGTCACTGTTTGAAAAGAGCGGGAACAGAGAGGGGAGTGACTGTTAAAAAAGAGCGGGAACAGAGAGCGGAGTGACTGTTTGAAAAGTGCGGGAACAGAGAGCGGAGTGACAGTTTGAAAAGAGTGGGAACAGAGAGCGGAGTGACTGTTAAAAAAGAGCGGGAACGGAGAGCGGAATGGCTGTTAAAAAAGAGCGGGAACAGAGAGCGGAGTGACTGTTTGAAAAGAGCGGGAACAGAGAGCGGAGTGACTGTTAAAAAAGAGCGGGAACAGAGAGCGGATTGACTGTTTGAAAAGAGTGGGAACAGAGAGCGGAGTGACTGTTTGAAAAGAGCGGGAACAGAGAGCGGAGTGACAGTTTGAAAAGAGCGGGAACAGAGATGGAGTGACTGTTTAAAAAGAGCGGGAACAGAGAGCGGAGTGACTGTTTGAAAAGAGCGGGAGCAGAGAGCGGAGTGACTGTTAAAAAGAGCGGGAACAGAGAGCGGAGTGACTGTTAAAAAGAGCGGGAATAGAGAGCGGAGTGACTGTTTGAAAAGAGAGGGAGCAGAGAGCGGAGTGACTGTTTGAAAAGAGCGGGAACAGAGAGCGGAGTGACTGTTTGAAAAGAGCGGGAGCAGAGAGCGGAGTGAAAGTTAAAAAAGAGCGGGAACAGAGAGCGGAGTGACTGTTTGAAAAGAGCGGGAACAGAGAGCGGAGTGACTGTTTAAAAAGAGCGGGAACAGAGAGCGGAGTGACTGTTAAAAAAGAGCGGGAACAGAGAGCGGAGTGACTGTTAAAAAAGAGCGGGAACAGAGAGCGGAGTGTCTGTTTAAAATGAGCGGGAACAGAGAGCGGAGTGACTGTTTGAAAAGAGCGGGAACAGAGAGCGGAGTGACTGTTTGAAAAGAGCGGGAGCAGAGAGCGGAGTGACTGTTAAAAAGAGCGGGAACAGAGAGCGGAGTGACTGTTAAAAAAGAGCGGGAACAGAGAGCGGAGTGACTGTTAAAAAAGAGCGGGAACCGAGAGCGGAGTGACTGTTAAAAAAGAGAGGGAACAGAGAGCGGAGTGACTGTTTGATAAGAGCGGGAACAGAGAGCGGGGTGACTGTTAAAAAAGAGCGGGAACAGAGAGCGGAGTGACTGTTAAAAAAGAGCGGGAACAGAGAGCGGAGTGACTGTTTAAAATGAGCGGGAACAGAGAGCGGAGTGACTGTTTGAAAAGAGCGGGAACAGAGAGCGGAGTGACTGTTTGAAAAGAGCGGGAACAGAGAGCGGAGTGACTGTCTGAAAAGAGCGGAAACAGAGAGTGGAGTGACTTTTAAAAAAGAGCGGGAACAGAGAGCGGAGTGACTGTTAAAAAAGAGCGGGAACAGAGAGCGGAGTGACTGTTAAAAAAGAGAGGGAACAGAGAGCGGAGTGACTGTTTGATAAGAGCGGGAACAGAGAGCGGGGTGACTGTTAAAAAAGAGCGGGAACAGAGAGCGGAGTGACTGTTAAAAAAGAGAGGGAACAGAGAGCGGAGTGACTGTTTGAAAAGAGCGGGAGCAGAGAGCGGAGTGACTGTTAAAAAGAGCGGGAACAGAGAGCGGAGTGACTGTTAAAAAGAGCGGGAACAGAGAGCGGAGTGACTGTTTGAAAAGAGAGGGAGCAGAGAGCGGAGTGACGGTTTGAAAAGAGCGGGAACAGAGAGCGGAGTGACTGTTAAAAAGAGCGGGAACAGAGAGCGGAGTGACTGTTTGAAAAGAGAGCGAACAGAGAGCGGAGTGACTGATAAAAAAGAGCGGGAACAGAGAGCGGAGTGACTGTTAAAAAGAGCGGGAACAGAGAGTGGAGTGACTGTTAAAAAGAGCGGGAACAGAGAGCGGAGTGACTGTCAAAAAAGAGCGGGAACAGACAGCGGAGTGACTGTTAAAAAAGAGCGAGAACAGAGAGCGGAGTGACTGTTAAAAAAGAGCGAGAACAGAGAGCGGAGTGACTGTTTGAAAAGAGTGGGAGCAGAGAGCGGAGTGACTGTTTAAAAAGAGCGGGAACAAAGAGCGGAGTGACTGTTTGAAAAGAGCAGGAGCAGAGAGCGGAGTGACTGTTTAAAAAGAGCGGGAACAGAGAGCGGAGTGACTGTTAATAAAGAGCGGGAACAGAGAGCGGAGTGACTGTTAAAAAAGAGCGGGAACAGAGAGCGGAGTGACTGTTAATAAAGAGCGGGAACAGAGAGCGGAGTGACTGTTTAAAAAGAGCGTGAACAGAGAGCGGAGTGAATGTTTGAAAAGAGCGGGAACATAGAGCGGAGTGACTGTTTGAAAAGAGCGGGAACAGAGAGCGGAGTGACTGTTTAAAAAGAGCCGGAACAGAGAGCGGAGTGACTGTTTGAAAAGAGCGGGAACAGAGAGCGGAGTGACTGTTTGAAAAGAGCGGGAGCAGAGAGCGGAGTGTCTGTTTGAAAAGTGCGGGTACAGAGAGCGGAGTGACTGTTTGAAAAGTGCGGGAACAGAGAGCGGAGTGACTGTTTGAAAAGTGCGGGAACAGAGAGCGGAGTGACTGTTAAAAAGAGCGGGAACAGAGAGCGGAGTGACTGTTTGAAAAGAGCGGGAGCAGAGAGCGGAGTGACTGTTAAAAAAGAGCGGGAACAGAGAGCGGAGTGACTGTTAATAAAGAGCGGGAACAGTGAGCGGAGTGACTGTTAAAAAAGAGCGGGAACAGAGAGCGGAGTGACTGTTAATAAAGAGCGGGAACAGAGAGCGGAGTGACTGTTTAAAAAGAGCGGGAACAGAGAGCGGAGTGAATGTTTGAAAAGAGCGGGAACAGAGAGCGGAGTGACTGTTTGAAAAGAGCGGGAACAGAGAGCGGATTGACTGTTAATAAAGAGCGGGAACAGAGAGCGGAGTGACTGTTAAAAAAGAGCGGGAACAGAGAGCGGAGTAGCTGTTAAAGAAGAGCGGGAGCAGAGAGCGGAGTGACTGTTTGAAAAGAGCGGGAACAGAGAGCGGAGTGACTTTTTGAAAAGAGCGGGAACAGAGAGTGGAGTGACTGTTTGAAAAGAGCGGGAACAGAGAGCGGAGTGACTGTTTGAAAAGAGCGGGAACAGAGAGCGGAGTGACTGTTTGAAAAGAGCGGGAACAGAGAGCGGAGTGAGTGTTTGAAAAGAGCGCGAACAGAGAGCGGAGTGACTGTTTGAAAAGAGCGGGAACAGAGAGCGGTGTGACTGTTTGAAAAGAGCGGGAACAGAGAGCGGAGTGAGTGTTAAAAAGAGCGGGAACAGAGAGTGGAGTGACTGTTTGAAAAGAGCGGTAACAGAGAGCGGCGTGACAGTTTGAAAAGAGCAGGAACAGAGAGCGGAGTGACTGTTTGAAAAGAGCGGGAACAGAGAGCGGAGTGACTGTTTGAAAAGAGCGGGAACAGAGAGCGGAGTGACAGTTTGAAAAGAGCGGGAACAGAGAGCGGAGTGACTGTTTAAAAAGAGCGGGAACAGAGAGCGGAGTGAGTGTTAAAAAGAGCGGGAACAGAGAGTGGAGTGACTGTTTGAAAAGAGCGGGAACAGAGAGCGGAGTGACTGTTTGAAAAGAGCGGGAACAGAGAGCGGAGTGACTGTTTGATAAGAGCGGGAACAGAGAGCGGAGTGACTGTTTGAAAAGAGCGAGAACAGAGAGCGGAGTGACTGTTTAAAAAGAGCGGGAACAGAGAGCGGAGTGACTGTTTGAAAAGAGCGGGAGCAGAGAGCGGAGTGACTGTTTGAAAAGAGCGGGAGCAGAGAGCGGAGTGACTGTTTGAAAAGAGCGGGAACAGGGAGCGGAGTGACTGTTTAAAAAGAGCTGGAATAGAGAGCGGAGTGACTGTTAAAAAAGAGCGGGAACAGAGAGCGGAGTGACTGTTTGAAAAGAGCGGGAACAGGGAGCGGAGTGACTGTTTAAAAAGAGCGGGAATAGAGAGCGGAGTGACTGTTAAAAAAGAGCGGGAACAGAGAGAGGAGTGACTGTTTGAAAAGAGCGGGAACAGAGAGCGGAGTGACTGTTTGAAAAGAGCGGGAACAGAGAGCGGAGTGACTGTTTGAAAAGAGCGGGAACAGTGAGCGGAGTGACTGTTAAAAAAGAGCGGGAACAGAGAGCGGAGTGACTGTTAATAAAGAGCGGGAACAGAGAGCGGAGTGACTGTTTAAAAAGAGCGGGAACAGAGAGCGGAGTGAATGTTTGAAAAGAGCGGGAACAGAGAGCGGAGTGACTGTTTGAAAAGAGCGGGAACAGAGAGCGGATTGACTGTTAATAAAGAGCGGGAACAGAGAGCGGAGTGACTGTTAAAAAAGAGCGGGAACAGAGAGCGGAGTAGCTGTTAAAGAAGAGCGGGAGCAGAGAGCGGAGTGACTGTTTGAAAAGAGCGGGAACAGAGAGCGGAGTGACTTTTTGAAAAGAGCGGGAACAGAGAGTGGAGTGACTGTTTGAAAAGAGCGGGAACAGAGAGCGGAGTGACTGTTTGAAAAGAGCGGGAACAGAGAGCGGAGTGACTGTTTGAAAAGAGCGGGAACAGAGAGCGGAGTGAGTGTTTGAAAAGAGCGGGAACAGAGAGCGGAGTGACTGTTTGAAAAGAGCGGGAACAGAGAGCGGTGTGACTGTTTGAAAAGAGCGGGAACAGAGAGCGGAGTGAGTGTTAAAAAGAGCGGGAACAGAGAGTGGAGTGACTGTTTGAAAAGAGCGGTAACAGAGAGCGGCGTGACAGTTTGAAAAGAGCAGGAACAGAGAGCGGAGTGACTGTTTGAAAAGAGCGGGAACAGAGAGCGGAGTGACTGTTTGAAAAGAGCGGGAACAGAGAGCGGAGTGACAGTTTGAAAAGAGCGGGAACAGAGAGCGGAGTGACTGTTTAAAAAGAGCGGGAACAGAGAGCGGAGTGAGTGTTAAAAAGAGCGGGAACAGAGAGTGGAGTGACTGTTTGAAAAGAGCGGGAACAGAGAGCGGAGTGACTGTTTGAAAAGAGCGGGAACAGAGAGCGGAGTGACTGTTTGATAAGAGCGGGAACAGAGAGCGGAGTGACTGTTTGAAAAGAGCGGGAGCAGAGAGCGGAGTGACTGTTTGAAAAGAGCGGGAACAGGGAGCGGAGTGACTGTTTAAAAAGAGCTGGAATAGAGAGCGGAGTGACTGTTAAAAAAGAGCGGGAACAGAGAGCGGAGTGACTGTTTGAAATGAGCGGGAACAGGGAGCGGAGTGACTGTTTAAAAAGAGCGGGAATAGAGAGCGGAGTGACTGTTAAAAAAGAGCGGGAACAGAGAGAGGAGTGACTGTTTGAAAAGAGCGGGAACAGAGAGCGGAGTGACTGTTTGAAAAGAGCGGGAACAGAGAGCGGAGTGACTGTTAAAAAAGAGCGGTAACAGAGAGCGGAGTGACAGTTTGAAAAGAGCGGGAACAGAGAGCAGAGTGACTGTTTGAAAACAGCGGGAACAGAGAGCGGAGTGACTGTTTGAAAAGAGTGGGAGCAGAGAGCGGAGTGACTGTTAAAAAAGGGAGTGAACAGAGAGCGGAGTGACTGTTAAAAAAGAGCGGGACCAGAGAGCGGAGTGACTTTTAAAAAAGAGCGGTAGCAGAGAGCGGCGTGACAGTTTGAAAAGAGCTGGAACAGAGAGCGGAGTGACTGTTTGAAAAGAGCGGGAACAGAGAGCGGAGTGACTGTTTGAAAAGAGCGGGAACAGAGAGCGGAGTGAGTGTTAAAAAGAGCGGGAACAGAGAGCGGAGTGACAGTTTGAAAAGAGTGGGAACAGGGAGCGGAGTGACTGTTTAAAAAGAGTAGGAATAGAGAGCGGAGTGACTGTTAAAAAAGAGCAGGAACAGAGAGCGAAGTGACTGTTTGAAAAGAGCGGGAACAGAGAGCGGAGTGACAGTTTGAAAAGAGCGGGAACAGAGAGCGGAGTGACTGTTTGAAAAGAGCGGGAACAGAGAGCGGAGTGACTGTTAAAAAAGAGCGGGAACAGAGAGCGGAGTCACTGTTAATAAAGAGCGGGAACAGAGAGCGGAGTGACTGTTAAAAAAGAGCGGGAACAGAGAGCGGAGTGACTGTTAATAAAGAGCGGGAACAGTGAGCGGAGTGACTGTTAAAAAAGAGCGGGAACAGAGAGCGGAGTGACTGTTAATAAAGAGCGGGAACAGAGAGCGGAGTGACAGTTTGAAAAGAGCGGGAACAGAGAGCGGTGTGACTGCTTGAAAAGAGCGGGAACAGAGAGCGGAGTGAGTGTTAAAAAGAGCGGGAACAGAGAGTGGAGTGACTGTTTGAAAAGAGCGGGAACAGAGAGCGGAGTGACTGTTTGAAAAGAGCGGGAACAGAGAGCGGAGTGAGTGTGAAAAAGAGCGGGAACAGAGAGTGGAGTGACTGTTTGAAAAGAGCGGGAACAGAGAGCGGAGTGACTGTTTGAAAAGAGCGGTAACAGAGAGCGGCGTGACAGTTTGAAAAGAGCAGGAACAGAGAGCGGAGTGACTGTTTGAAAAGAGCGGGAACAGAGAGCGGAGTGACTGTTTGAAAAGAGCGGGAACAGAGAGCGGAGTGACAGTTTGAAAAGAGCGGGAACAGAGAGCGGTGTGACTGTTTGAAAAGAGCGAGAACAGAGAGCGGAGTGACTGTTTAAAAAGAGCGGGAACAGAGAGCGGAGTGACTGTTTGAAAAGAGCGGGAGCAGAGAGCGGAGTGACTGTTTGAAAAGAGCGGGAGCAGAGAGCGGAGTGACTGTTTGAAAAGAGCGGGAACAGAGAGCGGAGTGAGTGTTAAAAAGAGCGGGAACAGAGAGCGGAGTGACAGTTTGAAAAGAGTGGGAACAGGGAGCGGAGTGACTGTTTAAAAAGAGTAGGAATAGAGAGCGGAGTGACTGTTAAAAAAGAGCAGGAACAGAGAGCGAAGTGACTGTTTGAAAAGAGCGGGAACAGAGAGCGGAGTGACAGTTTGAAAAGAGCGGGAACAGAGAGCGGAGTGACTGTTTGAAAAGAGCGGGAACAGAGAGCGGAGTGACTGTTAAAAAAGAGCGGGAACAGAGAGCGGAGTCACTGTTAATAAAGAGCGGGAACAGAGAGCGGAGTGACTGTTAAAAAAGAGCGGGAACAGAGAGCGGAGTGACTGTTAATAAAGAGCGGGAACAGTGAGCGGAGTGACTGTTAAAAAAGAGCGGGAACAGAGAGCGGAGTGACTGTTAATAAAGAGCGGGAACAGAGAGCGGAGTGACTGTTTAAAAAGAGCGGGAACAGAGAGCGGAGTGAATGTTTGAAAAGAGCGGGAACAGAGAGCGGAGTGACTGTTTGAAAAGAGCGGGAACAGAGAGCGGAGTGACTGTTAATAAAGAGCGGGAACAGAGAGCGGAGTGACTGTTAAAAAAGAGCGGGAACAGAGAGCGGAGTAGCTGTTAAAAAAGAGCGGGAGCAGAGAGCGGAGTGACTGTTTGAAAAGAGCGGGAACAGAGAGCGGAGTGACTGTTTGAAAAGAGCGGGAACAGAGAGCGGAGTGACTGTTTGAAAAGAGCGGGAACAGAGAGCGGAGTGACAGTTTGAAAAGAGCGGGAACAGAGAGCGGTGTGACTGCTTGAAAAGAGCGGGAACAGAGAGCGGAGTGAGTGTTAAAAAGAGCGGGAACAGAGAGTGGAGTGACTGTTTGAAAAGAGCGGGAACAGAGAGCGGAGTGACTGTTTGAAAAGAGCGGGAACAGAGAGCGGAGTGAGTGTGAAAAAGAGCGGGAACAGAGAGTGGAGTGACTGTTTGAAAAGAGCGGGAACAGAGAGCGGAGTGACTGTTTGAAAAGAGCGGTAACAGAGAGCGGCGTGACAGTTTGAAAAGAGCAGGAACAGAGAGCGGAGTGACTGTTTGAAAAGAGCGGGAACAGAGAGCGGAGTGACTGTTTGAAAAGAGCGGGAACAGAGAGCGGAGTGACTGTTTGAAAAGAGCGGGAACAGAGAGCGGAGTGACTGTTTGAAAAGAGCGGGAACAGAGAGCGGAGTGACAGTTTGAAAAGAGCGGGAACAGAGAGCGGTGTGACTGCTTGAAAAGAGCGGGAACAGAGAGCGGAGTGAGTGTTAAAAAGAGCGGGAACAGAGAGTGGAGTGACTGTTTGAAAAGAGCGGGAACAGAGAGCGGAGTGACTGTTTGAAAAGAGCGGGAACAGAGAGCGGAGTGAGTGTGAAAAAGAGCGGGAACAGAGAGTGGAGTGACTGTTTGAAAAGAGCGGGAACAGAGAGGGCAGTGACTGTTTGAAAAGAGCGGTAACAGAGAGCGGCGTGACAGTTTGAAAAGAGCAGGAACAGAGAGCGGAGTGACTGTTTGAAAAGAGCGGGAACAGAGAGCGGAGTGACTGTTTGAAAAGAGCGGGAACAGAGAGCGGAGTGACAGTTTGAAAAGAGCGGGAACAGAGAGCGGTGTGACTGTTTGAAAAGAGCGAGAACAGAGAGCGGAGTGACTGTTTAAAAAGAGCGGGAACAGAGAGCGGAGTGACTGTTTGAAAAGAGCGGGAGCAGAGAGCGGAGTGACTGTTTGAAAAGAGCGGGAGCAGAGAGCGGAGTGACTGTTTGAAAAGAGCGGAAACAGGGAGCGGAGTGACTGTTTAAAATGAGCTGGAATAGAGAGCGGAGTGACTGTTAAAAAAGAGCGGGAACAGAGAGCGGAGTGACTGTTTGAAAAGAGCGGGAACAGGGAGCGGAGTGACTGTTTAAAAAGAGCGGGAATAGAGAGCGGAGTGACTGTTAAAAAAGAGCGGGAACAGAGAGAGGAGTGACTGTTTGAAAAGAGCGGGAACAGAGAGCGGAGTGACTGTTTGAAAAGAGCGGGAACAGAGAGCGGAGTGACTGTTAAAAAAGAGCGGTAACAGAGAGCGGAGTGACAGTTTGAAAAGAGCGGGAACAGAGAGCAGAGTGACTGTTTGAAAACAGCGGGAACAGAGAGCGGAGTGACTGTTTGAAAAGAGTGGGAGCAGAGAGCGGAGTGACTGTTAAAAAAGGGAGTGAACAGAGAGCGGAGTGACTGTTAAAAAAGAGCGGGACCAGAGAGCGGAGTGACTTTTAAAAAAGAGCGGTAGCAGAGAGCGGCGTGACAGTTTGAAAAGAGCTGGAACAGAGAGCGGAGTGACTGTTTGAAAAGAGCGGGAACAGAGAGCGGAGTGACTGTTTGAAAAGAGCGGGAACAGAGAGCGGAGTGAGTGTTAAAAAGAGCGGGAACAGAGAGCGGAGTGACAGTTTGAAAAGAGTGGGAACAGAGAGCGGAGTGACTGTTTAAAAAGAGCGGGAACAGAGAGCGGAGTGACTGTTAAAAAAGAGCGGGAACAGAGAGCGGAGTGACTGTTAAAAAAGAGCGGGAACAGAGAGCGGAGTGTCTGTTTAAAATGAGCGGGAACAGAGAGCGGAGTGACTGTTTGAAAAGAGCGGGAACAGAGAGCGGAGTGGCTGTTAAATTAGAGCGGGAACAGAGAGCGGAGTGACTGTTTGAAAAGCGCGGGAACAGAGAGCGGAGTGACTGTTAAAAAAGAGCGGGAACAGAGAGCGGAGTGACTGTTAAAAAAGAGCGGGAACGGAGAGCGGAATGGCTGTTAAAAAAGAGCGGGAACAGAGAGCGGAGTGACTGTTTGAAAAGAGCGGGAACAGAGAGCGGAGTGACTGTTAAAAAAGAGCGGGAACAGAGAGCGGAGTGACTGTTTGAAAAGAGCGGGAGCAGAGAGCGGAGTGACTGTTAAAAAGAGCGGGAAGAGAGAGCGGAGTGACTGTTTGAAAAGAGCGGGAGCAGAGAGCGGAGTGACTGTTAAAAAGAGCGGGAACAGAGAGCGGAGTGACTGTTAAAATGAGCGGGAATAGAGAGCGGAGTGACTGTTTGAAAAGAGAGGGAGCAGAGAGCGGAGTGACTGTTTGAAAAGAGCGGGAACAGAGAGCGGAGTGACAGTTTGAAAAGAGCGGGAACAGAGAGCGGAGTGACTGTTTAAAAAGAGCGGGAACAGAGAGCGGAGTGACTGTTTGAAAAGAGCGGGAGCAGAGAGCGGAGTGACTGTTAAAAAGAGCGGGAGCAGAGAGCGGAGTGACTGTTAAAAAGAGCGGGAACAGAGAGCGGAGTGACTGTTTGAAAAGAGCGGGAACAGAGAGCGGAGTGACTGTTTAAAAAGAGCGGGAACAGAGAGCGGAGTGACTGTTTGAAAAGAGCGGGAGCAGAGAGCGGAGTGACTGTTAAAAAGAGCGGGAACAGAGAGCGGAGTGACTGTTAAAATGAGCGGGAATAGAGAGCGGAGTGACTGTTTGAAAAGAGAGGGAGCAGAGAGCGGAGTCACTGTTTGAAAAGAGCGGGAACAGAGAGGGGAGTGACTGATAAAAAAGAGCGGGAACAGAGAGCGGAGTGGCTGTTAAAAAAGAGCGGGAACAGAGAGCGGAGTGACTGTTTGAAAAGCGCGGGAACAGAGAGCGGAGTGACTGTTAAAAAAGAGCGGGAACAGAGAGCGGAGTGACTGTTTGAAAAGAGCGGGAACAGAGAGCGGAGTGACTGTTTGAAAAGTGCGGGAACAGAGAGCGGAGTGACAGTTTGAAAAGAGTGGGAACAGAGAGCGGAGTGACTGTTAAAAAAGAGCGGGAACGGAGAGCGGAATGGCTGTTAAAAAAGAGCGGGAACAGAGAGCGGAGTGACTGTTTGAAAAGAGCGGGAACAGAGAGCGGAGTGACTGTTAAAAAAGAGCGGGAACAGAGAGCGGATTGACTGTTTGAAAAGAGTGGGAACAGAGAGCGGAGTGACTGTTAAAAAAGAGCGGGAACAGAGAGCGGATTGACTGTTTGAAAAGAGTGGGAACAGAGAGCGGAGTGACTGTTAAAAAAGAGCGGGAACAGAGAGCGGAGTGACTGTTAAAAAAGAGCGGGAACAGAGAGCGGAGTCACTGTTTGAAAAGAGCGGGAACAGAGAGGGGAGTGACTGTTAAAAAAGAGCGGGAACAGAGAGCGGAGTGGCTGTTAAAAAAGAGCGGGAACAGAGAGCGGAGTGACTGTTTGAAAAGCGCGGGAACAGAGAGCGGAGTGACTGTTAAAAAAGAGCGGGAACAGAGAGCGGAGTGACTGTTTGAAAAGAGCGGGAACAGAGAGCGGAGTGACTGTTTGAAAAGTGCGGGAACAGAGAGCGGAGTGACAGTTTGAAAAGAGTGGGAACAGAGAGCGGAGTGACTGTTAAAAAAGAGCGGGAACGGAGAGCGGAATGGCTGTTAAAAAAGAGCGGGAACAGAGAGCGGAGTGACTGTTTGAAAAGAGCGGGAACAGAGAGCGGAGTGACTGTTAAAAAAGAGCGGGAACAGAGAGCGGATTGACTGTTTGAAAAGAGTGGGAACAGAGAGCGGAGTGACTGTTTGAAAAGAGCGGGAACAGAGAGCGGAGTGACAGTTTGAAAAGAGCAGGAACAGAGAGCGGAGTGACTGTTTAAAAAGAGCGGGAACAGAGAGCGGAGTGACTGTTTGAAAAGAGCGGGAGCAGAGAGCGGAGTGACTGTTAAAAAGAGCGGGAAGAGAGAGCGGAGTGACTGTTTGAAAAGAGCGGGAACAGAGAGCGGAGTGAATGTTTGAAAAGAGCGGGAACAGAGAGCGGAGTGACTGTTAAAAAGAGCGGGAACAGAGAGCGGAGTGACTGTTTAAAAAGAGCGGGAACAGAGAGCGGAGTGACTGTTTGAAAAGAGCGGGAGCAGAGAGCGGAGTGACTGTTAAAAAGAGCGGGAACAGAGAGCGGAGTGACTGTTAAAATGAGCGGGAATAGAGAGCGGAGTGACTGTTTGAAAAGAGAGGGAGCAGAGAGCGGAGTCACTGTTTGAAAAGAGCGGGAACAGAGAGGGGAATGACTGTTAAAAAAGAGCGGGAACGGAGAGCGGAATGGCTGTTAAAAAAGAGCGGGAACAGAGAGCGGAGTGACTGTTTGAAAAGAGCGGGAACAGAGAGCGGAGTGACTGTTAAAAAAGAGCGGGAACAGAGAGCGGATTGACTGTTTGAAAAGAGTGGGAACAGAGAGCGGAGTGACTGTTTGAAAAGAGCGGGAACAGAGAGCGGAGTGACAGTTTGAAAAGAGCGGGAACAGAGAGCGGAGTGACTGTTTGAAAAGAGTGGGAACAGAGAGCGGAGTGACTGTTAAAAAAGAGCGGGAACAGAGAGCGGAGTGACTGTTAAAAAAGAGCGGGAACAGAGAGCGGAGTCACTGTTTGAAAAGAGCGGGAACAGAGAGGGGAGTGACTGTTAAAAAAGAGCGGGAACAGAGAGCGGAGTGGCTGTTAAAAAAGAGCGGGAACAGAGAGCGGAGTGACTGTTTGAAAAGCGCGGGAACAGAGAGCGGAGTGACTGTTAAAAAAGAGCGGGAACAGAGAGCGGAGTGACTGTTTGAAAAGAGCGGGAACAGAGAGCGGAGTGACTGTTTGAAAAGTGCGGGAACAGAGAGCGGAGTGACAGTTTGAAAAGAGTGGGAACAGAGAGCGGAGTGACTGTTAAAAAAGAGCGGGAACGGAGAGCGGAATGGCTGTTAAAAAAGAGCGGGAACAGAGAGCGGAGTGACTGTTTGAAAAGAGCGGGAACAGAGAGCGGAGTGACTGTTAAAAAAGAGCGGGAACAGAGAGCGGATTGACTGTTTGAAAAGAGTGGGAACAGAGAGCGGAGTGACTGTTTGAAAAGAGCGGGAACAGAGAGCGGAGTGACAGTTTGAAAAGAGCGGGAACAGAGAGCGGAGTGACTGTTTGAAAAGAGCGGGAACAGAGAGCGGAGTGACTGTTTGAAAAGAGCGGGAGCAGAGAGCGGAGTGACTGTTAAAAAGAGCGGGAAGAGAGAGCGGAGTGACTGTTTGAAAAGAGCGGGAACAGAGAGCGGAGTGAATGTTTGAAAAGAGCGGGAACAGAGAGCGGAGTGACTGTTAAAAAGAGCGGGAACAGAGAGCGGAGTGACTGTTTAAAAAGAGCGGGAACAGAGAGCGGAGTGACTGTTTGAAAAGAGCGGGAGCAGAGAGCGGAGTGACTGTTAAAAAGAGCGGGAACAGAGAGCGGAGTGACTGTTAAAATGAGCGGGAATAGAGAGCGGAGTGACTGTTTGAAAAGAGAGGGAGCAGAGAGCGGAGTCACTGTTTGAAAAGAGCGGGAACAGAGAGGGGAATGACTGTTAAAAAAGAGCGGGAACAGAGAGCGGAGTGGCTGTTAAAAAAGAGCGGGAACAGAGAGCGGAGTGACTGTTTGAAAAGCGCGGGAACAGAGAGCGGAGTGACTGTTAAAAAAGAGCGGGAACAGAGAGCGGAGTGACTGTTTGAAAATAGCGGGAACAGAGAGCGGAGTGACTGTTTGAAAAGTGCGGGAACAGAGAGCGGAGTGACAGTTTGAAAAGAGTGGGAACAGAGAGCGGAGTGACTGTTAAAAAAGAGCGGGAACGGAGAGCGGAATGGCTGTTAAAAAAGAGCGGGAACAGAGAGCGGAGTGACTGTTTGAAAAGAGCGGGAACAGAGAGCGGAGTGACTGTTAAAAAAGAGCGGGAACAGAGAGCGGATTGACTGTTTGAAAAGAGGGGGAACAGAGAGCGGAGTGACTGTTAAAAAAGAGCGGGAACAGAGAGCGGAGTGACTGTTAAAAAAGAGCGGGAACAGAGAGCGGAGTCACTGTTTGAAAAGAGCGGGAACAGAGAGGGGAGTGACTGTTAAAAAAGAGCGGGAACAGAGAGCGGAGTGGCTGTTAAAAAAGAGCGGGAACAGAGAGCGGAGTGACTGTTTGAAAAGCGCGGGAACAGAGAGCGGAGTGACTGTTAAAAAAGAGCGGGAACAGAGAGCGGAGTGACTGTTTGAAAAGAGCGGGAACAGAGAGCGGAGTGACTGTTTGAAAAGTGCGGGAACAGAGAGCGGAGTGACAGTTTGAAAAGAGTGGGAACAGAGAGCGGAGTGACTGTTAAAAAAGAGCGGGAACGGAGAGCGGAATGGCTGTTAAAAAAGAGCGGGAACAGAGAGCGGAGTGACTGTTTGAAAAGAGCGGGAACAGAGAGCGGAGTGATTGTTAAAAAAGAGCGGGAACAGAGAGCGGATTGACTGTTTGAAAAGAGTGGGAACAGAGAGCGGAGTGACTGTTTGAAAAGAGCGGGAACAGAGAGCGGAGTGACAGTTTGAAAAGAGCGGGAACAGAGAGCGGAGTGACTGTTTAAAAAGAGCGGGAACAGAGAGCGGATTGACTGTTTGAAAAGAGTGGGAACAGAGAGCGGAGTGACTGTTTGAAAAGAGCGGGAACAGAGAGCGGAGTGACAGTTTGAAAAGAGCGGGAACAGAGAGCGGAGTGACTGTTTAAAAAGAGCGGGAACAGAGAGCGGAGTGACTGTTTGAAAAGAGCGGGAGCAGAGAGCGGAGTGACTGTTAAAAAGAGCGGGAGCAGAGAGCGGAGTGACTGTTAAAAAGAGCGGGAACAGAGAGCGGAGTGACTGTTAAAATGAGCGGGAATAGAGAGCGGAGTGACTGTTTGAAAAGAGAGGGAGCAGAGAGCGGAGTCACTGTTTGAAAAGAGCGGGAACAGAGAGCGGATTGACTGTTTGAAAAGAGCGGGAACAGAGAGCGGAGTGACTGTTTAAAAAGAGCGGGAACAGAGAGCGGAGTGACTGTTTGAAAAGAGCGGGAGCAGAGAGCGGAGTGACTGTTTGAAAAGAGCGGGAACAGAGAGCGGAGTGACTGTTTAAAAAGAGCGGGAACAGAGAGCGGAGTGACTGTTTGAAAAGAGCGGGAGCAGAGAGCGGAGTGACTGTTAAAAAGAGCGGGAGCAGAGAGCGGAGTGACTGTTAAAAAGAGCGGGAACAGAGAGCGGAGTGACTGTTTGAAAAGAGCGGGAACAGAGAGCGGAGTGACAGTTTGAAAAGAGTGGGAACAGAGAGCGGAGTGACTGTTAAAAAAGAGCGGGAACGGAGAGCGGAATGGCTGTTAAAAAAGAGCGGGAACAGAGAGCGGAGTGACTGTTTGAAAAGAGCGGGAACAGAGAGCGGAGTGACTGTTAAAAAAGAGCGGGAACAGAGAGCGGAGTGACTGTTTGAAAAGAGCGGGAACAGAGAGCGGAGTGACTGTTTGAAAAGTGCGGGAACAGAGAGCGGAGTGACAGTTTGAAAAGAGTGGGAACAGAGAGCGGAGTGACTGTTAAAAAAGAGCGGGAACGGAGAGCGGAATGGCTGTTAAAAAAGAGCGGGAACAGAGAGCGGAGTGACTGTTTGGAAAGAGCGGGAACAGAGAGCGGAGTGACTGTTAAAAAAGAGCGGGAACAGAGAGCGGATTGACTGTTTGAAAAGAGTGGGAACAGAGAGCGGAGTGACTGTTAAAAAAGAGCGGGAACAGAGAGCGGAGTGACTGTTAAAAAAGAGCGGGAACAGAGAGCGGAGTGACTGTTTGAAAAGATCGGGAACAGAGAGCGGAGTGACTGTTAAAAAAGAGCGGGAACAGAGAGCGGATTGACTGTTTGAAAAGAGTGGGAACAGAGAGCGGAGTGACTGTTTGAAAAGAGCGGGAACAGAGAGCGGAGTGACAGTTTGAAAAGAGCGGGAACAGAGAGCGGAGTGACTGTTTAAAAAGAGCGGGAACAGAGAGCGGAGTGACTGTTTGAAAAGAGCGGGAGCAGAGAGCGGAGTGACTGTTAAAAAGAGCGGGAAGAGAGAGCGGAGTGACTGTTTGAAAAGAGCGGGAACAGAGAGCGGAGTGAATGTTTGAAAAGAGCGGGAACAGAGAGCGGAGTGACTGTTAAAAAGAGCGGGAACAGAGAGCGGAGTGACTGTTTGAAAAGCGCGGGAACAGAGAGCGGAGTGACTGTTAAAAAAGAGCGGGAACAGAGAGCGGAGTGACAGTTTGAAAAGAGAGGGAACAGAGAGCGGAGTGACTGTTAAAAAAGAGCGGGAACGGAGAGCGGAATGGCTGTTAAAAAAGAGCGGGAACAGAGAGCGGAGTGACTGTTTGAAAAGAGCGGGAACAGAGAGCAGAGTGACTGTTAAAAAAGAGCGGGAACAGAGAGCGGATTGACTGTTTGAAAAGAGTGGGAACAGAGAGCGGAGTGACTGTTAAAAAAGAGCGGGAACAGAGAGCGGAGTGACTGTTAAAAAAGAGCGGGAACAGAGAGCGGAGTCACTGTTTGAAAAGAGCGGGAACAGAGAGGGGAGTGACTGTTAAAAAAGAGCGGGAACAGAGAGCGGAGTGGCTGTTAAAAAAGAGCGGGAACAGAGAGCGGAGTGACTGTTAAAAAAGAGCGGGAACAGAGAGCGGAGTGACTGTTTGAAAAGAGCGGGAACAGAGAGCGGAGTGACTGTTTGAAAAGTGCGGGAACAGAGAGCGGAGTGACAGTTTGAAAAGAGTGGGAACAGAGAGCGGAGTGACTGTTAAAAAAGAGCGGGAACGGAGAGCGGAATGGCTGTTAAAAAAGAGCGGGAACAGAGAGCGGAGTGACTGTTTGAAAAGAGCGGGAACAGAGAGCGGAGTGACTGTTAAAAAAGAGCGGGAACAGAGAGCGGATTGACTGTTTGAAAAGAGTGGGAACAGAGAGCGGAGTGACTGTTTGAAAAGAGCGGGAACAGAGAGCGGAGTGACAGTTTGAAAAGAGCGGGAACAGAGAGCGGAGTGACTGTTTAAAAAGAGCGGGAACAGAGAGCGGATTGACTGTTTGAAAAGAGTGGGAACAGAGAGCGGAGTGACTGTTTGAAAAGAGCGGGAACAGAGAGCGGAGTGACAGTTTGAAAAGAGCGGGAACAGAGAGCGGAGTGACTGTTTAAAAAGAGCGGGAACAGAGAGCGGAGTGACTGTTTGAAAAGAGCGGGAGCAGAGAGCGGAGTGACTGTTAAAAAGAGCGGGAGCAGAGAGCGGAGTGACTGTTAAAAAGAGCGGGAACAGAGAGCGGAGTGACTGTTTGAAAAGAGCGGGAACAGAGAGCGGAGTGACTGTTTAAAAAGAGCGGGAACAGAGAGCGGAGTGACTGTTTGAAAAGAGCGGGAGCAGAGAGCGGAGTGACTGTTAAAAAGAGCGGGAACAGAGAGCGGAGTGACTGTTAAAATGAGCGGGAATAGAGAGCGGAGTGACTGTTTGAAAAGAGAGGGAGCAGAGAGCGGAGTCACTGTTTGAAAAGAGCGGGAACAGAGAGGGGAGTGACTGTTAAAAAAGAGCGGGAACAGAGAGCGGAGTGGCTGTTAAAAAAGAGCGGGAACAGAGAGCGGAGTGACTGTTTGAAAAGCGCGGGAACAGAGAGCGGAGTGACTGTTAAAAAAGAGCGGGAACAGAGAGCGGAGTGACTGTTTGAAAAGAGCGGGAACAGAGAGCGGAGTGACTGTTTGAAAAGTGCGGGAACAGAGAGCGGAGTGACAGTTTGAAAAGAGTGGGAACAGAGAGCGGAGTGACTGTTAAAAAAGAGCGGGAACGGAGAGCGGAATGGCTGTTAAAAAAGAGCGGGAACAGAGAGCGGAGTGACTGTTTGAAAAGAGCGGGAACAGAGAGCGGAGTGACTGTTAAAAAAGAGCGGGAACAGAGAGCGGATTGACTGTTTGAAAAGAGTGGGAACAGAGAGCGGAGTGACTGTTTGAAAAGAGCGGGAACAGAGAGCGGAGTGACAGTTTGAAAAGAGCGGGAACAGAGAGCGGAGTGACTGTTTAAAAAGAGCGGGAACAGAGAGCGGAGTGACTGTTTGAAAAGAGCGGGAGCAGAGAGCGGAGTGACTGTTAAAAAGAGCGGGAACAGAGAGCGGAGTGACTGTTAAAAAGAGCGGGAATAGAGAGCGGAGTGACTGTTTGAAAAGAGCGGGAACAGAGAGCGGAGTGACTGTTTGAAAAGAGCGGGAGCAGAGAGCGGAGTGAAAGTTAAAAAAGAGCGGGAACAGAGAGTGGAGTGACTGTTTGAAAAGAGCGGGAACAGAGAGCGGAGTGACTGTTTAAAAAGAGCGGGAACAGAGAGCGGAGTGACTGTTAAAAAAGAGCGGAACAGAGAGCGGAGTGACTGTTAAAAAGAGCGGGAACAGAGAGCGGAGTGACTGTTTGAAAAGAGCGGGAACAGAGAGCGGAGTGACTGTTTAAAAAGAGCGGGAACAGAGAGCGGAGTGACTGTTTGAAAAGAGCGGGAGCAGAGAGCGGAGTGACTGTTAAAAAGAGCGGGAACAGAGAGCGGAGTGACTGTTAAAATGAGCGGGAATAGAGAGCGGAGTGACTGTTTGAAAAGAGAGGGAGCAGAGAGCGGAGTCACTGTTTGAAAAGAGCGGGAACAGAGAGGGGAGTGACTGTTAAAAAAGAGCGGGAACAGAGAGCGGATTGACTGTTTGAAAAGAGTGGGAACAGAGAGCGGAGTGACTGTTTGAAAAGAGCGGGAACAGAGAGCGGAGTGACAGTTTGAAAAGAGCGGGAACAGAGAGCGGAGTGACTGTTTAAAAAGAGCGGGAACAGAGAGCGGAGTGACTGTTTGAAAAGAGCGGGAGCAGAGAGCGGAGTGACTGTTAAAAAGAGCGGGAGCAGAGAGCGGAGTGACTGTTAAAAAGAGCGGGAACAGAGAGCGGAGTGACTGTTTGAAAAGAGCGGGAACAGAGAGCGGAGTGACTGTTTAAAAAGAGCGGGAACAGAGAGCGGAGTGACTGTTTGAAAAGAGCGGGAGCAGAGAGCGGAGTGACTGTTAAAAAGAGCGGGAACAGAGAGCGGAGTGACTGTTAAAATGAGCGGGAATAGAGAGCGGAGTGACTGTTTGAAAAGAGAGGGAGCAGAGAGCGGAGTCACTGTTTGAAAAGAGCGGGAACAGAGAGGGGAGTGACTGTTAAAAAAGAGCGGGAACAGAGAGCGGAGTGGCTGTTAAAAAAGAGCGGGAACAGAGAGCGGAGTGACTGTTTGAAAAGCGCGGGAACAGAGAGCGGAGTGACTGTTAAAAAAGAGCGGGAACAGAGAGCGGAGTGACTGTTTGAAAAGAGCGGGAAAAGAGAGCGGAGTGACTGTTTGAAAAGTGCGGGAACAGAGAGCGGAGTGACAGTTTGAAAAGAGTGGGAACAGAGAGCGGAGTGACTGTTAAAAAAGAGCGGGAACGGAGAGCGGAATGGCTGTTAAAAAAGAGCGGGAACAGAGAGCGGAGTGACTGTTTGAAAAGAGCGGGAACAGAGAGCGGAGTGACTGTTAAAAAAGAGCGGGAACAGAGAGCGGATTGACTGTTTGAAAAGAGTGGGAACAGAGAGCGGAGTGACTGTTTGAAAAGAGCGGGAACAGAGAGCGGAGTGACAGTTTGAAAAGAGCGGGAACAGAGAGCGGAGTGACTGTTTAAAAAGAGCGGGAACAGAGAGCGGAGTGACTGTTTGAAAAGAGCGGGAACAGAGAGCGGAGTGACTGTTTGAAAAGTGTGGGAACAGAGAGCGGAGTGACTGTTTGAAAAGAGCGGGAACAGAGAGCGGAGTGACTGTTTGAAAAGCGCGGGAACAGAGAGCGGAGTGACTGTTAAAAAAGAGCGGGAACAGAGAGCGGAGTGACTGTTTGAAAAGAGCGGGAAAAGAGAGCGGAGTGACTGTTTGAAAAGTGCGGGAACAGAGAGCGGAGTGACAGTTTGAAAAGAGTGGGAACAGAGAGCGGAGTGACTGTTAAAAAAGAGCGGGAACGGAGAGCGGAATGGCTGTTAAAAAAGAGCGGGAACAGAGAGCGGAGTGACTGTTTGAAAAGAGCGGGAACAGAGAGCGGAGTGACTGTTAAAAAAGAGCGGGAACAGAGAGCGGATTGACTGTTTGAAAAGAGTGGGAACAGAGAGCGGAGTGACTGTTTGAAAAGAGCGGGAACAGAGAGCGGAGTGACAGTTTGAAAAGAGCGGGAACAGAGAGCGGAGTGACTGTTTAAAAAGAGCGGGAACAGAGAGCGGAGTGACTGTTTGAAAAGAGCGGGAACAGAGAGCGGAGTGACAGTTTGAAAAGAGCGGGAACAGAGAGCGGAGTGACTGTTTAAAAAGAGCGGGAACAGAGAGCGGAGTGACTGTTTGAAAAGAGCGGGAGCAGAGAGCGGAGTGACTGTTAAAAAGAGCGGGAACAGAGAGCGGAGTGACTGTTAAAAAGAGCGGGAATAGAGAGCGGAGTGACTGTTTGAAAAGAGCGGGAACAGAGAGCGGAGTGACTGTTTGAAAAGAGCGGGAGCAGAGAGCGGAGTGAAAGTTAAAAAAGAGCGGGAACAGAGAGTGGAGTGACTGTTTGAAAAGAGCGGGAACAGAGAGCGGAGTGACTGTTTAAAAAGAGCGGGAACAGAGAGCGGAGTGACTGTTAAAAAAGAGCGGGAACAGAGAGCGGAGTGACTGTTAAAAAAGAGCGGGAACAGAGAGCGGAGTGACTGTTTAAAATGAGCGGGAACAGAGAGCGGAGTGACTGTTTGAAAAGAGCGGGAACAGAGAGCGGAGTGACTGTTTGATAAGAGCGGGAACAGAGAGCGGGGTGACTGTTAAAAAAGAGCGGGAACAGAGAGCGGAGTGACTGTTAAAAAAGAGAGGGATCAGAGAGCGGAGTGACTGTCTGAAAAGAGCGGGAACAGAGAGCGGAGTGACTGTTTGAAAAGAGAGGGAGCAGAGAGCGGAGTGACTGTTAAAAAGAGCGGGAACAGAGAGCGGAGTGACTGTTAAAAAAGAGCGGGAACAGAGAGCGGAGTGACTGTTAAAAAAGAGCGGGAATAGAGAGCGGAGTCACTGTTTGAAAAGAGCGGGAACAGAGAGCGGAGTGACTGTTAAAAAGAGCGGGAACAGAGAGCGGAGTGACTGTTAAAAAAGAGCGGGAACAGAGAGCGGAGTGACTGTTAAAAAAGAGCGGGAACAGAGAGCGGAGTCACTGTTTGAAAAGAGCGGGAACAGAGAGGGGAGTGACTGTTAAAAAAGAGCGGGAACAGAGAGCGGAGTGACTGTTTGAAAAGTGCGGGAACAGAGAGCGGAGTGACAGTTTGAAAAGAGTGGGAACAGAGAGCGGAGTGACTGTTTGATAAGAGCGGGAACAGAGAGCGGGGTGACTGTTAAAAAAGAGCGGGAACAGAGAGCGGAGTGACTGTTAAAAAAGAGAGGGATCAGAGAGCGGAGTGACTGTCTGAAAAGAGCGGGAACAGAGAGCGGAGTGACTGTTTGAAAAGAGAGGGAGCAGAGAGCGGAGTGACTGTTAAAAAAGAGCGGGAACAGAGAGCGGAGTGACTGTTTAAAATGAGCGGGAACAGAGAGCGGAGTGACTGTTTGAAAAGAGCGGGAACAGAGAGCGGAGTGACTGTTTGATAAGAGCGGGAACAGAGAGCGGGGTGACTGTTAAAAAAGAGCGGGAACAGAGAGCGGAGTGACTGTTAAAAAAGAGAGGGATCAGAGAGCGGAGTGACTGTCTGAAAAGAGCGGGAACAGAGAGCGGAGTGACTGTTTGAAAAGAGAGGGAGCAGAGAGCGGAGTGACTGTTAAAAAGAGCGGGAACAGAGAGCGGAGTGACTGTTAAAAAAGAGCGGGAACAGAGAGCGGAGTGACTGTTAAAAAAGAGCGGGAATAGAGAGCGGAGTCACTGTTTGAAAAGAGCGGGAACAGAGAGCGGAGTGACTGTTAAAAAGAGCGGGAACAGAGAGCGGAGTGACTGTTAAAAAAGAGCGGGAACAGAGAGCGGAGTGACTGTTAAAAAAGAGCGGGAACAGAGAGCGGAGTCACTGTTTGAAAAGAGCGGGAACAGAGAGGGGAGTGACTGTTAAAAAAGAGCGGGAACAGAGAGCGGAGTGACTGTTTGAAAAGTGCGGGAACAGAGAGCGGAGTGACAGTTTGAAAAGAGTGGGAACAGAGAGCGGAGTGACTGTTAAAAAAGAGCGGGAACGGAGAGCGGAATGGCTGTTAAAAAAGAGCGGGAGCAGAGAGCGGAGTGACTGTTTGAAAAGAGCGGGAACAGAGAGCGGAGTGACTGTTAAAAAAGAGCGGGAACAGAGAGCGGATTGACTGTTTGAAAAGAGTGGGAACAGAGAGCGGAGTGACTGTTTGAAAAGAGCGGGAACAGAGAGCGGAGTGACAGTTTGAAAAGAGCGGGAACAGAGAGCGGAGTGACTGTTTAAAAAGAGCGGGAACAGAGAGCGGAGTGACTGTTTGAAAAGAGCGGGAGCAGAGAGCGGAGTGACTCTTAAAAAGAGCGGGAACAGAGAGCGGAGTGACTGTTAAAAAGAGCGGGAATAGAGAGCGGAGTGACTGTTTGAAAAGAGAGGGAGCAGAGAGCGGAGTGACTGTTTGAAAAGAGCGGGAACAGAGAGCGGAGTGACTGTTTGAAAAGAGCGGGAGCAGAGAGCGGAGTGAAAGTTAAAAAAGAGCGGGAACAGAGAGCGGAGTGACTGTTTGAAAAGAGCGGGAACAGAGAGCGGAGTGACTGTTTAAAAAGAGCGGGAACAGAGAGCGGAGTGACTGTTAAAAAAGAGCGGGAACAGAGAGCGGAGTGACTGTTAAAAAAGAGCGGGAACAGAGAGCGGAGTGTCTGTTTAAAATGAGCGGGAACAGAGAGCGGAGTGACTGTTTGAAAAGAGCGGGAACAGAGAGCGGAGTGACTGTTTGAAAAGAGCGGGAGCAGAGAGCGGAGTGACTGTTAAAAAGAGCGGGAACAGAGAGCGGAGTGACTGTTAAAAAAGAGCGGGAACAGAGAGCGGAGTGACTGTTAAAAAAGAGCGGGAACAGAGAGCGGAGTGACTGTTAAAAAAGAGAGGGAACAGAGAGCGGAGTGACTGTTTGATAAGAGCGGGAACAGAGAGCGGAGTGACTGTTTAAAATGAGCGGGAACAGAGAGCGGAGTGACTGTTTGAAAAGAGCGGGAACAGAGAGCGGAGTGACTGTTTGAAAAGAGCGGGAACAGAGAGCGGAGTGACTGTCTGAAAAGAGCGGGAACAGAGAGCAGAGTGACTTTTAAAAAAGAGCGGGAACAGAGAGCGGAGTGACTGTTAAAAAAGAGCGGGAACAGAGAGCGGAGTGACTGTTAAAAAAGAGAGGGAACAGAGAGCGGAGTGACTGTTTGATAAGAGCGGGAACAGAGAGCGGGGTGACTGTTAAAAAAGAGCGGGAACAGAGAGCGGAGTGACTGTTAAAAAAGAGAGGGAACAGAGAGCGGAGTGACTGTTTGAAAAGAGCGGGAGCAGAGAGCGGAGTGACTGTTAAAAAGAGCGGGAACAGAGAGCGGAGTGACTGTTAAAAAGAGCGGGAACAGAGAGCGGAGTGACTGTTTGAAAAGAGAGGGAGCAGAGAGCGGAGTGACGGTTTGAAAAGAGCGGGAACAGAGAGCGGAGTGACTGTTAAAAAGAGCGGGAACAGAGAGCGGAGTGACTGTTTGAAAAGAGAGCGAACAGAGAGCGGAGTGACTGATAAAAAAGAGCGGGAACAGAGAGCGGAGTGACTGTTAAAAAGAGCGGGAACAGAGAGCGGAGTGACTGTTAAAAAGAGCGGGAACAGAGAGCGGAATGACTGTCAAAAAAGAGCGGGAACAGAGAGCGGAGTGACTGTTAAAAAAGAGAGGGAACAGAGAGCGGAGTGACTGTTTGATAAGAGCGGGAACAGAGAGCGGGGTGACTGTTAAAAAAGAGCGGGAACAGAGAGCGGAGTGACTGTTAAAAAAGAGAGGGATCAGAGAGCGGAGTGACTGTCTGAAAAGAGTGGGAACAGAGAGCGGAGTGACTGTTTGAAAAGAGCGGGAGCAGAGAGCGGAGTGACTGTTAAAAAGAGCGGGAACAGAGAGCGGAGTGACTGTTAAAAAAGAGCGGGAACAGAGAGCGGAGTGACTGTTAAAAAAGAGCGGGAATAGAGAGCGGAGTCACTGTTTGATAAGAGCGGGAACAGAGATTGGAGTGACTGTTAAAAAAGAGCGGGAACAGAGAGCGGAGTGGCTGTTAAAAAAGAGCGGGAACAGAGAGCGGAGTGACTGTTTGAAAAGCGCGGGAACAGAGAGCGGAGTGACTGTTAAAAAAGAGCGGGAACAGAGAGCGGAGTGACTGTTTGAAAAGAGCGGGAGCAGAGAGCGGAGTGACTGTTAAAAAGAGCGGGAACAGAGAGCGGAGTGACTGTTAAAAAAGAGCGGGAACAGAGAGCGGAGTGACTGTTAAAAAAGAGCGGGAACAGAGAGCGGAGTCACTGTTTGAAAAGAGCGGGAACAGAGAGGGGAGTGACTGTTAAAAAAGAGCGGGAACAGAGAGCGGAGTGACTGTTTGAAAAGTGCGGGAACAGAGAGCGGAGTGACAGTTTGAAAAGAGTGGGAACAGAGAGCGGAGTGACTGTTAAAAAAGAGCGGGAACGGAGAGCGGAATGGCTGTTAAAAAAGAGCGGGAACAGAGAGCGGAGTGACTGTTTGAAAAGAGCGGGAACAGAGAGCGGAGTGACTGTTAAAAAAGAGCGGGAACAGAGAGCGGATTGACTGTTTGAAAAGAGCGGGAAAAGAGAGCGGAGTGACTGTTTGAAAAGAGCGGGAGCAGAGAGCGGAGTGACTGTTAAAAAGAGCGGGAACAGAGAGCGGAGTGACTGTTAAAAAGAGCGGGAATAGAGAGCGGAGTGACTGTTTGAAAAGAGAGGGAGCAGAGAGCGGAGTGACTGTTTGAAAAGAGCGGGAACAGAGAGCGGAGTGACTGTTTGAAAAGAGCGGGAGCAGAGAGCGGAGTGAAAGTTAAAAAAGAGCGGGAACAGAGAGCGGAGTGACTGTTTGAAAAGAGCGGGAACAGAGAGCGGAGTGACTGTTTAAAAAGAGCGGGAACAGAGAGCGGAGTGACTGTTAAAAAAGAGCGGGAACAGAGAGCGGAGTGACTGTTAAAAAAGAGCGGGAACAGAGAGCGGAGTGTCTGTTTAAAATGAGCGGGAACAGAGAGCGGAGTGACTGTTTGAAAAGAGCGGGAACAGAGAGCGGAGTGACTGTTTGAAAAGAGCGGGAGCAGAGAGCGGAGTGACTGTTAAAAAGAGCGGGAACAGAGAGCGGAGTGACTGTTAAAAAAGAGCGGGAACAGAGAGCGGAGTGACTGTTAAAAAAGAGCGGGAACCGAGAGCGGAGTGACTGTTAAAAAAGAGAGGGAACAGAGAGCGGAGTGACTGTTAAAAAAGAGCGGGAACAGAGAGCGGATTGACTGTTTGAAAAGAGTGGGAACAGAGAGCGGAGTGACTGTTTGAAAAGAGCGGGAACAGAGAGCGGAGTGACAGTTTGAAAAGAGCGGGAACAGAGAGCGGAGTGACTGTTTGAAAAGAGCGGGAACAGAGAGCGGAGTGACTGTTTGAAAAGAGCGGGAGCAGAGAGCGGAGTGACTGTTAAAAAGAGCGGGAAGAGAGAGCGGAGTGACTGTTTGAAAAGAGCGGGAACAGAGAGCGGAGTGAATGTTTGAAAAGAGCGGGAACAGAGAGCGGAGTGACTGTTAAAAAGAGCGGGAACAGAGAGCGGAGTGACTGTTTAAAAAGAGCGGGAACAGAGAGCGGAGTGACTGTTTGAAAAGAGCGGGAGCAGAGAGCGGAGTGACTGTTAAAAAGAGCGGGAACAGAGAGCGGAGTGACTGTTAAAATGAGCGGGAATAGAGAGCGGAGTGACTGTTTGAAAAGAGAGGGAGCAGAGAGCGGAGTCACTGTTTGAAAAGAGCGGGAACAGAGAGGGGAATGACTGTTAAAAAAGAGCGGGAACAGAGAGCGGAGTGGCTGTTAAAAAAGAGCGGGAACAGAGAGCGGAGTGACTGTTTGAAAAGCGCGGGAACAGAGAGCGGAGTGACTGTTAAAAAAGAGCGGGAACAGAGAGCGGAGTGACTGTTTGAAAATAGCGGGAACAGAGAGCGGAGTGACTGTTTGAAAAGTGCGGGAACAGAGAGCGGAGTGACAGTTTGAAAAGAGTGGGAACAGAGAGCGGAGTGACTGTTAAAAAAGAGCGGGAACGGAGAGCGGAATGGCTGTTAAAAAAGAGCGGGAACAGAGAGCGGAGTGACTGTTTGAAAAGAGCGGGAACAGAGAGCGGAGTGACTGTTAAAAAAGAGCGGGAACAGAGAGCGGATTGACTGTTTGAAAAGAGGGGGAACAGAGAGCGGAGTGACTGTTAAAAAAGAGCGGGAACAGAGAGCGGAGTGACTGTTAAAAAAGAGCGGGAACAGAGAGCGGAGTCACTGTTTGAAAAGAGCGGGAACAGAGAGGGGAGTGACTGTTAAAAAAGAGCGGGAACAGAGAGCGGAGTGGCTGTTAAAAAAGAGCGGGAACAGAGAGCGGAGTGACTGTTTGAAAAGCGCGGGAACAGAGAGCGGAGTGACTGTTAAAAAAGAGCGGGAACAGAGAGCGGAGTGACTGTTTGAAAAGCGCGGGAACAGAGAGCGGAGTGACTGTTAAAAAAGAGCGGGAACAGAGAGCGGAGTGACTGTTTGAAAAGAGCGGGAGCAGAGAGCGGAGTGACTGTTAAAAAGAGCGGGAACAGAGAGCGGAGTGACTGTTAAAAAAGAGCGGGAACAGAGAGCGGAGTGACTGTTAAAAAAGAGCGGGAACAGAGAGCGGAGTCACTGTTTGAAAAGAGCGGGAACAGAGAGGGGAGTGACTGTTAAAAAAGAGCGGGAACAGAGAGCGGAGTGACTGTTTGAAAAGTGCGGGAACAGAGAGCGGAGTGACTGTTTGAAAAGTGCGGGAACAGAGAGCGGAGTGACAGTTTGAAAAGAGTGGGAACAGAGAGCGGAGTGACTGTTAAAAAAGAGCGGGAACGGAGAGCGGAATGGCTGTTAAAAAAGAGCGGGAACAGAGAGCGGAGTGACTGTTTGAAAAGAGCGGGAACAGAGAGCGGAGTGACTGTTAAAAAAGAGCGGGAACAGAGAGCGGATTGACTGTTTGAAAAGAGTGGGAACAGAGAGCGGAGTGACTGTTTGAAAAGAGCGGGAACAGAGAGCGGAGTGACAGTTTGAAAAGAGCGGGAACAGAGATGGAGTGACTGTTTAAAAAGAGCGGGAAAAGAGAGCGGAGTGACTGTTTGAAAAGAGCGGGAGCAGAGAGCGGAGTGACTGTTAAAAAGAGCGGGAACAGAGAGCGGAGTGACTGTTAAAAAGAGCGGGAATAGAGAGCGGAGTGACTGTTTGAAAAGAGAGGGAGCAGAGAGCGGAGTGACTGTTTGAAAAGAGCGGGAACAGAGAGCGGAGTGACTGTTTGAAAAGAGCGGGAGCAGAGAGCGGAGTGAAAGTTAAAAAAGAGCGGGAACAGAGAGCGGAGTGACTGTTTGAAAAGAGCGGGAACAGAGAGCGGAGTGACTGTTTAAAAAGAGCGGGAACAGAGAGCGGAGTGACTGTTAAAAAAGAGCGGGAACAGAGAGCGGAGTGACTGTTAAAAAAGAGCGGGAACAGAGAGCGGAGTGTCTGTTTAAAATGAGCGGGAACAGAGAGCGGAGTGACTGTTTGAAAAGAGCGGGAACAGAGAGGGGAGTGACTGTTTGAAAAGAGCGGGAGCAGAGAGCGGAGTGACTGTTAAAAAGAGCGGGAACAGAGAGCGGAGTGACTGTTAAAAAAGAGCGGGAACAGAGAGCGGAGTGACTGTTAAAAAAGAGCGGGAACCGAGAGCGGAGTGACTGTTAAAAAAGAGAGGGAACAGAGAGCGGAGTGACTGTTAAAAAAGAGCGGGAACAGAGAGCGGATTGACTGTTTGAAAAGAGTGGGAACAGAGAGCGGAGTGACTGTTTGAAAAGAGCGGGAACAGAGAGCGGAGTGACAGTTTGAAAAGAGCGGGAACAGAGAGCGGAGTGACTGTTTGAAAAGAGCGGGAACAGAGAGCGGAGTGACTGTTTGAAAAGAGCGGGAGCAGAGAGCGGAGTGACTGTTAAAAAGAGCGGGAAGAGAGAGTGGAGTGACTGTTTGAAAAGAGCGGGAACAGAGAGCGGAGTGAATGTTTGAAAAGAGCGGGAACAGAGAGCGGAGTGACTGTTAAAAAGAGCGGGAACAGAGAGCGGAGTGACTGTTTAAAAAGAGCGGGAACAGAGAGCGGAGTGACTGTTTGAAAAGAGCGGGAATAGAGAGCGGAGTCACTGTTTGATAAGAGCGGGAACAGAGATTGGAGTGACTGTTAAAAAAGAGCGGGAACAGAGAGCGGAGTGGCTGTTAAAAAAGAGCGGGAACAGAGAGCGGAGTGACTGTTTGAAAAGCGCGGGAACAGAGAGCGGAGTGACTGTTAAAAAAGAGCGGGAACAGAGAGCGGAGTGACTGTTTGAAAAGAGCGGGAGCAGAGAGCGGAGTGACTGTTAAAAAGAGCGGGAACAGAGAGCGGAGTGACTGTTAAAAAGAGCGGGAATAGAGAGCGGAGTGACTGTTTGAAAAGAGAGGGAGCAGAGAGCGGAGTGACTGTTTGAAAAGAGCGGGAACAGAGAGCGGAGTGACTGTTTGAAAAGAGCGGGAGCAGAGAGCGGAGTGAAAGTTAAAAAAGAGCGGGAACAGAGAGCGGAGTGACTGTTTGAAAAGAGCGGGAACAGAGAGCGGAGTGACTGTTTAAAAAGAGCGGGAACAGAGAGCGGAGTGACTGTTAAAAAAGAGCGGGAACAGAGAGCGGAGTGACTGTTAAAAAAGAGCGGGAACAGAGAGCGGAGTGTCTGTTTAAAATGAGCGGGAACAGAGAGCGGAGTGACTGTTTGAAAAGAGCGGGAACAGAGAGCGGAGTGACTGTTTGAAAAGAGCGGGAGCAGAGAGCGGAGTGACTGTTAAAAAGAGCGGGAACAGAGAGCGGAGTGACTGTTAAAAAAGAGCGGGAACAGAGAGCGGAGTGACTGTTAAAAAAGAGCGGGAACCGAGAGCGGAGTGACTGTTAAAAAAGAGAGGGAACAGAGAGCGGAGTGACTGTTTGATAAGAGCGGGAACAGAGAGCGGGGTGACTGTTAAAAAAGAGCGGGAACAGAGAGCGGAGTGACTGTTAAAAAAGAGCGGGAACAGAGAGCGGAGTGACTGTTTAAAATGAGCGGGAACAGAGAGCGGAGTGACTGTTTGAAAAGAGCGGGAACAGAGAGCGGAGTGACTGTTTGAAAAGAGCGGGAACAGAGAGCGGAGTGACTGTCTGAAAAGAGCGGAAACAGAGAGCGGAGTGACTTTTAAAAAAGAGCGGGAACAGAGAGCGGAGTGACTGTTAAAAAAGAGCGGGAACAGAGAGCGGAGTGACTGTTAAAAAAGAGAGGGAACAGAGAGCGGAGTGACTGTTTGATAAGAGCGGGAACAGAGAGCGGGGTGACTGTTAAAAAAGAGCGGGAACAGAGAGCGGAGTGACTGTTAAAAAAGAGAGGGAACAGAGAGCGGAGTGACTGTTTGAAAAGAGCGGGAGCAGAGAGCGGAGTGACTGTTAAAAAGAGCGGGAACAGAGAGCGGAGTGACTGTTAAAAAGAGCGGGAACAGAGAGCGGAGTGACTGTTTGAAAAGAGAGGGAGCAGAGAGCGGAGTGACGGTTTGAAAAGAGCGGGAACAGAGAGCGGAGTGACTGTTAAAAAGAGCGGGAACAGAGAGCGGAGTGACTGTTTGAAAAGAGAGCGAACAGAGAGCGGAGTGACTGATAAAAAAGAGCGGGAACAGAGAGCGGAGTGACTGTTAAAAAGAGCGGGAACAGAGAGCGGAGTGACTGTTAAAAAGAGCGGGAACAGAGAGCGGAGTGACTGTCAAAAAAGAGCGGGAACAGACAGCGGAGTGACTGTTAAAAAAGAGCGAGAACAGAGAGCGGAGTGACTGTTAAAAAAGAGCGAGAACAGAGAGCGGAGTGACTGTTTGAAAAGAGTGGGAGCAGAGAGCGGAGTGATTGTTTAAAAAGAGCGGGAACAGAGAGCGGAGTGACTGTTTGAAAAGAGCAGGAGCAGAGAGCGGAGTGACTGTTTAAAAAGAGCGGGAACAGAGAGCGGAGTGACTGTTAATAAAGAGCGGGAACAGAGAGCGGAGTGACTGTTAAAAAAGAGCGGGAACAGAGAGCGGAGTGACTGTTAATAAAGAGCGGGAACAGAGAGCGGAGTGACTGTTTAAAAAGAGCGTGAACAGAGAGCGGAGTGAATGTTTGAAAAGAGCGGGAACATAGAGCGGAGTGACTGTTTGAAAAGAGCGGGAACAGAGAGCGGAGTGACTGTTTAAAAAGAGCCGGAACAGAGAGCGGAGTGACTGTTTGAAAAGAGCGGGAACAGAGAGCGGAGTGACTGTTTGAAAAGAGCGGGAGCAGAGAGCGGAGTGTCTGTTTGAAAAGTGCGGGTACAGAGAGCGGAGTGACTGTTTGAAAAGTGCGGGAACAGAGAGCGGAGTGACTGTTTGAAAAGTGCGGGAACAGAGAGCGGAGTGACTGTTAAAAAGAGCGGGAACAGAGAGCGGAGTGACTGTTTGAAAAGAGCGGGAGCAGAGAGCGGAGTGACTGTTAAAAAAGAGCGGGAACAGAGAGCGGAGTGACTGTTAATAAAGAGCGGGAACAGAGAGCGGAGTGACTGTTTGAAAAGAGCGGGAGCAGAGAGCGGAGTGACTGTTAAAAAGAGCGGGAACAGAGAGCGGAGTGACTGTTAAAAAGAGCGGGAACAGAGAGCGGAGTGACTGTTTGAAAAGAGAGGGAGCAGAGAGCGGAGTGACGGTTTGAAAAGAGCGGGAACAGAGAGCGGAGTGACTGTTAAAAAGAGCGGGAACAGAGAGCGGAGTGACTGTTAAAAAAGAGCGGGAACAGAGAGCGGAGTGACTGTTAAAAAAGAGAGGGAACAGAGAGCGGAGTGACTGTTTGATAAGAGCGGGAACAGAGAGCGGGGTGACTGTTAAAAAAGAGCGGGAACAGAGAGCGGAGTGACTGTTAAAAAAGAGAGGGAACAGAGAGCGGAGTGACTGTTTGAAAAGAGCGGGAGCAGAGAGCGGAGTGACTGTTAAAAAGAGCGGGAACAGAGAGCGGAGTGACTGTTAAAAAGAGCGGGAACAGAGAGCGGAGTGACTGTTTGAAAAGAGAGGGAGCAGAGAGCGGAGTGACGGTTTGAAAAGAGCGGGAACAGAGAGCGGAGTGACTGTTAAAAAGAGCGGGAACAGAGAGCGGAGTGACTGTTTGAAAAGAGAGCGAACAGAGAGCGGAGTGACTGATAAAAAAGAGCGGGAACAGAGAGCGGAGTGACTGTTAAAAAGAGCGGGAACAGAGAGCGGAGTGACTGTTAAAAAGAGCGGGAACAGAGAGCGGAGTGACTGTCAAAAAAGAGCGGGAACAGACAGCGGAGTGACTGTTAAAAAAGAGCGAGAACAGAGAGCGGAGTGACTGTTAAAAAAGAGCGAGAACAGAGAGCGGAGTGACTGTTTGAAAAGAGTGGGAGCAGAGAGCGGAGTGACTGTTTAAAAAGAGCGGGAACAGAGAGCGGAGTGACTGTTTGAAAAGAGCAGGAGCAGAGAGCGGAGTGACTGTTTAAAAAGAGCGGGAACAGAGAGCGGAGTGACTGTTAATAAAGAGCGGGAACAGAGAGCGGAGTGACTGTTAAAAAAGAGCGGGAACAGAGAGCGGAGTGACTGTTAATAAAGAGCGGGAACAGAGAGCGGAGTGACTGTTTAAAAAGAGCGTGAACAGAGAGCGGAGTGAATGTTTGAAAAGAGCGGGAACATAGAGCGGAGTGACTGTTTGAAAAGAGCGGGAACAGAGAGCGGAGTGACTGTTTAAAAAGAGCCGGAACAGAGAGCGGAGTGACTGTTTGAAAAGAGCGGGAACAGAGAGCGGAGTGACTGTTTGAAAAGAGCGGGAGCAGAGAGCGGAGTGTCTGTTTGAAAAGTGCGGGTACAGAGAGCGGAGTGACTGTTTGAAAAGTGCGGGAACAGAGAGCGGAGTGACTGTTTGAAAAGTGCGGGAACAGAGAGCGGAGTGACTGTTAAAAAGAGCGGGAACAGAGAGCGGAGTGACTGTTTGAAAAGAGCGGGAGCAGAGAGCGGAGTGACTGTTAAAAAAGAGCGGGAACAGAGAGCGGAGTGACTGTTAATAAAGAGCGGGAACAGTGAGCGGAGTGACTGTTAAAAAAGAGCGGGAACAGAGAGCGGAGTGACTGTTAATAAAGAGCGGGAACAGAGAGCGGAGTGACTGTTTGAAAAGAGCGGGAGCAGAGAGCGGAGTGACTGTTAAAAAGAGCGGGAACAGAGAGCGGAGTGACTGTTAAAAAGAGCGGGAACAGAGAGCGGAGTGACTGTTTGAAAAGAGAGGGAGCAGAGAGCGGAGTGACGGTTTGAAAAGAGCGGGAACAGAGAGCGGAGTGACTGTTAAAAAGAGCGGGAACAGAGAGCGGAGTGACTGTTTGAAAAGAGAGCGAACAGAGAGCGGAGTGACTGATAAAAAAGAGCGGGAACAGAGAGCGGAGTGACTGTTAAAAAGAGCGGGAACAGAGAGCGGAGTGACTGTTAAAAAGAGCGGGAACAGAGAGCGGAATGACTGTCAAAAAAGAGCGGGAACAGAGAGCGGAGTGACTGTTAAAAAAGAGAGGGAACAGAGAGCGGAGTGACTGTTTGATAAGAGCGGGAACAGAGAGCGGGGTGACTGTTAAAAAAGAGCGGGAACAGAGAGCGGAGTGACTGTTAAAAAAGAGAGGGATCAGAGAGCGGAGTGACTGTCTGAAAAGAGTGGGAACAGAGAGCGGAGTGACTGTTTGAAAAGAGCGGGAGCAGAGAGCGGAGTGACTGTTAAAAAGAGCGGGAACAGAGAGCGGAGTGACTGTTAAAAAAGAGCGGGAACAGAGAGCGGAGTGACTGTTAAAAAAGAGCGGAAATAGAGAGCGGAGTCACTGTTTGAAAAGAGCGGGAACAGAGATTGGAGTGACTGTTAAAAAAGAGCGGGAACAGAGAGCGGAGTGGCTGTTAAAAAAGAGCGGGAACAGAGAGCGGAGTGACTGTTTGAAAAGCGCGGGAACAGAGATCGGAGTGACTGTTAAAAAAGAGCGGGAACAGAGAGCGGAGTGACTGTTTGAAAAGAGCGGGAGCAGAGAGCGGAGTGACTGTTAAAAAGAGCGGGAACAGAGAGCGGAGTGACTGTTAAAAAAGAGCGGGAACAGAGAGCGGAGTGACTGTTAAAAAAGAGCGGGAACAGAGAGCGGAGTCACTGTTTGAAAAGAGCGGGAACAGAGAGGGGAGTGACTGTTAAAAAAGAGCGGGAACAGAGAGCGGAGTGACTGTTTGAAAAGTGCGGGAACAGAGAGCGGAGTGACAGTTTGAAAAGAGTGGGAACAGAGAGCGGAGTGACTGTTAAAAAAGAGCGGGAACGGAGAGCGGAATGGCTGTTAAAAAAGAGCGGGAACAGAGAGCGGAGTGACTGTTTGAAAAGAGCGGGAACAGAGAGCGGAGTGACTGTTAAAAAAGAGCGGGAACAGAGAGCGGATTGACTGTTTGAAAAGAGTGGGAACAGAGAGCGGAGTGACTGTTTGAAAAGAGCGGGAACAGAGAGCGGAGTGACAGTTTGAAAAGAGCGGGAACAGAGATGGAGTGACTGTTTAAAAAGAGCGGGAACAGAGAGCGGAGTGACTGTTTGAAAAGAGCGGGAGCAGAGAGCGGAGTGACTGTTAAAAAGAGCGGGAACAGAGAGCGGAGTGACTGTTAAAAAGAGCGGGAATAGAGAGCGGAGTGACTGTTTGAAAAGAGAGGGAGCAGAGAGCGGAGTGACTGTTTGAAAAGAGCGGGAACAGAGAGCGGAGTGACTGTTTGAAAAGAGCGGGAGCAGAGAGCGGAGTGAAAGTTAAAAAAGAGCGGGAACAGAGAGCGGAGTGACTGTTTGAAAAGAGCGGGAACAGAGAGCGGAGTGACTGTTTAAAAAGAGCGGGAACAGAGAGCGGAGTGACTGTTAAAAAAGAGCGGGAACAGAGAGCGGAGTGACTGTTAAAAAAGAGCGGGAACAGAGAGCGGAGTGTCTGTTTAAAATGAGCGGGAACAGAGAGCGGAGTGACTGTTTGAAAAGAGCGGGAACAGAGAGCGGAGTGACTGTTTGAAAAGAGCGGGAGCAGAGAGCGGAGTGACTGTTAAAAAGAGCGGGAACAGAGAGCGGAGTGACTGTTAAAAAAGAGCGGGAACAGAGAGCGGAGTGACTGTTAAAAAAGAGCGGGAACCGAGAGCGGAGTGACTGTTAAAAAAGAGAGGGAACAGAGAGCGGAGTGACTGTTTGATAAGAGCGGGAACAGAGAGCGGGGTGACTGTTAAAAAAGAGCGGGAACAGAGAGCGGAGTGACTGTTAAAAAAGAGCGGGAACAGAGAGCGGAGTGACTGTTTAAAATGAGCGGGAACAGAGAGCGGAGTGACTGTTTGAAAAGAGCGGGAACAGAGAGCGGAGTGACTGTTTGAAAAGAGCGGGAACAGAGAGCGGAGTGACTGTCTGAAAAGAGCGGAAACAGAGAGCGGAGTGACTTTTAAAAAAGAGCGGGAACAGAGAGCGGAGTGACTGTTAAAAAAGAGCGGGAACAGAGAGCGGAGTGACTGTTAAAAAAGAGAGGGAACAGAGAGCGGAGTGACTGTTTGATAAGAGCGGGAACAGAGAGCGGGGTGACTGTTAAAAAAGAGCGGGAACAGAGAGCGGAGTGACTGTTAAAAAAGAGAGGGAACAGAGAGCGGAGTGACTGTTTGAAAAGAGCGGGAGCAGAGAGCGGAGTGACTGTTAAAAAGAGCGGGAACAGAGAGCGGAGTGACTGTTAAAAAGAGCGGGAACAGAGAGCGGAGTGACTGTTTGAAAAGAGCGGGAGCAGAGAGCGGAGTGACTGTTAAAAAGAGCGGGAACAGAGAGCGGAGTGACTGTTAAAAAAGAGCGGGAACAGAGAGCGGAGTGACTGTTAAAAAAGAGCGGAAATAGAGAGCGGAGTCACTGTTTGAAAAGAGCGGGAACAGAGATTGGAGTGACTGTTAAAAAAGAGCGGGAACAGAGAGCGGAGTGGCTGTTAAAAAAGAGCGGGAACAGAGAGCGGAGTGACTGTTTGAAAAGCGCGGGAACAGAGATCGGAGTGACTGTTAAAAAAGAGCGGGAACAGAGAGCGGAGTGACTGTTTGAAAAGAGCGGGAGCAGAGAGCGGAGTGACTGTTAAAAAGAGCGGGAACAGAGAGCGGAGTGACTGTTAAAAAAGAGCGGGAACAGAGAGCGGAGTGACTGTTAAAAAAGAGCGGGAACAGAGAGCGGAGTCACTGTTTGAAAAGAGCGGGAACAGAGAGGGGAGTGACTGTTAAAAAAGAGCGGGAACAGAGAGCGGAGTGACTGTTTGAAAAGTGCGGGAACAGAGAGCGGAGTGACAGTTTGAAAAGAGTGGGAACAGAGAGCGGAGTGACTGTTAAAAAAGAGCGGGAACGGAGAGCGGAATGGCTGTTAAAAAAGAGCGGGAACAGAGAGCGGAGTGACTGTTTGAAAAGAGCGGGAACAGAGAGCGGAGTGACTGTTAAAAAAGAGCGGGAACAGAGAGCGGATTGACTGTTTGAAAAGAGTGGGAACAGAGAGCGGAGTGACTGTTTGAAAAGAGCGGGAACAGAGAGCGGAGTGACAGTTTGAAAAGAGCGGGAACAGAGATGGAGTGACTGTTTAAAAAGAGCGGGAACAGAGAGCGGAGTGACTGTTTGAAAAGAGCGGGAGCAGAGAGCGGAGTGACTGTTAAAAAGAGCGGGAACAGAGAGCGGAGTGACTGTTAAAAAGAGCGGGAATAGAGAGCGGAGTGACTGTTTGAAAAGAGAGGGAGCAGAGAGCGGAGTGACTGTTTGAAAAGAGCGGGAACAGAGAGCGGAGTGACTGTTTGAAAAGAGCGGGAGCAGAGAGCGGAGTGAAAGTTAAAAAAGAGCGGGAACAGAGAGCGGAGTGACTGTTTGAAAAGAGCGGGAACAGAGAGCGGAGTGACTGTTTAAAAAGAGCGGGAACAGAGAGCGGAGTGACTGTTAAAAAAGAGCGGGAACAGAGAGCGGAGTGACTGTTAAAAAAGAGCGGGAACAGAGAGCGGAGTGTCTGTTTAAAATGAGCGGGAACAGAGAGCGGAGTGACTGTTTGAAAAGAGCGGGAACAGAGAGCGGAGTGACTGTTTGAAAAGAGCGGGAGCAGAGAGCGGAGTGACTGTTAAAAAGAGCGGGAACAGAGAGCGGAGTGACTGTTAAAAAAGAGCGGGAACAGAGAGCGGAGTGACTGTTAAAAAAGAGCGGGAACCGAGAGCGGAGTGACTGTTAAAAAAGAGAGGGAACAGAGAGCGGAGTGACTGTTTGATAAGAGCGGGAACAGAGAGCGGGGTGACTGTTAAAAAAGAGCGGGAACAGAGAGCGGAGTGACTGTTAAAAAAGAGCGGGAACAGAGAGCGGAGTGACTGTTTAAAATGAGCGGGAACAGAGAGCGGAGTGACTGTTTGAAAAGAGCGGGAACAGAGAGCGGAGTGACTGTTTGAAAAGAGCGGGAACAGAGAGCGGAGTGACTGTCTGAAAAGAGCGGAAACAGAGAGCGGAGTGACTTTTAAAAAAGAGCGGGAACAGAGAGCGGAGTGACTGTTAAAAAAGAGCGGGAACAGAGAGCGGAGTGACTGTTAAAAAAGAGAGGGAACAGAGAGCGGAGTGACTGTTTGATAAGAGCGGGAACAGAGAGCGGGGTGACTGTTAAAAAAGAGCGGGAACAGAGAGCGGAGTGACTGTTAAAAAAGAGAGGGAACAGAGAGCGGAGTGACTGTTTGAAAAGAGCGGGAGCAGAGAGCGGAGTGACTGTTAAAAAGAGCGGGAACAGAGAGCGGAGTGACTGTTAAAAAGAGCGGGAACAGAGAGCGGAGTGACTGTTTGAAAAGAGAGGGAGCAGAGAGCGGAGTGACGGTTTGAAAAGAGCGGGAACAGAGAGCGGAGTGACTGTTAAAAAGAGCGGGAACAGAGAGCGGAGTGACTGTTTGAAAAGAGAGCGAACAGAGAGCGGAGTGACTGATAAAAAAGAGCGGGAACAGAGAGCGGAGTGACTGTTAAAAAGAGCGGGAACAGAGAGTGGAGTGACTGTTAAAAAGAGCGGGAACAGAGAGCGGAGTGACTGTCAAAAAAGAGCGGGAACAGACAGCGGAGTGACTGTTAAAAAAGAGCGAGAACAGAGAGCGGAGTGACTGTTAAAAAAGAGCGAGAACAGAGAGCGGAGTGACTGTTTGAAAAGAGTGGGAGCAGAGAGCGGAGTGACTGTTTAAAAAGAGCGGGAACAGAGAGCGGAGTGACTGTTTGAAAAGAGCAGGAGCAGAGAGCGGAGTGACTGTTTAAAAAGAGCGGGAACAGAGAGCGGAGTGACTGTTAATAAAGAGCGGGAACAGAGAGCGGAGTGACTGTTAAAAAAGAGCGGGAACAGAGAGCGGAGTGACTGTTAATAAAGAGCGGGAACAGAGAGCGGAGTGACTGTTTAAAAAGAGCGTGAACAGAGAGCGGAGTGAATGTTTGAAAAGAGCGGGAACATAGAGCGGAGTGACTGTTTGAAAAGAGCGGGAACAGAGAGCGGAGTGACTGTTTAAAAAGAGCCGGAACAGAGAGCGGAGTGACTGTTTGAAAAGAGCGGGAACAGAGAGCGGAGTGACTGTTTGAAAAGAGCGGGAGCAGAGAGCGGAGTGTCTGTTTGAAAAGTGCGGGTACAGAGAGCGGAGTGACTGTTTGAAAAGTGCGGGAACAGAGAGCGGAGTGACTGTTTGAAAAGTGCGGGAACAGAGAGCGGAGTGACTGTTAAAAAGAGCGGGAACAGAGAGCGGAGTGACTGTTTGAAAAGAGCGGGAGCAGAGAGCGGAGTGACTGTTAAAAAAGAGCGGGAACAGAGAGCGGAGTGACTGTTAATAAAGAGCGGGAACAGTGAGCGGAGTGACTGTTAAAAAAGAGCGGGAACAGAGAGCGGAGTGACTGTTAATAAAGAGCGGGAACAGAGAGCGGAGTGACTGTTTAAAAAGAGCGGGAACAGAGAGCGGAGTGAATGTTTGAAAAGAGCGGGAACAGAGAGCGGAGTGACTGTTTGAAAAGAGCGGGAACAGAGAGCGGATTGACTGTTAATAAAGAGCGGGAACAGAGAGCGGAGTGACTGTTAAAAAAGAGCGGGAACAGAGAGCGGAGTAGCTGTTAAAGAAGAGCGGGAGCAGAGAGCGGAGTGACTGTTTGAAAAGAGCGGGAACAGAGAGCGGAGTGACTTTTTGAAAAGAGCGGGAACAGAGAGTGGAGTGACTGTTTGAAAAGAGCGGGAACAGAGAGCGGAGTGACTGTTTGAAAAGAGCGGGAACAGAGAGCGGAGTGACTGTTTGAAAAGAGCGGGAACAGAGAGCGGAGTGAGTGTTTGAAAAGAGCGGGAACAGAGAGCGGAGTGACTGTTTGAAAAGAGCGGGAACAGAGAGCGGTGTGACTGTTTGAAAAGAGCGGGAACAGAGAGCGGAGTGAGTGTTAAAAAGAGCGGGAACAGAGAGTGGAGTGACTGTTTGAAAAGAGCGGTAGCAGAGAGCGGCGTGACAGTTTGAAAAGAGCAGGAACAGAGAGCGGAGTGACTGTTTGAAAAGAGCGGGAACAGAGAGCGGAGTGACTGTTTGAAAAGAGCGGGAACAGAGAGCGGAGTGACAGTTTGAAAAGAGCGGGAACAGAGAGCGGAGTGACTGTTTAAAAAGAGCGGGAACAGAGAGCGGAGTGAGTGTTAAAAAGAGCGGGAACAGAGAGTGGAGTGACTGTTTGAAAAGAGCGGGAACAGAGAGCGGAGTGACTGTTTGAAAAGAGCGGGAACAGAGAGCGGAGTGACTGTTTGATAAGAGCGGGAACAGAGAGCGGAGTGACTGTTTGAAAAGAGCGAGAACAGAGAGCGGAGTGACTGTTTAAAAAGAGCGGGAACAGAGAGCGGAGTGACTGTTTGAAAAGAGCGGGAGCAGAGAGCGGAGTGACTGTTTGAAAAGAGCGGGAGCAGAGAGCGGAGTGACTGTTTGAAAAGAGCGGGAACAGGGAGCGGAGTGACTGTTTAAAAAGAGCTGGAATAGAGAGCGGAGTGACTGTTAAAAAAGAGCGGGAACAGAGAGCGGAGTGACTGTTTGAAAAGAGCGGGAACAGGGAGCGGAGTGACTGTTTAAAAAGAGCGGGAATAGAGAGCGGAGTGACTGTTAAAAAAGAGCGGGAACAGAGAGAGGAGTGACTGTTTGAAAAGAGCGGGAACAGAGAGCGGAGTGACTGTTTGAAAAGAGCGGGAACAGAGAGCGGAGTGACTGTTTGAAAAGAGCGGGAACAGAGAGCGGAGTGACTGTTTAAAAAGAGCCGGAACAGAGAGCGGAGTGACTGTTTGAAAAGAGCGGGAACAGAGAGCGGAGTGACTGTTTGAAAAGAGCGGGAGCAGAGAGCGGAGTGACTGTTTGAAAAGTGCGGGAACAGAGAGCGGAGTGACTGTTTGAAAAGTGCGGGAACAGAGAGCGGAGTGACTGTTTGAAAAGTGCGGGAACAGGGAGCGGAGTGACTGTTAAAAAGAGCGGGAACAGAGAGCGGAGTGACTGTTTGAAAAGAGCGGGAGCCGAGAGCGGAGTGACTGTTTAAAAAGAGCGGGAACAGAGAGCGGAGTGACTGTTTGAAAAGAGCGGGAACAGAGAGCGGAGTGACTGTTAATAAAGAGCGGGAACAGAGAGCGGAGTGACTGTTAAAAAAGAGCGGGAACAGAGAGCGGAGTCACTGTTAATAAAGAGCGGGAACAGAGAGCGGAGTGACTGTTAAAAAAGAGCGGGAACAGAGAGCGGAGTGACTGTTAATAAAGAGCGGGAACAGTGAGCGGAGTGACTGTTAAAAAAGAGCGGGAACAGAGAGCGGAGTGACTGTTAATAAAGAGCGGGAACAGAGAGCGGAGTGACTGTTTAAAAAGAGCGGGAACAGAGAGCGGAGTGAATGTTTGAAAAGAGCGGGAACAGAGAGCGGAGTGACTGTTTGAAAAGAGCGGGAACAGAGAGCGGAGTGACTGTTAATAAAGAGCGGGAACAGAGAGCGGAGTGACTGTTAAAAAAGAGCGGGAACAGAGAGCGGAGTAGCTGTTTGAAAAGAGCGGGAACAGAGAGCGGTGTGACTGCTTGAAAAGAGCGGGAACAGAGAGCGGAGTGAGTGTTAAAAAGAGCGGGAACAGAGAGTGGAGTGACTGTTTGAAAAGAGCGGGAACAGAGAGCGGAGTGACTGTTTGAAAAGAGCGGGAACAGAGAGCGGAGTGAGTGTGAAAAAGAGCGGGAACAGAGAGTGGAGTGACTGTTTGAAAAGAGCGGGAACAGAGAGCGGAGTGACTGTTTGAAAAGAGCGGTAACAGAGAGCGGCGTGACAGTTTGAAAAGAGCAGGAACAGAGAGCGGAGTGACTGTTTGAAAAGAGCGGGAACAGAGAGCGGAGTGACTGTTTGAAAAGAGCGGGAACAGAGAGCGGAGTGACAGTTTGAAAAGAGCGGGAACAGAGAGCGGTGTGACTGTTTGAAAAGAGCGAGAACAGAGAGCGGAGTGACTGTTTAAAAAGAGCGGGAACAGAGAGCGGAGTGACTGTTTGAAAAGAGCGGGAGCAGAGAGCGGAGTGACTGTTTGAAAAGAGCGGGAGCAGAGAGCGGAGTGACTGTTTGAAAAGAGCGGGAACAGGGAGCGGAGTGACTGTTTAAAAAGAGCTGGAATAGAGAGCGGAGTGACTGTTAAAAAAGAGCGGGAACAGAGAGCGGAGTGACTGTTTGAAATGAGCGGGAACAGGGAGCGGAGTGACTGTTTAAAAAGAGCGGGAATAGAGAGCGGAGTGACTGTTAAAAAAGAGCGGGAACAGAGAGAGGAGTGACTGTTTGAAAAGAGCGGGAACAGAGAGCGGAGTGACTGTTTGAAAAGAGCGGGAACAGAGAGCGGAGTGACTGTTAAAAAAGAGCGGTAACAGAGAGCGGAGTGACAGTTTGAAAAGAGCGGGAACAGAGAGCAGAGTGACTGTTTGAAAACAGCGGGAACAGAGAGCGGAGTGACTGTTTGAAAAGAGTGGGAGCAGAGAGCGGAGTGACTGTTAAAAAAGGGAGTGAACAGAGAGCGGAGTGACTGTTAAAAAAGAGCAGGACCAGAGAGCGGAGTGACTTTTAAAAAAGAGCGGTAGCAGAGAGCGGCGTGACAGTTTGAAAAGAGCTGGAACAGAGAGCGGAGTGACTGTTTGAAAAGAGCGGGAACAGAGAGCGGAGTGACTGTTTGAAAAGAGCGGGAACAGAGAGCGGAGTGAGTGTTAAAAAGAGCGGGAACAGAGAGCGGAGTGACAGTTTGAAAAGAGTGGGAACAGGGAGCGGAGTGACTGTTTAAAAAGAGTAGGAATAGAGAGCGGAGTGACTGTTAAAAAAGAGCAGGAACAGAGAGCGAAGTGACTGTTTGAAAAGAGCGGGAACAGAGAGCGGAGTGACAGTTTGAAAAGAGCGGGAACAGAGAGCGGAGTGACTGTTTGAAAAGAGCGGGAACAGAGAGCGGAGTGACTGTTAAAAAAGAGCGGGAACAGAGAGCGGAGTCACTGTTAATAAAGAGCGGGAACAGAGAGCGGAGTGACTGTTAAAAAAGAGCGGGAACAGAGAGCGGAGTGACTGTTAATGAAGAGCGGGAACAGTGAGCGGAGTGACTGTTAAAAAAGAGCGGGAACAGAGAGCGGAGTGACTGTTAATAAAGAGCGGGAACAGAGAGCGGAGTGACTGTTTAAAAAGAGCGGGAACAGAGAGCGGAGTGAATGTTTGAAAAGAGCGGGAACAGAGAGCGGAGTGACTGTTTGAAAAGAGCGGGAACAGAGAGCGGAGTGACTGTTAATAAAGAGCGGGAACAGAGAGCGGAGTGACTGTTAAAAAAGAGCAGGAACAGAGAGCGGAGTAGCTGTTAAAAAAGAGCGGGAGCAGAGAGCGGAGTGACTGTTTGAAAAGAGCGGGAACAGAGAGCGGAGTGACTGTTTGAAAAGAGCGGGAACAGAGAGTGGAGTGACTGTTTGAAAAGAGCGGGAACAGAGAGCGGAGTGACTGTTTGAAAAGAGCGGGAACAGAGAGCGGAGTGACTGTTTGAAAAGAGCGGGAACAGAGAGCGGAGTGACTGTTTGAAAAGAGCGGGAACAGAGAGCGGAGTGACAGTTTGAAAAGAGCGGGAACAGAGAGCGGTGTGACTGCTTGAAAAGAGCGGGAACAGAGAGCGGAGTGAGTGTTAAAAAGAGCGGGAACAGAGAGTGGAGTGACTGTTTGAAAAGAGCGGGAACAGAGAGCGGAGTGACTGTTTGAAAAGAGCGGGAACAGAGAGCGGAGTGAGTGTGAAAAAGAGCGGGAACAGAGAGTGGAGTGACTGTTTGAAAAGAGCGGGAACAGAGAGCGGAGTGACTGTTTGAAAAGAGCGGTAACAGAGAGCGGCGTGACAGTTTGAAAAGAGCAGGAACAGAGAGCGGAGTGACTGTTTGAAAAGAGCGGGAACAGAGAGCGGAGTGACTGTTTGAAAAGAGCGGGAACAGAGAGCGGAGTGACAGTTTGAAAAGAGCGGGAACAGAGAGCGGTGTGACTGTTTGAAAAGAGCGAGAACAGAGAGCGGAGTGACTGTTTAAAAAGAGCGGGAACAGAGAGCGGAGTGACTGTTTGAAAAGAGCGGGAGCAGAGAGCGGAGTGACTGTTTGAAAAGAGCGGGAGCAGAGAGCGGAGTGACTGTTTGAAAAGAGCGGGAACAGAGAGCGGAGTGAGTGTTAAAAAGAGCGGGAACAGAGAGCGGAGTGACAGTTTGAAAAGAGTGGGAACAGGGAGCGGAGTGACTGTTTAAAAAGAGTAGGAATAGAGAGCGGAGTGACTGTTAAAAAAGAGCAGGAACAGAGAGCGAAGTGACTGTTTGAAAAGAGCGGGAACAGAGAGCGGAGTGACAGTTTGAAAAGAGCGGGAACAGAGAGCGGAGTGACTGTTTGAAAAGAGCGGGAACAGAGAGCGGAGTGACTGTTAAAAAAGAGCGGGAACAGAGAGCGGAGTCACTGTTAATAAAGAGCGGGAACAGAGAGCGGAGTGACTGTTAAAAAAGAGCGGGAACAGAGAGCGGAGTGACTGTTAATAAAGAGCGGGAACAGTGAGCGGAGTGACTGTTAAAAAAGAGCGGGAACAGAGAGCGGAGTGACTGTTAATAAAGAGCGGGAACAGAGAGCGGAGTGACTGTTTAAAAAGAGCGGGAACAGAGAGCGGAGTGAATGTTTGAAAAGAGCGGGAACAGAGAGCGGAGTGACTGTTTGAAAAGAGCGGGAACAGAGAGCGGAGTGACTGTTAATAAAGAGCGGGAACAGAGAGCGGAGTGACTGTTAAAAAAGAGCGGGAACAGAGAGCGGAGTAGCTGTTAAAAAAGAGCGGGAGCAGAGAGCGGAGTGACTGTTTGAAAAGAGCGGGAACAGAGAGCGGAGTGACTGTTTGAAAAGAGCGGGAACAGAGAGCGGAGTGACTGTTTGAAAAGAGCGGGAACAGAGAGCGGAGTGACAGTTTGAAAAGAGCGGGAACAGAGAGCGGTGTGACTGCTTGAAAAGAGCGGGAACAGAGAGCGGAGTGAGTGTTAAAAAGAGCGGGAACAGAGAGTGGAGTGACTGTTTGAAAAGAGCGGGAACAGAGAGCGGAGTGACTGTTTGAAAAGAGCGGGAACAGAGAGCGGAGTGAGTGTGAAAAAGAGCGGGAACAGAGAGTGGAGTGACTGTTTGAAAAGAGCGGGAACAGAGAGCGGAGTGACTGTTTGAAAAGAGCGGTAACAGAGAGCGGCGTGACAGTTTGAAAAGAGCAGGAACAGAGAGCGGAGTGACTGTTTGAAAAGAGCGGGAACAGAGAGCGGAGTGACTGTTTGAAAAGAGCGGGAACAGAGAGCGGAGTGACTGTTTGAAAAGAGCGGGAACAGAGAGCGGAGTGACTGTTTGAAAAGAGCGGGAACAGAGAGCGGAGTGACAGTTTGAAAAGAGCGGGAACAGAGAGCGGTGTGACTGCTTGAAAAGAGCGGGAACAGAGAGCGGAGTGAGTGTTAAAAAGAGCGGGAACAGAGAGTGGAGTGACTGTTTGAAAAGAGCGGGAACAGAGAGCGGAGTGACTGTTTGAAAAGAGCGGGAACAGAGAGCGGAGTGAGTGTGAAAAAGAGCGGGAACAGAGAGTGGAGTGACTGTTTGAAAAGAGCGGGAACAGAGAGCGGAGTGACTGTTTGAAAAGAGCGGTAACAGAGAGCGGCGTGACAGTTTGAAAAGAGCAGGAACAGAGAGCGGAGTGACTGTTTGAAAAGAGCGGGAACAGAGAGCGGTGTGACTGTTTGAAAAGAGCGAGAACAGAGAGCGGAGTGACTGTTTAAAAAGAGCGGGAACAGAGAGCGGAGTGACTGTTTGAAAAGAGCGGGAGCAGAGAGCGGAGTGACTGTTTGAAAAGAGCGGGAGCAGAGAGCGGAGTGACTGTTTGAAAAGAGCGGGAACAGGGAGCGGAGTGACTGTTTAAAATGAGCTGGAATAGAGAGCGGAGTGACTGTTAAAAAAGAGCGGGAACAGAGAGCGGAGTGACTGTTTGAAAAGAGCGGGAACAGGGAGCGGAGTGACTGTTTAAAAAGAGCGGGAATAGAGAGCGGAGTGACTGTTAAAAAAGAGCGGGAACAGAGAGAGGAGTGACTGTTTGAAAAGAGCGGGAACAGAGAGCGGAGTGACTGTTTGAAAAGAGCGGGAACAGAGAGCGGAGTGACTGTTAAAAAAGAGCGGTAACAGAGAGCGGAGTGACAGTTTGAAAAGAGCGGGAACAGAGAGCAGAGTGACTGTTTGAAAACAGCGGGAACAGAGAGCGGAGTGACTGTTTGAAAAGAGTGGGAGCAGAGAGCGGAGTGACTGTTAAAAAAGGGAGTGAACAGAGAGCGGAGTGACTGTTAAAAAAGAGCGGGACCAGAGAGCGGAGTGACTTTTAAAAAAGAGCGGTAGCAGAGAGCGGCGTGACAGTTTGAAAAGAGCTGGAACAGAGAGCGGAGTGACTGTTTGAAAAGAGCGGGAACAGAGAGCGGAGTGACTGTTTGAAAAGAGCGGGAACAGAGAGCGGAGTGAGTGTTAAAAAGAGCGGGAACAGAGAGCGGAGTGACAGTTTGAAAAGAGTGGGAACAGAGAGCGGAGTGACTGTTTGAAAAGAGCGGGAACAGAGAGCGGAGTGAGTGTTAAAAAGAGCGGGAACAGAGAGCGGAGTGACAGTTTGAAAAGAGTGGGAACAGGGAGCGGAGTGACTGTTTAAAAAGAGTAGGAATAGAGAGCGGAGTGACTGTTAAAAAAGAGCGGGAACAGAGAGCGAAGTGACTGTTTGAAAAGAGCGGGAACAGAGAGCGGAGTGACAGTTTGAAAAGAGCGGGAACAGAGAGCGGAGTGACTGTTTGAAAAGAGCGGGAACAGAGAGCGGAGTGAGTGTTAAAAAGAGCGGGAACAGAGAGCGGAGTGACAGTTTGAAAAGAGTGGGAACAGGGAGCGGAGTGACTGTTTAAAAAGAGTAGGAATAGAGAGCGGAGTGACTGTTAAAAAAGAGCGGGAACAGAGAGCGAAGTGACTGTTTGAAAAGAGCGGGAACAGAGAGCGGAGTGACTGTTTGAAAAGAGCGGGAACAGAGAGCGGAGTGACTGTTCGAAAAGAGCGGGAGCAGAGAGCGGAGTGACTGTTAAAAAAGGGAGTGAACAGAGAGCGGAGTGACTGTTAAAAAAGAGCGGGAACAGAGAGCGGAGTGACTGTTTGAAAAGAGCAGGAACAGAGAGCGGAGTGACAGTTTGAAAAGAGTGGGAACAGAGAGCGGAGTGACTGTTAAAAAAGAGCGGGAACGGAGAGCAGAATGGCTGTTAAAAAAGAGCGGGAACAGAGAGCGGAGTGACTGTTTGAAAAGAGTGGGAACAGAGAGCGGAGTGACTGTTTGAAAAGAGCGGGAGCAGAGAGCGGAGTGACTGTTTGAAAAGTGCGGGAACAGAGAGCGGAGTGACTGTTTGAAAAGTGCGGGAACAGAGAGCGGAGTGACTGTTAAAAAAGGGAGTGAACAGAGAGCGGAGTGACTGTTAAAAAAGAGCGGGAACAGAGAGCGGAGTGACTGTTAAAAAAGAGCGGTAACAGAGAGCGGAGTGACAGTTTGAAAAGAGTGGGAACAGGGAGCGGAGTGACTGTTAAAAAAGAGCGGGAACAGAGAGCGGAGTGACTGTTTGAAAAGAGCGGGAACAGAGAGCGGAGTGACTGCTTGAAAAGAGCGGGAACAGAGAGCGGAGTGACTGTTCGAAAAGAGCGGGAGCAGAGAGCGGAGTGACTGTTAAAAAAGGGAGTGAACAGAGAGCGGAGTGACTGTTAAAAAAGAGCGGGAACAGAGAGCGGAGTGACTGTTTGAAAAGAGCAGGAACAGAGAGCGGAGTGACAGTTTGAAAAGAGTGGGAACAGAGAGCGGAGTGACTGTTAAAAAAGAGCGGGAACGGAGAGCGGAATGGCTATTAAAAAAGAGCGGGAACAGAGAGCGGAGTGACTGTTTGAAAAGAGTGGGAACAGAGAGCGGAGTGACTGTTTGAAAAGAGCGGGAGCAGAGAGCGGAGTGACTGTTTGAAAAGTGCGGGAACAGAGAGCGGAGTGACTGTTTGAAAAGTGCGGGAACAGAGAGCGGAGTGACTGTTAAAAAGAGCGGGAACAGAGAGCGGAGTGACTGTTTGAAAAGAGCGGGAGCAGAGAGCGGAGTGACGGTTTAAAAAGAGCGGGAACAGAGAGCGGAGTGACTGTTTGAAAAGAGCGGGAACAGAGAGCGGAGTGACTGTTAATAAAGAGCGGGAACAGAGAGCGGAGTGACTGTTAAAAAAGAGCAGGAACAGAGAGCGGAGTGACTGTTAATAAAGAGCGGGAACAGAGAGCGGAGTGACTGTTTAAAAAGAGCGGGAACAGAGAGCGGAATGACTCTTTGAAAAGAGCGGGAACAGAGCGCGGAGTGACTGTTTGAAAATAGCGGGAACAGAGAGCGGAGTGACTGTTTGAAAAGAGCGGGAACAGAGTGCGGAGTGACTGTTTGAAAAGAGCGGGAGCAGACAGCGGAGTGGCTGTTTAAAAAGAGCGGGAACAGAGAGCAGAGTGACTGTCTCAAAAGAGCGGGAATAGAGAGCGGAGTGACTGTTTGAAAGGAGCGGGAACAGAGAGCGGAGTGACTGTTTGAAAAGAGCGGGAACAGAGAGCGGAGTGACTGTTTGAAAAGAGTGGGAACAGAGAGCGGAGTGACTGTTTGAAAAGAGTGGGAACAGAGAGCGGAGTGACAGTTAAAAAAGAGCGACAACAGAGAGCGGAGTGACTGTTAAAAAAGAGCGAGAACAGAGAGCGGAGTGACTGTTAAAAAAGAGCGGGAACAGAGAGCGGAGTGACTGTTTAAAAAGAGCGGGAACAGAGAGCGGAGTGACTGTTAAAAAAGAGCGGGAACAGAGAGCGGAGTGACTGTTTGAAAAGAGCGGGAACAGAGAGCGGAGTGACTGTTTGAAAAGAGCGGGAACAGAGAGCGGAGTGACAGTTTGAAAAGACCGGGAACAGAGAGCGGAGTGACTGTTAAAAAAGAGCGGTAACAGAGAGCGGAGTGACTGTTTGAAAAGAGCGGGAACAGAGAGCGGAGTGACTGTTTGAAAAGAGCGGGAACAGAGAGCGGGGTGACTGTTTGAAAAGAGCGGGAACAGAGAGCGGAGTGACTGTTAAAAAAGAGCGGGAACAGAGAGCGGAGTGACTGTTAAAAAAGAGCGGGAACAGAGGGCGGAGTGACTGTTAAAAAAGAGCGGGAACAGAGAGCGGAGTGACTGTTAAAAAAGAGCGGGAACAGAGAGCGGAGTGACAGTTTGAACAGAGCGGGAACAGAGAGCGGAGTGACTGTTTGAAAAGAGCGGGAACAGAGAGCGGAGTGACTGTTTGAAAAGTGCGGGTACAGAGAGCGGAGTGACTGTTAAAAAGAGCGGGAACAGAGAGCGGAGTGACTGTTTGAAAAGAGCGGGAGCAGAGAGCGGAGTGACTGTTTAAAAAGAGCGAGAACAGAGAGCGGAGTGACTGTTTGAAAAGAGCGGGAACAGAGAGCGGAGTGACTGTTAATAAAGAGCGGGAACAGAGAGCGGAGTGACTGTTAAAAAAGAGCGGGAACAGAGAGCGGAGTGACTGTTAATAAAGAGCGAGAACAGAGAGCGGAGTGACTGTTTGAAAAGAGTGGGAGCAGAGAGCGGAGTGACTGTTTAAAAAGAGCGGGAACAGAGAGCGGAGTGACTGTTTAAAAAGAGCGGGAACAGAGAGCGGAGTGACTGTTTGAAAAGAGCGGGAACAGAGAGCGGAGTGACTGTTAATAAAGAGCGGGAACAGAGAGCGGAGTGACTGTTAAAAAAGAGCGGGAACAGAGAGCGGAGTGACTGTTAATAAAGAGCGAGAACAGAGAGCGGAGTGACTGTTTGAAAAGAGTGGGAGCAGAGAGCGGAGTGACTGTTTAAAAAGAGCGGGAACAGAGAGCGGAGTGACTGTTTGAAAAGAGCGGGAGCAGAGAGCGGAGTGACTGTTTAAAAAGAGCGGGAACAGAGAGCGGAGTGACTGTTTGAAAAGAGCGGGAACAGAGAGCGGAGTGACTGTTAATAAAGAGCGGGAACAGAGAGCGGAGTGACTGTTAAAAAAGAGCGGGAGCAGAGAGCGGAGTGACTGTTTGAAAAGAGCGGGAGCAGAGAGCGGAGTGACTGTTTGAAAAGAGCGGGAACAGAGAGCGGAGTGACTGTTTGAAAAGAGCGGGAACAGAGAGCGGAGTGACTGTTAATAAAGAGCGGGAACAGAGAGCGGAGTGACTGTTAATAAAGAGCGGGAACAGAGAGCGGAGTGACTGTTAAAAAAGAGCGGGAACAGAGAGCGGAGTGACTGTTAAAAAAGAGCGGGAACAGAGAGCGGAGTGACTGTTAAAAAAGAGCGGGAGCAGAGAGCAGAGTGACTGTTTGAAAAGAGCGGGAACAGAGAGCGGAGTGACTGTTTGAAAAGAGCGGGAACAGAGAGTGGAGTGACTGTTTGAAAAGAGCGGGAACAGAGAGCGGAGTGACTGTTTGAAAAGAGCGGGAACAGAGAGCGGAGTGACTGTTTGAAAAGAGCGGGAACAGAGAGCGGAGTGACTGTTTGAAAAGAGCGGGAACAGAGAGCGGAGTGACTGTTAAAAAAGAGCGGGAACAGAGAGCGGAGTGACAGTTTGAAAAGAGCCGGAACAGAGAGCGGAGTGACTGTTTGAAAAGAGCGGGAGCAGAGAGCGGAGTGACTGTTTGAAAAGAGCGGGAACAGAGAGCGGAGTGACTGTTTGAAAAGAGCGGGAACAGAGAGCGGAGTGACTGATAAAAAAGAGCGGGAACAGAGAGCGGAGTGACTGTTAAAAAGAGCGGGAACAGAGAGCGGAGTGGCTGATTAAAAAGAGCGGGAACAGAGAGTGGAGTGACTGTTTGAAAAGAGCGGGAACAGAGAGCGGAGTGACTGTTTGAAAAGAGCGGGAACAGAGAGCGGAGTGACTGTTAAAAAAGAGCGGGAACAGAGAGCGGAGTGACTGTTAAAAAGAGCGGGAACAGAGAGCGGAGTGACTGTTTGAAAGGAGCGGGAACAGAGAGCGGAGTGACTGTTTGAAAAGAGCGGGAACAGAGAGCGGAGTGACTGTTAAAAAGAGCGGGAACAGAGAGCGGAGTGGCTGTTTAAAAAGAGCGGGAACAGAGAGCGGAGTGACTGTTTGAAAAGAGCGGGAACAGAGAGCGGAGTGACTGTTTAAAAAGAGCGGGAACTGAGAGCGGAGTGACTGTTTGAAAAGAGCGGGAACAGAGAGCGGAGTGACTGTTAAAAAAGAGCGGGAGCAGAGAGCGGAGTGACTGTTTGAAAAGAGCGGGAACAGAGAGCGGAGTGACTGTTTGAAAAGAGCGGGAACAGAGAGCGGAGTGACTGTTTGAAAAGAGCGGGTACATAGAGCGGAGTGACTGTTTGAAAAGAGCGGGAACAGAGAGCGGAGTGACTGTTTGAAAAGAGCGGGAACAGAGAGCGGAGTGACTGTTTGAAAAGAGCGGGAACAGAGAGTGGAGTGACTGTTTGAAAAGAGCGGGACAGAGAGCGGAGTGACTGTTTGAAAAGAGCGGGAACAGAGAGCGGAGTGACTGTTTGTAAAGAGCGGGAACAGAGAGCGGAGTGACTGTTTGAAAATAGCGGGAACAGAGAGCGGAGTGATTGTTTGAAAAGAGCGGGAACAGAGAGCGGAGAGACTGTTAAAAAGAGCGGGAACAGAGAGCGGAGTGGCTGTTTAAAAAGAGCGGGAACAGAGAGCGGAGTGACTGTTTGAAAAGAGCGGGAACAGAGAGTGGAGTGACTGTTTGAAAAGAGCGGGAACAGAGAGCGGAGTGACTGTTTGAAAAGAGCGGGAACAGAGAGCGGAGTGACTGTTTGAAAAGAGCGGGAACAGAGAGCGGAGTGACTGTTTGAAAAGAGCGGGAACAGAGAGCGGAGTGACTGTTAAAAAAGAGCGGGAACAGAGAGCGGAGTGACAGTTTGAAAAGAGCCGGAACAGAGAGCGGAGTGACTGTTTGAAAAGAGCGGGAGCAGAGAGCGGAGTGACTGTTTGAAAAGAGCGGGAACAGAGAGCGGAGTGACTGTTTGAAAAGAGCGGGAACAGAGAGCGGAGTGACTGATAAAAAAGAGCGGGAACAGAGAGCGGAGTGACTGTTAAAAAGAGCGGGAACAGAGAGCGGAGTGGCTGATTAAAAAGAGCGGGAACAGAGAGTGGAGTGACTGTTTGAAAAGAGCGGGAACAGAGAGCGGAGTGACTGTTTGAAAAGAGCGGGAACAGAGAGCGGAGTGACTGTTAAAAAAGAGCGGGAACAGAGAGCGGAGTGACTGTTAAAAAGAGCGGGAACAGAGAGCGGAGTGACTGTTTGAAAGGAGCGGGAACAGAGAGCGGAGTGACTGTTTGAAAAGAGCGGGAACAGAGAGCGGAGTGACTGTTAAAAAGAGCGGGAACAGAGAGCGGAGTGGCTGTTTAAAAAGAGCGGGAACAGAGAGCGGAGTGACTGTTTGAAAAGAGCGGGAACAGAGAGCGGAGTGACTGTTTAAAAAGAGCGGGAACTGAGAGCGGAGTGACTGTTTGAAAAGAGCGGGAACAGAGAGCGGAGTGACTGTTAAAAAAGAGCGGGAGCAGAGAGCGGAGTGACTGTTTGAAAAGAGCGGGAACAGAGAGCGGAGTGACTGTTTGAAAAGAGCGGGAACAGAGAGCGGAGTGACTGTTTGAAAAGAGCGGGTACATAGAGCGGAGTGACTGTTTGAAAAGAGCGGGAACAGAGAGCGGAGTGACTGTTTGAAAAGAGCGGGAACAGAGAGCGGAGTGACTGTTTGAAAAGAGCGGGAACAGAGAGTGGAGTGACTGTTTGAAAAGAGCGGGACAGAGAGCGGAGTGACTGTTTGAAAAGAGCGGGAACAGAGAGCGGAGTGACTGTTTGTAAAGAGCGGGAACAGAGAGCGGAGTGACTGTTTGAAAATAGCGGGAACAGAGAGCGGAGTGATTGTTTGAAAAGAGCGGGAACAGAGAGCGGAGAGACTGTTAAAAAGAGCGGGAACAGAGAGCGGAGTGGCTGTTTAAAAAGAGCGGGAACAGAGAGCGGAGTGACTGTTTGAAAAGAGCGGGAACAGAGAGCGGAGTGACTGCTAAAAAGAGCGGGAACAGAGAGCGGAGTGATTGTTTGAAAAGAGCGGGAACAGAGAGCGGAGAGACTGTTAAAAAGAGCGGGAACAGAGAGCGGAGTGGCTGTTTAAAAAGAGCGGGAACAGAGAGCGGAGTGACTGTTTGAAAAGAGCGGGAACAGAGAGCGGAGTGACTGTTTGAAAAGAGCGGGAACAGAGAGTGGAGTGACTGTTTGAAAAGAGCGGGACAGAGAGCGGAGTGACTGTTTGAAAAGAGCGGGAACAGAGAGCGGAGTGACTGTTTGAAAAGAGCGGGACAGAGAGCGGAGTGACTGTTTGAAAAGAGCGGGAACAGAGAGCGGAGTGACTGTTTGTAAAGAGCGGGAACAGAGAGCGGAGTGACTGTTTGAAAATAGCGGGAACAGAGAGCGGAGTGATTGTTTGAAAAGAGCGGGAACAGAGAGCGGAGAGACTGTTAAAAAGAGCGGGAACAGAGAGCGGAGTGGCTGTTTAAAAAGAGCGGGAACAGAGAGCGGAGTGACTGTTTGAAAAGAGCGGGAACAGAGAGCGGAGTGACTGTTTAAAAGAGCGGGAACAGAGAGCGGAGTGACTGTTTGAAAATAGCGGGAAGAGAGAGCGGAGTGACTGTTTGAAAAGAGAGGGAACAGAGAGCGGAGTGACTGTTTGAAAATAGCGGGAAGAGAGAGCGGAGTGACTGTTTGAAAAGAGAGGGAACAGAGAGCGGAGTGACTGTTTGAAAAGAGCGGGAACAGAGAGCGGAGTGACTGCTAAAAAGAGCGGGAACAGAGAGCGGAGTGACTGTTTGAAAATAGCGGGAAGAGAGAGCGGAGTGACTGCTTGAAAAGAGCGGGAATAGAGAGCGGAGTGACTGTTTGAAAAGAGCGGGAACAGAGAGCGGAATGACTGTTTGAAAAGAGAGGGAACAGAGAGCGGAGTGACTGTTAAAAAAGAGCGGGAACAGAGAGTGGAGTGACTGTTAAAAAAGAGCGGGAACAGAGAGCGGAGTGACAGTTTGAAAAGAGCGGGAACAGAGAGCGGAGTGACTGTTTGAAAAGAGCGGGAACAGAGAGCGGAGTGACTGTTTGAAAAGAGCGGGAACAGAGAGCGGAGTGACTGTTTGAAAAGAGCGGGAACAGAGAGCGGAGTGACAGTTTGAAAAGAGCGGGAACAGAGAGCGGTGTGACTGCTTGAAAAGAGCGGGAACAGAGAGCGGAGTGAGTGTTAAAAAGAGCGGGAACAGAGAGTGGAGTGACTGTTTGAAAAGAGCGGGAACAGAGAGCGGAGTGACTGTTTGAAAAGAGCGGGAACAGAGAGCGGAGTGAGTGTTAAAAAGAGCGGGAACAGAGAGTGGAGTGACTGTTTGAAAAGAGCGGGAACAGAGAGCGGAGTGACTGTTTGAAAAGAGCGGTAACAGAGAGCGGCGTGACAGTTTGAAAAGAGCAGGAACAGAGAGCGGAGTGACTGTTTGAAAAGAGCGGGAACAGAGAGCGGAGTGACTGTTTGAAAAGAGCGGGAACAGAGAGCGGAGTGACAGTTTGAAAAGAGCGGGAACAGAGAGCGGAGTGACTGTTTGAAAAGAGCGGGAACAGAGAGCGGAGAGAGTGTTAAAAAGAGCGGGAACAGAGAGTGGAGTGACTGTTTGAAAAGAGCGGGAACAGAGAGCGGAGTGACTGTTTGAAAAGAGCGGGAACAGAGAGCGGAGTGACTGTTTGATAAGAGCGGGAACAGAGAGCGGAGTGACTGTTTGAAAAGAGCGAGAACAGAGAGCGGAGTGACTGTTTAAAAAGAGCGGGAACAGAGAGCGGAGTGACTGTTTGAAAAGAGCGGGAGCAGAGAGCGGAGTGACTGTTTGAAAAGAGCGGGAGCAGAGAGCGGAGTGACTGTTTGAAAAGAGCGGGAACAGGGAGCGGAGTGACTGTTTAAAAAGAGCTGGAATAGAGAGCGGAGTGACTGTTAAAAAAGAGCGGGAACAGAGAGCGGAGTGACTGTTTGAAAAGAGCGGGAACAGGGAGCGGAGTGACTGTTTAAAAAGAGCGGGAATAGAGAGCGGAGTGACTGTTAAAAAAGAGCGGGAACAGAGAGAGGAGTGACTGTTTGAAAAGAGCGGGAACAGAGAGCGGAGTGACTATTTGAAAAGAGCGGGAACAGAGAGCGGAGTGACTGTTAAAAAAGAGCGGTAACAGAGAGCGGAGTGACAGTTTGAAAAGAGCGGGAACAGAGAGCAGAGTGACTGTTTGAAAAGAGCGGGAACAGAGAGCGGAGTGACTGTTTGAAAAGAGTGGGAGCAGAGAGCGGAGTGACTGTTAAAAAAGGGAGTGAACAGAGAGCGGAGTGACTTTTAAAAAAGAGCGGTATTAGAGAGCGGCGTGACAGTTTGAAAAGAGCTGGAACAGAGAGCGGAGTGACTGTTTGAAAAGAGCGGGAACAGAGAGCGGAGTGACTGTTCGAAAAGAGCGGGAGCAGAGAGCGGAGTGACTGTTAAAAAAGGGAGTGAACAGAGAGCGGAGTGACTGTTAAAAAAGAGCGGGAACAGAGAGCAGAGTGACTGTTTGAAAAGAGCAGGAACAGAGAGCGGAGTGACAGTTTGAAAAGAGTGGGAACAGAGAGCGGAGTGACTGTTAAAAAAGAGCGGGAACGGAGAGCGGAATGGCTGTTAAAAAAGAGCGGGAACAGAGAGCGGAGTGACTGTTTGAAAAGAGTGGGAACAGAGAGCGGAGTGACTGTTTGAAAAGAGCGGGAGCAGAGAGCGGAGTGACTGTTTGAAAAGAGCGGGAGCAGAGAGCGGAGTGACTGTTAAAAAAGGGAGTGAACAGAGAGCGGAGTGACTGTTAAAAAAGAGCGGGAACAGAGAGCGGAGTGACTGTTTGAAAAGAGCAGGAACAGAGAGCGGAGTGACAGTTTGAAAAGAGTGGGAACAGAGAGCGGAGTGACTGTTAAAAAAGAGCGGGAACGGAGAGCGGAATGGCTGTTAAAAAAGAGCGGGAACAGAGAGCGGAGTGACTGTTTGAAAAGAGTGGGAACAGAGAGCGGAGTGACTGTTTGAAAAGAGCGGGAGCAGAGAGCGGAGTGACTGTTTGAAAAGTGCGGGAACAGAGAGCGGAGTGACTGTTTGAAAAGTGCGGGAACAGAGAGCGGAGTGACTGTTAAAAAGAGCGGGAACAGAGAGCGGAGTGACTGTTTGAAAAGAGCGGGAGCAGAGAGCGGAGTGACTGTTTAAAAAGAGCGGGAACAGAGAGCGGAGTGACTGTTTGAAAAGAGCGGGAACAGAGAGCGGAGTGACTGTTAATAAAGAGCGGGAACAGAGAGCGGAGTGACTGTTAAAAAAGAGCAGGAACAGAGAGCGGAGTGACTGTTAATAAAGAGCGGGAACAGAGAGCGGAGTGACTGTTTAAAAAGAGCGGGAACAGAGAGCGGAATGACTGTTTGAAAAGAGCGGGAACAGAGCGCGGAGTGACTGTTTGAAAATAGCGGGAACAGAGAGCGGAGTGACTGTTTGAAAAGAGCGGGAACAGAGTGCGGAGTGACTGTTTGAAAAGAGCGGGAGCAGACAGCGGAGTGACTGTTTAAAAAGAGCGGGAACAGAGAGCAGAGTGACTGTCTCAAAAGAGCGGGAATAGAGAGCGGAGTGACTGTTTGAAAGGAGCGGGAACAGAGAGCGGAGTGACTGTTTGAAAAGAGCGGGAACAGAGAGCGGAGTGACTGTTTGAAAAGAGCGGGAACAGAGAGCGGAGTGACTGTTTGAAAAGAGTGGGAACAGAGACCGGCGTGACAGTTAAAAAAGAGCGACAACAGAGAGCGGAGTGACTGTTAAAAAAGAGCGAGAACAGAGAGCGGAGTGACTGTTAAAAAAGAGCGGGAACAGAGAGCGGAGTGACTGTTTCAAAAGAGCGGGAGCAGAGAGCGGAGTGACTGTTAAAAAAGAGCGAGAACAGAGAGCGGAGTGACTGTTAAAAAAGAGCGAGAACAGAGAGCGGAGTGACTGTTAAAAAAGAGCGGGAACAGAGAGCGGAGTGACTGTTAAAAAAGAGCGGGAACAGAGAGCGGAGTGACTGTTAAAAAAGAGCGGGAACAGAGAGCGGAGTGACTGTTTGAAAAGAGCGGGAACAGAGAGCGGAGTGACTGTTTGAAAAGAGCGGGAACAGAGAGCGGAGTGACAGTTTGAAAAGAGCGGGAACAGAGAGCGGAGTGACTGTTAAAAAAGAGCGGTAACAGAGAGCGGAGTGACTGTTTGAAAAGAGCGGGAACAGAGAGCGGAGTGACTGTTTGAAAAGAGCGGGAACAGAGAGCGGGGTGACTGTTTGAAAAGAGCGGGAACAGAGAGCGGAGTGACTGTTAAAAAAGAGCGGGAACAGGGAGCGGAGTGACTGTTTAAAAAGAGCGGGAGCAGAGAGCGGAGTGACTGTTAAAAAAGAGCCAGAACAGAGAGAGGAGTGACTGTAAAAAAGAGCGAGAACAGAGAGCGGAGTGACTGTTAAAAAAGAGCGGGAACAGAGAGCGGAGTGACTGTTAAAAAAGAGCGGGAACAGAGAGCGGAGTGACTGTTAAAAAGAGCGGGAACAGAGAGCGGAGTGACTGTTTGAAAAGAGCGGGAACAGAGAGCGGAGTGACTGTTAAAAAGAGAGGGAATAGAGAGCGGAGTGACTGTTTGAAAAGAGCGGGAACAGAGAGCGGAGTGACTGTTTGAAAAGAGCGGGAACAGAGAGCGGAGTGACTGTCTGAAAAGAGCGGGAACAGAGAGCGGAGTGACAGTTTGAAAAGTGCGGTAACAGAGAGCGGAGTGACTGTCTGAAAAGAGCGGGAACAGAGAGCGGAGTGACTGTTTGATAAGAGCGGGAACAGAGAGCGGAGTGACTGTTAAAAAGAGGGGGAAGAGAGAGCGGAGTGACTGTTTGAAAAGAGCGGGAACAGAGAGCGGAGTGACTGTTTAAAAGAGCGGGAACAGAGAGCGGAGTGACTGTTAAAAAGAGCGGGAACAGAGAGCGGAGTGACTGTTAAAAAGAGCGGGAACAGAGAGCGGAGTGACTGTTAAAAAAGAGCGGGAACAGAGAGAGGAGTGACTGTTTGAAAAGAGCGGGAGCAGAGAGCGGAGTGACTGTTTAAAAAGAGCGGGAGCAGAGAGCGGAGTGACTGTTAAAAAAGAGCGGGAACAGAGAGCGGAGTGACTGTTAAAAAGAGCGGGAACAGAGAGCGGAGTGACTGTTTAAAAAGAGCAGGAACAGAGAGCGGAGTGACTGTTTAAAAAGAGCGGGAACAGAGAGCGGAGTGACTGTTAAAAAAGGGAGTGAACAGAGAGCGGAGTGACTGTTTAAAAAGAGCGGGAACAGAGAGCGGAGTGACTGTTTGAAAAGAGCGGGAACAGAGAGCGGAGTCACTGTTTGAAAAGAGCGGGAACAGAGAGCGGAGTGACTGTTTGAAAAGAGCGGGAACAGAGAGCGGAGTGACTGTTTGAAAAGAGCGGGAACAGAGAGCGGAGTGACTGTTTAAAAAGAGCGGGAACAGAGAGCGGAGTGACTGTTAAAAAAGAGCGAGAACAGAGAGCGGAGTGACTGTTTGAAAAGAGCGGGAACAGAGAGCGGAGTGACTGTTTGAAAAGAGCGGGAGCAGACAGCGGAGTGACTGTTTGAAAAGAGCGGGAACAGAGAGCGGAGTGACTGTTTAAAAAGAGCGGGAACAGAGAGCGGAGTGACTGTTTGAAAAGAGCGGGAACAGAGAGCGGAGTGACTGTTTGAAAAGAGTGGGAACAGAGAGCGGAGTGACTGTTTAAAAAGAGCGGGAACAGAGAGCGGAGTGACTGTTTGAAAAGAGCGGGAACAGAGAGCGGAGTGACTGTTTGAAAAGAGCGTGAACAGAGAGAGGAGTGACTGTTTAAAAAGAGCTGGAATAGAGAGCGGAGTGACTGTTAAAAAAGAGCGGGAACAGAGAGCGGAGTGACTGTTTGAAAAGAGCGGGAACAGGGAGCGGAGTGACTGTTTAAAAAGAGCGGGAATAGAGAGCGGAGTGAGTGTTAAAAAGAGCGGGAACAGAGAGCGGAGTGACAGTTTGAAAAGAGTGGGAACAGGGAGCGGAGTGACTGTTTAAAAAGAGCAGGAATAGAGAGCGGAGTGACTGTTAAAAAAGAGCGGGAACAGAGAGCGAAGTGACTGTTTGAAAAGAGCGGGAACAGAGAGCGGAGTGACTGTTTGAAAAGAGCGGGAACAGAGAGTGGAGTGACTGTTCGAAAAGAGCGGGAGCAGAGAGCGGAGTGACTGTTAAAAAAGGGAGTGAACAGAGAGCGGAGTGACTGTTAAAAAAGAGCGGGAACAGAGAGCGGAGTGACTGTTTGAAAAGAGCAGGAACAGAGAGCGGAGTGACAGTTTGAAAAGAGTGGGAACAGAGAGCGGAGTGACTGTTAAAAAAGAGCGGGAACGGAGAGCGGAGTGACTGTTAAAAAAGAGCGGGAACAGAGAGCGGAGTGACTGTTAAAAAAGAGCGGGAACAGAGAGCGGAGTGACTGTTTGAAAAGAGCGGGAACAGAGAGCGGAGTGACTGTTTGAAAAGAGCGGGAACAGAGAGCGGAGTGACAGTTTGAAAAGAGCGGGAACAGAGAGCGGAGTGACTGTTTGAAAAGAGCGGGAACAGAGAGCGGAGTGACTGTTTGAAAAGAGCGGGAACAGAGAGCGGGGTGACTGTCTGAAAAGAGCGGGAACAGAGAGCGGAGTGACTGTTAAAAAAGAGCGGGAACAGAGAGCGGAGTGACTGTTTAAAAAGAGCGGGAGCAGAGAGCGGAGTGACTGTTAAAAAAGAGCCAGAACAGAGAGAGGAGTGACTGTAAAAAAGAGCGAGAACAGAGAGCGGAGTGACTGTTAAAAAAGAGCGGGAACAGAGAGCGGAGTGACTGTTAAAAAAGAGCGGGAACAGAGAGCGGAGTGACTGTTAAAAAGAGCGGGAACAGAGAGCGGAGTGACTGTTTGAAAAGAGCGGGAACAGAGAGCGGAGTGACTGTTAAAAAGAGAGGGAATAGAGAGCGGAGTGACTGTTTGAAAAGAGCGGGAACAGAGAGCGGAGTGACTGTTTGAAAAGAGCGGGAACAGAGAGCGGAGTGACTGTCTGAAAAGAGCGGGAACAGAGAGCGGAGTGACAGTTTGAAAAGTGCGGTAACAGAGAGCGGAGTGACTGTCTGAAAAGAGCGGGAACAGAGAGCGGAGTGACTGTTTGATAAGAGCGGGAACAGAGAGCGGAGTGACTGTTAAAAAGAGGGGGAAGAGAGAGCGGAGTGACTGTTTGAAAAGAGCGGGAACAGAGAGCGGAGTGACTGTTTAAAAGAGCGGGAACAGAGAGCGGAGTGACTGTTAAAAAGAGCGGGAACAGAGAGCGGAGTGACTGTTTGAAAAGAGCGGGAACAGCGAGCGGAGTGACTGTTTGAAAAGAGCGGGAACAGAGAGCGGAGTGACTGTTAAAAAGAGCGGGAACAGAGAGCGGAGTGACTGTTAAAAAGAGCGGGAACAGAGAGCGGAGTGACTGTTAAAAAAGAGCGGGAACAGAGAGAGGAGTGACTGTTTGAAAAGAGCGGGAGCAGAGAGCGGAGTGACTGTTTAAAAAGAGCGGGAGCAGAGAGCGGAGTGACTGTTAAAAAAGAGCGGGAACAGAGAGCGGAGTGACTGTTAAAAAGAGCGGGAACAGAGAGCGGAGTGACTGTTTAAAAAGAGCAGGAACAGAGAGCGGAGTGACTGTTTAAAAAGAGCGGGAACAGAGAGCGGAGTGACTGTTAAAAAAGGGAGTGAACAGAGAGCGGAGTGACTGTTTAAAAAGAGCGGGAACAGAGAGCGGAGTGACTGATTGAAAAGAGCGGGAACAGAGAGCGGAGTCACTGTTTGAAAAGAGCGGGAACAGAGAGCGGAGTGACTGTTTGAAAAGAGCGGGAACAGAGAGCGGAGTGACTGTTTGAAAAGAGCGGGAACAGAGAGCGGAGTGACTGTTTAAAAAGAGCGGGAACAGAGAGCGGAGTGACTGTTAAAAAAGAGCGAGAACAGAGAGCGGAGTGACTGTTTGAAAAGAGCGGGAACAGAGAGCGGAGTGACTGTTTGAAAAGAGCGGGAGCAGACAGCGGAGTGACTGTTTGAAAAGAGCGGGAACAGAGAGCGGAGTGACTGTTTAAAAAGAGCGGGAACAGAGAGCGGAGTGACTGTTTGAAAAGAGCGGGAACAGAGAGCGGAGTGACTGTTTGAAAAGAGTGGGAACAGAGAGCGGAGTGACTGTTTAAAAAGAGCGGGAACAGAGAGCGGAGTGACTGTTTGAAAAGAGCGGGAACAGAGAGCGGAGTGACTGTTTGAAAAGAGCGTGAACAGAGAGAGGAGTGACTGTTTGAAAAGAGTGGGAACAGAGAGCGGAGTGACTGTTTGAAAAGAGCGGGAACAGGGAGCGGAGTGACTGTTTGAAAAGAGCGGGAACAGGGAGCGGAGTGACTGTTTAAAAAGAGCGGGAATAGAGAGCGGAGTGAGTGTTAAAAAGAGCGGGAACAGAGAGCGGAGTGACAGTTTGAAAAGAGTGGGAACAGGGAGCGGAGTGACTGTTTAAAAAGAGCAGGAATAGAGAGCGGAGTGACTGTTAAAAAAGAGCGGGAACAGAGAGCGAAGTGACTGTTTGAAAAGAGCGGGAACAGAGAGCGGAGTGACTGTTTGAAAAGAGAGGGAACAGAGAGTGGAGTGACTGTTCGAAAAGAGCGGGAGCAGAGAGCGGAGTGACTGTTAAAAAAGGGAGTGAACAGAGAGCGGAGTGACTGTTAAAAAAGAGCGGGAACAGAGAGCGGAGTGACTGTTTGAAAAGAGCAGGAACAGAGAGCGGAGTGACAGTTTGAAAAGAGTGGGAACAGAGAGCGGAGTGACTGTTAAAAAAGAGCGGGAACGGAGAGCGGAATGGCTGTTAAAAAAGAGCGGGAACAGAGAGCGGAGTGACTGTTTGAAAAGAGTGGGAACAGAGAGCGGAGTGACTGTTTGAAAAGAGCGGGAGCAGAGAGCGGAGTGACTGTTTGAAAAGTGCGGGAACAGAGAGCGGAGTGACTGTTTGAAAAGTGCGGGAACAGAGAGCGGAGTGACTGTTAAAAAAGGGAGTGAACAGAGAGCGGAGTGACTGTTAAAAAAGAGCGGGAACAGAGAGCGGAGTGACTGTTAAAAAAGAGCGGTAACAGAGAGCGGAGTGACAGTTTGAAAAGAGTGGGAACAGGGAGCGGAGTGACTGTTAAAAAAGAGCGGGAACAGAGAGCGGAGTGACTGTTTGAAAAGAGCGGGAACAGAGAGCGGAGTGACTGCTTGAAAAGAGCGGGAACAGAGAGCGGAGTGACTGTTCGAAAAGAGCGGGAGCAGAGAGCGGAGTGACTGTTAAAAAAGGGAGTGAACAGAGAGCGGAGTGACTGTTAAAAAAGAGCGGGAACAGAGAGCGGAGTGACTGTTTGAAAAGAGCAGGAACAGAGAGCGGAGTGACAGTTTGAAAAGAGTGGGAACAGAGAGCGGAGTGACTGTTAAAAAAGAGCGGGAACGGAGAGCGGAATGGCTGTTAAAAAAGAGCGGGAACAGAGAGCGGAGTGACTGTTTGAAAAGAGTGGGAACAGAGAGCGGAGTGACTGTTTGAAAAGAGCGGGAGCAGAGAGCGGAGTGACTGTTTGAAAAGTGCGGGAACAGAGAGCGGAGTGACTGTTTGAAAAGTGCGGGAACAGAGAGCGGAGTGACTGTTAAAAAGAGCGGGAACAGAGAGCGGAGAGACTGTTTGAAAAGAGCGGGAGCAGAGAGCGGAGTGACTGTTTAAAAAGAGCGGGAACAGAGAGCGGAGTGACTGTTTGAAAAGAGCGGGAACAGAGAGCGGAGTGACTGTTAATAAAGAGCGGGAACAGAGAGCGGAGTGACTGTTAAAAAAGAGCAGGAACAGAGAGCGGAGTGACTGTTAATAAAGAGCGGGAACAGAGAGCGGAGTGACTGTTTAAAAAGAGCGGGAACAGAGAGCGGAATGACTGTTTGAAAAGAGCGGGAACAGAGCGCGGAGTGACTGTTTGAAAATAGCGGGAACAGAGAGCGGAGTGACTGTTTGAAAAGAGCGGGAACAGAGTGCGGAGTGACTGTTTGAAAAGAGCGGGAGCAGACAGCGGAGTGACTGTTTAAAAAGAGCGGGAACAGAGAGCAGAGTGACTGTCTCAAAAGAGCGGGAATAGAGAGCGGAGTGACTGTTTGAAAGGAGCGGGAACAGAGAGCGGAGTGACTGTTTGAAAAGAGCGGGAACAGAGAGCGGAGTGACTGTTTGAAACGAGCGGGAACAGAGAGCGGAGTGACTGTTTGAAAAGAGTGGGAACAGAGAGCGGAGTGACAGTTAAAAAAGAGCGACAGCAGAGAGCGGAGTGACTGTTAAAAAAGAGCGAGAACAGAGAGCGGAGTGACTGTTAAAAAAGAGCGGGAACAGAGAGCGGAGTGACTGTTTAAAAAGAGCGGGAGCAGAGAGCGGAGTGACTGTTAAAAAAGAGCGAGAACAGAGAGCGGAGTGACTGTTAAAAAAGAGCGAGAACAGAGAGCGGAGTGACTGTTTGAAAAGAGCGGGAACAGAGAGCGGAGTGACAGTTTGAAAAGAGCGGGAACAGAGAGCGGAGTGACTGTTAAAAAAGAGCGGTAACAGAGAGCGGAGTGACTGTTTGAAAAGAGCGGGAACAGAGAGCGGAGTGACTGTTTGAAAAGAGCGGGAACAGAGAGCGGGGTGACTGTTTGAAAAGAGCGGGAACAGAGAGCGGAGTGACTGTTAAAAAAGAGCGGGAACAGAGAGCGGAGTGACTGTTTAAAAAGAGCGGGAGCAGAGAGCGGAGTGACTGTTAAAAAAGAGCCAGAACAGAGAGAGGAGTGACTGTAAAAAAGAGCGAGAACAGAGAGCGGAGTGACTGTTAAAAAAGAGCGGGAACAGAGAGCGGAGTGACTGTTAAAAAAGAGCGGGAACAGAGAGCGGAGTGACTGTTAAAAAAGAGCGGGAACAGAGAGCGGAGTGACAGTTTGAAAAGAGTGGGAACAGAGAGCGGAGTGACTGTTAAAAAAGAGCGGGAACGGAGAGCGGAATGGCTGTTAAAAAAGAGCGGGAACAGAGAGCGGAGTGACTGTTTGAAAAGAGTGGGAACAGAGAGCGGAGTGACTGTTTGAAAAGAGCGGGAGCAGAGAGCGGAGTGACTGTTTGAAAAGTGCGGGAACAGAGAGCGGAGTGACTGTTTGAAAAGTGCGGGAACAGAGAGCGGAGTGACTGTTAAAAAAGGGAGTGAACAGAGAGCGGAGTGACTGTTAAAAAAGAGCGGGAACAGAGAGCGGAGTGACTGTTAAAAAAGAGCGGTAACAGAGAGCGGAGTGACAGTTTGAAAAGAGTGGGAACAGGGAGCGGAGTGACTGTTAAAAAAGAGCGGGAACAGTGAGCGGAGTGACTGTTTGAAAAGAGCGGGAACAGAGAGCGGAGTGACTGCTTGAAAAGAGCGGGAACAGAGAGCGGAGTGACTGTTCGAAAAGAGCGGGAGCGGAGTGACTGTTAAAAAAGGGAGTGAACAGAGAGCGGAGTGACTGTTAAAAAAGAGCGGGAACAGAGAGCGGAGTGACTGTTTGAAAAGAGCAGGAACAGAGAGCGGAGTGACAGTTTGAAAAGAGTGGGAACAGAGAGCGGAGTGACTGTTAAAAAAGAGCGGGAACGGAGAGCGGAATGGCTGTTAAAAAAGAGCGGGAACAGAGAGCGGAGTGACTGTTTGAAAAGAGTGGGAACAGAGAGCGGAGTGACTGTTTGAAAAGAGCGGGAGCAGAGAGCGGAGTGACTGTTTGAAAAGTGCGGGAACAGAGAGCGGAGTGACTGTTTGAAAAGTGCGGGAACAGAGAGCGGAGTGACTGTTAAAAAGAGCGGGAACAGAGAGCGGAGAGACTGTTTGAAAAGAGCGGGAGCAGAGAGCGGAGTGACTGTTTAAAAAGAGCGGGAACAGAGAGCGGAGTGACTGTTTGAAAAGAGCGGGAACAGAGAGCGGAGTGACTGTTAATAAAGAGCGGGAACAGAGAGCGGAGTGACTGTTAAAAAAGAGCAGGAACAGAGAGCGGAGTGACTGTTAATAAAGAGCGGGAACAGAGAGCGGAGTGACTGTTTAAAAAGAGCGGGAACAGAGAGCGGAATGACTGTTTGAAAAGAGCGGGAACAGAGCGCGGAGTGACTGTTTGAAAATAGCGGGAACAGAGAGCGGAGTGACTGTTTGAAAAGAGCGGGAACAGAGTGCGGAGTGACTGTTTGAAAAGAGCGGGAGCAGACAGCGGAGTGACTGTTTAAAAAGAGCGGGAACAGAGAGCAGAGTGACTGTCTCAAAAGAGCGGGAATAGAGAGCGGAGTGACTGTTTGAAAGGAGCGGGAACAGAGAGCGGAGTGACTGTTTGAAAAGAGCGGGAACAGAGAGCGGAGTGACTGTTTGAAACGAGCGGGAACAGAGAGCGGAGTGACTGTTTGAAAAGAGTGGGAACAGAGAGCGGAGTGACAGTTAAAAAAGAGCGACAGCAGAGAGCGGAGTGACTGTTAAAAAAGAGCGAGAACAGAGAGCGGAGTGACTGTTAAAAAAGAGCGGGAACAGAGAGCGGAGTGACTGTTTAAAAAGAGCGGGAGCAGAGAGCGGAGTGACTGTTAAAAAAGAGCGAGAACAGAGAGCGGAGTGACTGTTAAAAAAGAGCGAGAACAGAGAGCGGAGTGACTGTTTGAAAAGAGCGGGAACAGAGAGCGGAGTGACAGTTTGAAAAGAGCGGGAACAGAGAGCGGAGTGACTGTTAAAAAAGAGCGGTAACAGAGAGCGGAGTGACTGTTTGAAAAGAGCGGGAACAGAGAGCGGAGTGACTGTTTGAAAAGAGCGGGAACAGAGAGCGGGGTGACTGTTTGAAAAGAGCGGGAACAGAGAGCGGAGTGACTGTTAAAAAAGAGCGGGAACAGAGAGCGGAGTGACTGTTTAAAAAGAGCGGGAGCAGAGAGCGGAGTGACTGTTAAAAAAGAGCCAGAACAGAGAGAGGAGTGACTGTAAAAAAGAGCGAGAACAGAGAGCGGAGTGACTGTTAAAAAAGAGCGGGAACAGAGAGCGGAGTGACTGTTAAAAAAGAGCGGGAACAGAGAGCGGAGTGACTGTTAAAAAAGAGCGGGAACAGAGAGCGGAGTGACAGTTTGAACAGAGCGGGAACAGAGAGCGGAGTGACTGTTTGAAAAGAGCGGGAACAGAGAGCGGAGTGACTGTTTGAAAAGTGCGGGAACAGAGAGCGGAGTGACTGTTAAAAAGAGCGGGAACAGAGAGCGGAGTGACTGTTTGAAAAGAGCGGGAGCAGAGAGCGGAGTGACTGTTTAAAAAGAGCGAGAACAGAGAGCGGAGTGACTGTTTGAAAAGAGCGGGAACAGAGAGCGGAGTGACTGTTAATAAAGAGCGGGAACAGAGAGCGGAGTGACTGTTAAAAAAGAGCGGGAACAGAGAGCGGAGTGACTGTTAATAAAGAGCGAGAACAGAGAGCGGAGTGACTGTTTGATAAGAGTGGGAGCAGAGAGCGGAGTGACTGTTTAAAAAGAGCGGGAACAGAGAGAGGAGTGACTGTTTAAAAATAGCGGGAACAGAGAGCGGAGTGACTGTTTGAAAAGAGCGGGAACAGAGAGCGGAGTGACTGTTAATAAAGAGCGGGAACAGAGAGCGGAGTGACTGTTAAAAAAGAGCGGGAACAGAGAGCGGAGTGACTGTTAATAAAGAGCGAGAACAGAGAGCGGAGTGACTGTTTGAAAAGAGTGGGAGCAGAGAGCGGAGTGACTGTTTAAAAAGAGCGGGAACAGAGAGCGGAGTGACTGTTTGAAAAGAGCGGGAGCAGAGAGCGGAGTGACTGTTTAAAAAGAGCGGGAACAGAGAGCGGAGTGACTGTTTGAAAAGAGCGGGAACAGAGAGCGGAGTGACTGTTAATAAAGAGCGGGAACAGAGAGCGGAGTGACTGTTAAAAAAGAGCGGGAACAGAGAGCGGAGTGACTGTTAATAAAGAGCGGGAACAGAGAGCGGAGTGACTGTTAAAAAAGAGCGGGAGCAGAGAGCGGAGTGACTGTTTGAAAAGAGCGGGAGCAGAGAGCGGAGTGACTGTTTGAAAAGAGCGGGAACAGAGAGCGGAGTGACTGTTTGAAAAGAGCGGGAACAGAGAGCGGAGTGACTGTTTGAAAAGAGCGGGAACAGAGAGCGGAGTGACTGTTAATAAAGAGCGGGAACAGAGAGCGGAGTGACTGTTAAAAAAGAGCGGGAACAGAGAGCGGAGTGACTGTTAAAAAAGAGCGGGAGCAGAGAGCAGAGTGACTGTTTGAAAAGAGCGGGAACAGAGAGCGGAGTGACTGTTTGAAAAGAGCGGGAACAGAGAGCGGGGTGACTGTTTGAAAAGAGCGGGAACAGAGAGCGGAGTGACTGTTAAAAAAGAGCGGGAACAGAGAGCGGAGTGACTGTTTAAAAAGAGCGGGAGCAGAGAGCGGAGTGACTGTTAAAAAAGAGCCAGAACAGAGAGAGGAGTGACTGTAAAAAAGAGCGAGAACAGAGAGCGGAGTGACTGTTAAAAAAGAGCGGGAACAGAGAGCGGAGTGACTGTTAAAAAAGAGCGGGAACAGAGAGCGGAGTGACTGTTTAAAAAGAGCGGGAGCAGAGAGCGGAGTGACTGTTAAAAAAGAGCCAGAACAGAGAGAGGAGTGACTGTAAAAAAGAGCGAGAACAGAGAGCGGAGTGACTGTTAAAAAAGAGCGGGAACAGAGAGCGGAGTGACTGTTAAAAAAGAGCGGGAACAGAGAGCGGAGTGACTGTTAAAAAAGAGCGGGAACAGAGAGCGGAGTGACAGTTTGAACAGAGCGGGAACAGAGAGCGGAGTGACTGTTTGAAAAGAGCGGGAACAGAGAGCGGAGTGACTGTTTGAAAAGTGCGGGAACAGAGAGCGGAGTGACTGTTAAAAAGAGCGGGAACAGAGAGCGGAGTGACTGTTTGAAAAGAGCGGGAGCAGAGAGCGGAGTGACTGTTTAAAAAGAGCGAGAACAGAGAGCGGAGTGACTGTTTGAAAAGAGCGGGAACAGAGAGCGGAGTGACTGTTAATAAAGAGCGGGAACAGAGAGCGGAGTGACTGTTAAAAAAGAGCGGGAACAGAGAGCGGAGTGACTGTTAATAAAGAGCGAGAACAGAGAGCGGAGTGACTGTTTGAAAAGAGTGGGAGCAGAGAGCGGAGTGACTGTTTAAAAAGAGCGGGAACAGAGAGAGGAGTGACTGTTTAAAAATAGCGGGAACAGAGAGCGGAGTGACTGTTTGAAAAGAGCGGGAACAGAGAGCGGAGTGACTGTTAATAAAGAGCGGGAACAGAGAGCGGAGTGACTGTTAAAAAAGAGCGGGAACAGAGAGCGGAGTGACTGTTAATAAAGAGCGAGAACAGAGAGCGGAGTGACTGTTTGAAAAGAGTGGGAGCAGAGAGCGGAGTGACTGTTTAAAAAGAGCGGGAACAGAGAGCGGAGTGACTGTTTGAAAAGAGCGGGAGCAGAGAGCGGAGTGACTGTTTAAAAAGAGCGGGAACAGAGAGCGGAGTGACTGTTTGAAAAGAGCGGGAACAGAGAGCGGAGTGACTGTTAATAAAGAGCGGGAACAGAGAGCGGAGTGACTGTTAAAAAAGAGCGGGAACAGAGAGCGGAGTGACTGTTAATAAAGAGCGGGAACAGAGAGCGGAGTGACTGTTAAAAAAGAGCGGGAGCAGAGAGCGGAGTGACTGTTTGAAAAGAGCGGGAGCAGAGAGCGGAGTGACTGTTTAAAAAGAGCGGGAACAGAGAGCGGAGTGACTGTTTGAAAAGAGCGGGAACAGAGAGCGGAGTGACTGTTTGAAAAGAGCGGGAACAGAGAGCGGAGTGACTGTTAATAAAGAGCGGGAACAGAGAGCGGAGTGACTGTTAAAAAAGAGCGGGAACAGAGAGCGGAGTGACTGTTAAAAAAGAGCGGGAGCAGAGAGCAGAGTGACTGTTTGAAAAGAGCGGGAACAGAGAGCGGAGTGACTGTTTGAAAAGAGCGGGAACAGAGAGCGGAGTGACTGTTTGAAAAGAGCGGGAACAGAGAGCGGAGTGACTGTTTGAAAAGAGCGGGAACAGAGAGCGGAGTGACTGTTAAAAAAGAGCGGGAACAGAGAGCGGAGTGACAGTTTGAAAAGAGCCGGAACAGAGAGCGGAGTGACTGTTTGAAAAGAGCGGGAGCAGAGAGCGGAGTGACTGTTTGAAAAGAGCGGGAACAGAGAGCGGAGTGACTGTTTGAAAAGAGCGGGAACAGAGAGCGGAGTGACTGATAAAAAAGAGCGGGAACAGAGAGCGGAGTGACTGTTAAAAAAGAGCGGTAACAGAGAGCGGAGTGACAGTTTGAAAAGAGTGGGAACAGGGAGCGGAGTGACTGTTAAAAAAGAGCGGGAACAGAGAGCGGAGTGACTGTTTGAAAAGAGCGGGAACAGAGAGCGGAGTGACTGCTTGAAAAGAGCGGGAACAGAGAGCGGAGTGACTGTTCGAAAAGAGCGGGAGCGGAGTGACTGTTAAAAAAGGGAGTGAACAGAGAGCGGAGTGACTGTTAAAAAAGAGCGGGAACAGAGAGCGGAGTGACTGTTTGAAAAGAGCAGGAACAGAGAGCGGAGTGACAGTTTGAAAAGAGTGGGAACAGAGAGCGGAGTGACTGTTAAAAAAGAGCGGGAACGGAGAGCGGAATGGCTGTTAAAAAAGAGCGGGAACAGAGAGCGGAGTGACTGTTTGAAAAGAGTGGGAACAGAGAGCGGAGTGACTGTTTGAAAAGAGCGGGAGCAGAGAGCGGAGTGACTGTTTGAAAAGTGCGGGAACAGAGAGCGGAGTGACTGTTTGAAAAGTGCGGGAACAGAGAGCGGAGTGACTGTTAAAAAGAGCGGGAACAGAGAGCGGAGAGACTGTTTGAAAAGAGCGGGAGCAGAGAGCGGAGTGACTGTTTAAAAAGAGCGGGAACAGAGAGCGGAGTGACTGTTTGAAAAGAGCGGGAACAGAGAGCGGAGTGACAGTTTGAAAAGAGTGGGAACAGGGAGCGGAGTGACTGTTAAAAAAGAGCGGGAACAGAGAGCGGAGTGACTGTTTGAAAAGAGCGGGAACAGAGAGCGGAGTGACTGTTTGAAAAGAGCGGGAACAGAGAGCGGAGTGACTGTTTGAAAAGAGCGGGAACAGAGAGCGGAGTGACTGTTTGAAAAGAGCGGGAACAGAGAGCGGAGTGACTGTTAAAAAAGAGCGGGAACAGAGAGCGGAGTGACAGTTTGAAAAGAGCCGGAACAGAGAGCGGAGTGACTGTTTGAAAAGAGCGGGAGCAGAGAGCGGAGTGACTGTTTGAAAAGAGCGGGAACAGAGAGCGGAGTGACTGTTTGAAAAGAGCGGGAACAGAGAGCGGAGTGACTGTTTGAAAAGAGCGGGAACAGAGAGCGGAGTGACTGTTAAAAAAGAGCGGGAACAGAGAGCGGAGTGACAGTTTGAAAAGAGCCGGAACAGAGAGCGGAGTGACTGTTTGAAAAGAGCGGGAGCAGAGAGCGGAGTGACTGTTTGAAAAGAGCGGGAACAGAGAGCGGAGTGACTGTTTGAAAAGAGCGGGAACAGAGAGCGGAGTGACTGATAAAAAAGAGCGGGAACAGAGAGCGGAGTGACTGTTAAAAAAGAGCGGTAACAGAGAGCGGAGTGACAGTTTGAAAAGAGTGGGAACAGGGAGCGGAGTGACTGTTAAAAAAGAGCGGGAACAGAGAGCGGAGTGACTGTTTGAAAAGAGCGGGAACAGAGAGCGGAGTGACTGCTTGAAAAGAGCGGGAACAGAGAGCGGAGTGACTGTTCGAAAAGAGCGGGAGCGGAGTGACTGTTAAAAAAGGGAGTGAACAGAGAGCGGAGTGACTGTTAAAAAAGAGCGGGAACAGAGAGCGGAGTGACTGTTTGAAAAGAGCAGGAACAGAGAGCGGAGTGACAGTTTGAAAAGAGTGGGAACAGAGAGCGGAGTGACTGTTAAAAAAGAGCGGGAACGGAGAGCGGAATGGCTGTTAAAAAAGAGCGGGAACAGAGAGCGGAGTGACTGTTTGAAAAGAGTGGGAACAGAGAGCGGAGTGACTGTTTGAAAAGAGCGGGAGCAGAGAGCGGAGTGACTGTTTGAAAAGTGCGGGAACAGAGAGCGGAGTGACTGTTTGAAAAGTGCGGGAACAGAGAGCGGAGTGACTGTTAAAAAGAGCGGGAACAGAGAGCGGAGAGACTGTTTGAAAAGAGCGGGAGCAGAGAGCGGAGTGACTGTTTAAAAAGAGCGGGAACAGAGAGCGGAGTGACTGTTTGAAAAGAGCGGGAACAGAGAGCGGAGTGACTGTTAATAAAGAGCGGGAACAGAGAGCGGAGTGACTGTTAAAAAAGAGCAGGAACAGAGAGCGGAGTGACTGTTAATAAAGAGCGGGAACAGAGAGCGGAGTGACTGTTTAAAAAGAGCGGGAACAGAGAGCGGAATGACTGTTTGAAAAGAGCGGGAACAGAGCGCGGAGTGACTGTTTGAAAATAGCGGGAACAGAGAGCGGAGTGACTGTTTGAAAAGAGCGGGAACAGAGTGCGGAGTGACTGTTTGAAAAGAGCGGGAGCAGACAGCGGAGTGACTGTTTAAAAAGAGCGGGAACAGAGAGCAGAGTGACTGTCTCAAAAGAGCGGGAATAGAGAGCGGAGTGACTGTTTGAAAGGAGCGGGAACAGAGAGCGGAGTGACTGTTTGAAAAGAGCGGGAACAGAGAGCGGAGTGACTGTTTGAAACGAGCGGGAACAGAGAGCGGAGTGACTGTTTGAAAAGAGTGGGAACAGAGAGCGGAGTGACAGTTAAAAAAGAGCGACAGCAGAGAGCGGAGTGACTGTTAAAAAAGAGCGAGAACAGAGAGCGGAGTGACTGTTAAAAAAGAGCGGGAACAGAGAGCGGAGTGACTGTTTAAAAAGAGCGGGAGCAGAGAGCGGAGTGACTGTTAAAAAAGAGCGAGAACAGAGAGCGGAGTGACTGTTAAAAAAGAGCGAGAACAGAGAGCGGAGTGACTGTTTGAAAAGAGCGGGAACAGAGAGCGGAGTGACAGTTTGAAAAGAGCGGGAACAGAGAGCGGAGTGACTGTTAAAAAAGAGCGGTAACAGAGAGCGGAGTGACTGTTTGAAAAGAGCGGGAACAGAGAGCGGAGTGACTGTTTGAAAAGAGCGGGAACAGAGAGCGGGGTGACTGTTTGAAAAGAGCGGGAACAGAGAGCGGAGTGACTGTTAAAAAAGAGCGGGAACAGAGAGCGGAGTGACTGTTTAAAAAGAGCGGGAGCAGAGAGCGGAGTGACTGTTAAAAAAGAGCCAGAACAGAGAGAGGAGTGACTGTAAAAAAGAGCGAGAACAGAGAGCGGAGTGACTGTTAAAAAAGAGCGGGAACAGAGAGCGGAGTGACTGTTAAAAAAGAGCGGGAACAGAGAGCGGAGTGACTGTTAAAAAAGAGCGGGAACAGAGAGCGGAGTGACAGTTTGAACAGAGCGGGAACAGAGAGCGGAGTGACTGTTTGAAAAGAGCGGGAACAGAGAGCGGAGTGACTGTTTGAAAAGTGCGGGAACAGAGAGCGGAGTGACTGTTAAAAAGAGCGGGAACAGAGAGCGGAGTGACTGTTTGAAAAGAGCGGGAGCAGAGAGCGGAGTGACTGTTTAAAAAGAGCGAGAACAGAGAGCGGAGTGACTGTTTGAAAAGAGCGGGAACAGAGAGCGGAGTGACTGTTAATAAAGAGCGGGAACAGAGAGCGGAGTGACTGTTAAAAAAGAGCGGGAACAGAGAGCGGAGTGACTGTTAATAAAGAGCGAGAACAGAGAGCGGAGTGACTGTTTGAAAAGAGTGGGAGCAGAGAGCGGAGTGACTGTTTAAAAAGAGCGGGAACAGAGAGAGGAGTGACTGTTTAAAAATAGCGGGAACAGAGAGCGGAGTGACTGTTTGAAAAGAGCGGGAACAGAGAGCGGAGTGACTGTTAATAAAGAGCGGGAACAGAGAGCGGAGTGACTGTTAAAAAAGAGCGGGAACAGAGAGCGGAGTGACTGTTAATAAAGAGCGAGAACAGAGAGCGGAGTGACTGTTTGAAAAGAGTGGGAGCAGAGAGCGGAGTGACTGTTTAAAAAGAGCGGGAACAGAGAGCGGAGTGACTGTTTGAAAAGAGCGGGAGCAGAGAGCGGAGTGACTGTTTAAAAAGAGCGGGAACAGAGAGCGGAGTGACTGTTTGAAAAGAGCGGGAACAGAGAGCGGAGTGACTGTTAATAAAGAGCGGGAACAGAGAGCGGAGTGACTGTTAAAAAAGAGCGGGAACAGAGAGCGGAGTGACTGTTAAAAAGAGCGGGAACAGAGAGCGGAGCGGCTGTTTAAAAAGAGCGGGAACAGAGAGTGGAGTGACTGTTTGAAAAGAGCGGGAACAGAGAGCGGAGTGACTGTTAAAAAGAGCGGGAACAGAGAGCGGAGTGACTGTTTAAAATGAGCGGGAACAGAGAGCGGAGTGACTGTTTGAAAAGAGCGGGAACAGAGAGCGGAGTGACTGTTTAAAAAGAGCGGGAACAGAGAGCGGAGTGACTGTTTAAAAAGAGCGGGAACAGAGAGCGGAGTGACTGTTAAAAAGAGCGGGAACAGAGAGCGGAGTGACTGTTTAAAATGAGCGGGAACAGAGAGCGGAGTGACTGTTTGAAAAGAGCGGGAACAGAGAGCGGAGTGACTGTTTAAAAAGAGCGGGAACAGAGAGCGGAGTGACTGTTTAAAAAGAGCGGGAACAGAGAGCGGAGTGACTGTTTGAAAAGAGCGGGAACAGAGAGCGGAGTGACTGTTAAAAAGAGCGGGAACAGAGAGCGGAGCGGCTGTTTAAAAAGAGCGGGAACAGAGAGTGGAGTGACTGTTTGAAAAGAGCGGGAACAGAGAGCGGAGTGACTGTTAAAAAGAGCGGGAACAGAGAGCGGAGTGACTGTTTAAAATGAGCGGGAACAGAGAGCGGAGTGACTGTTTGAAAAGAGCGGGAACAGAGAGCGGAGTGACTGTTTAAAAAGAGCGGGAACAGAGAGCGGAGTGACTGTTTAAAAAGAGCGGGAACAGAGAGCGGAGTGACTGTTAAAAAGAGCGGGAACAGAGAGCGGAGTGACTGTTTAAAAAGAGCGGGAACAGAGAGCGGATTGACTGTTAAAAAGAGCGGGAACAGAGAGTGGAGTGACTGTGTAAAAAGAGCGGGAACAGAGAGCGGAGTGACTGTTTGAAAAGAGCGGGAACAGAGAGCAGAGTGACTGTTAAAAAAGAGCGGGAGCAGAGAGCGGAATGACTGTTTGAAAAGAGCGGGAACAGAGAGCGGAGTGACTGTTTGAAAAGAGCGGGAACAGAGAGCAGAGTGACTGTTAAAAAAGAGCGGGAACAGAGAGCGGATTGACTGTTAAAAAGAGCGGGAACAGAGAGCGGAGTGACTGTTAAAAAGAGCGGGAACAGAGAGCGGAGTGGCTGTTTAAAAAGAGCGGGAACAGAGAGTGGAGTGACTGTGTAAAAAGAGCGGGAACAGAGAGCCGAGTGACTGTTTGAAAAGAGCGGGAGCAGAGAGCGGAGTGACTGTTTGAAAAGAGTGGGAACAGAGAGCAGGAGTGACTGTTAAAAAGAGCGGGAGCAGAGGGCGGAGTGACTGTTTAAAAAGAGCGGGAACAGAGAGCGGAGTGACTGTTAAAAAAGAGCGGGAACAGAGAGCGGAGTGACTGATAAAAAAGAGCGGGAACAGAGAGCGGAGTGACTGTTAAAAAGAGCGGGAACAGAGAGCGGAGTGGCTGCTTAAAAAGAGCGGGAACAGAGAGTGGAGTGACTGTTTGAAAAGAGCGGGAACAGAGAGCGGAGTGACTGTTAATAAAGAGCGGGAACAGAGAGCGGAGTGACTGTTAAAAAAGAGCGGGAACAGAGAGCGGAGTGACTGTTAAAAAAGAGCGGGAACAGAGAGTGGAGTGACTGTTTGAAAAGAGCGGGAACAGAGAGCGGAGTGACTGTTAAAAAAGAGCGGGAGCAGAGAGCGGAGTGACTGTTTGAAAAGAGCGGGAGCAGAGAGCGGAGTGACTGTTTGAAAAGAGCGGGAACAGAGAGCGGAGTGACTGTTTGAAAAGAGCGGGAACAGAGAGCGGAGTGACTGTTTGAAAAGAGCGGGAACAGAGAGCGGAGTGACTGTTAATAAAGAGCGGGAACAGAGAGCGGAGTGACTGTTAAAAAAGAGCGGGAACAGAGAGCGGAGTGACTGTTAAAAAAGAGCGGGAGCAGAGAGCAGAGTGACTGTTTGAAAAGAGCGGGAACAGAGAGCGGAGTGACTGTTTGAAAAGAGCGGGAACAGAGAGCGGGGTGACTGTTTGAAAAGAGCGGGAACAGAGAGCGGAGTGACTGTTAAAAAAGAGCGGGAACAGAGAGCGGAGTGACTGTTTAAAAAGAGCGGGAGCAGAGAGCGGAGTGACTGTTAAAAAAGAGCCAGAACAGAGAGAGGAGTGACTGTAAAAAAGAGCGAGAACAGAGAGCGGAGTGACTGTTAAAAAAGAGCGGGAACAGAGAGCGGAGTGACTGTTAAAAAAGAGCGGGAACAGAGAGCGGAGTGACTGTTAAAAAAGAGCGGGAACAGAGAGCGGAGTGACAGTTTGAACAGAGCGGGAACAGAGAGCGGAGTGACTGTTTGAAAAGAGCGGGAACAGAGAGCGGAGTGACTGTTTGAAAAGTGCGGGAACAGAGAGCGGAGTGACTGTTAAAAAGAGCGGGAACAGAGAGCGGAGTGACTGTTTGAAAAGAGCGGGAGCAGAGAGCGGAGTGACTGTTTAAAAAGAGCGAGAACAGAGAGCGGAGTGACTGTTTGAAAAGAGCGGGAACAGAGAGCGGAGTGACTGTTAATAAAGAACGGGAACAGAGAGCGGAGTGACTGTTAAAAAAGAGCGGGAACAGAGAGCGGAGTGACTGTTAATAAAGAGCGAGAACAGAGAGCGGAGTGACTGTTTGAAAAGAGTGGGAGCAGAGAGCGGAGTGACTGTTTAAAAAGAGCGGGAACAGAGAGAGGAGTGACTGTTTAAAAATAGCGGGAACAGAGAGCGGAGTGACTGTTTGAAAAGAGCGGGAACAGAGAGCGGAGTGACTGTTAATAAAGAGCGGGAACAGAGAGCGGAGTGACTGTTAAAAAAGAGCGGGAACAGAGAGCGGAGTGACTGTTAATAAAGAGCGAGAACAGAGAGCGGAGTGACTGTTTGAAAAGAGTGGGAGCAGAGAGCGGAGTGACTGTTTAAAAAGAGCGGGAACAGAGAGCGGAGTGACTGTTTGAAAAGAGCGGGAGCAGAGAGCGGAGTGACTGTTTAAAAAGAGCGGGAACAGAGAGCGGAGTGACTGTTTGAAAAGAGCGGGAACAGAGAGCGGAGTGACTGTTAATAAAGAGCGGGAACAGAGAGCGGAGTGACTGTTAAAAAAGAGCGGGAACAGAGAGCGGAGTGACTGTTAATAAAGAGCGGGAACAGAGAGCGGAGTGACTGTTAAAAAAGAGCGGGAGCAGAGAGCGGAGTGACTGTTTGAAAAGAGCAGGAGCAGAGAGCGGAGTGACTGTTTGAAAAGAGCGGGAACAGAGAGCGGAGTGACTGTTTGAAAAGAGCGGGAACAGAGAGCGGAGTGACTGTTTGAAAAGAGCGGGAACAGAGAGCGGAGTGACTGTTAATAAAGAGCGGGAACAGAGAGCGGAGTGACTGTTAAAAAAGAGCGGGAACAGAGAGCGGAGTGACTGTTAAAAAAGAGCGGGAGCAGAGAGCAGAGTGACTGTTTGAAAAGAGCGGGAACAGAGAGCGGAGTGACTGTTTGAAAAGAGCGGGAACAGAGAGCGGAGTGACTGTTTGAAAAGAGCGGGAACAGAGAGCGGAGTGACTGTTTGAAAAGAGCGGGAACAGAGAGCGGAGTGACTGTTAAAAAAGAGCGGGAACAGAGAGCGGAGTGACAGTTTGAAAAGAGCCGGAACAGAGAGCGGAGTGACTGTTTGAAAAGAGCGGGAGCAGAGAGCGGAGTGACTGTTTGAAAAGAGCGGGAACAGAGAGCGGAGTGACTGTTTGAAAAGAGCGGGAACAGAGAGCGGAGTGACTGATAAAAAAGAGCGGGAACAGAGAGCGGAGTGACTGTTAAAAAGAGCGGGAACAGAGAGCGGAGTGGCTGATTAAAAAGAGCGGGAACAGAGAGTGGAGTGACTGTTTGAAAAGAGCGGGAACAGAGAGCGGAGTGACTGTTTAAAAAGAGCGGGAACGGAGAGCGGAGTGACTGTTTGAAAAGAGCGGGAGCAGAGAGCGGAGTGACTGTTTAAAAAGAGCGGGAACAGAGAGCGGAGTGACTGTTTGAAAAGAGCGGGAACAGAGAGCGGAGTGACTGTTAATAAAGAGCGGGAACAGAGAGCGGAGTGACTGTTAAAAAAGAGCGGGAACAGAGAGCGGAGTGACTGTTAATAAAGAGCGGGAACAGAGAGCGGAGTGACTGTTAAAAAAGAGCGGGAGCAGAGAGCGGAGTGACTGTTTGAAAAGAGCGGGAGCAGAGAGCGGAGTGACTGTTTGAAAAGAGCGGGAACAGAGAGCGGAGTGACTGTTTGAAAAGAGTGGGAACAGAGAGCGGAGTGACTGTTAATAAAGAGCGGGAACAGAGAGCGGAGTGACTGTTAAAAAAGAGCGGGAACAGAGAGCGGAGTGACTGTTTGAAAAGAGCGGGAACAGAGAGCGGAGTGACTGTTTGAAAAGAGCGGGAACAGAGAGCGGAGTGACTGTTAATAAAGAGCGGGAACAGAGAGCGGAGTGACTGTTAAAAAAGAGCGGGAACAGAGAGCGGAGTGACTGTTAAAAAAGAGCGGGAGCAGAGAGCAGAGTGACTGTTTGAAAAGAGCGGGAACAGAGAGCGGAGTGACTGTTTGAAAAGAGCGGGAACAGAGAGCGGAGTGATTGTTTGAAAAGAGCGGGAACAGAGAGCGGAGTGACTGTTTGAAAAGAGCGGGAACAGAGAGCGGAGTGACTGTTAAAAAAGAGCGGGAACAGAGAGCGGAGTGACAGTTTGAAAAGAGCCGGAACAGAGAGCGGAGTGACTGTTTGAAAAGAGCGGGAACAGAGAGCGGAGTGACTGATAAAAAAGAGCGGGAACAGAGAGCGGAGTGACTGTTAAAAAGAGCGGGAACAGAGAGCGGAGTGGCTGATTAAAAAGAGCGGGAACAGAGAGTGGAGTGACTGTTTGAAAAGAGCGGGAACAGAGAGCGGAGTGACTGTTTGAAAAGAGCGGGAACAGAGAGCGGAGTGACTGTTTGAAAAGAGCGGGAACAGAGAGCGGAGTGACTGTTAAAAAAGAGCGGGAACAGAGAGCGGAGTGACAGTTTGAAAAGAGCCGGAACAGAGAGCGGAGTGACTGTTTGAAAAGAGCGGGAACAGAGAGCGGAGTGACTGTTTGAAAAGAGCGGGAACAGAGAGCGGAGTGACTGTTAATAAAGAGCGGGAACAGAGAGCGGAGTGACTGTTAAAAAAGAGCGGGAACAGAGAGCGGAGTGACTGTTAATAAAGAGCGGGAACAGAGAGCGGAGTGACTGTTAAAAAAGAGCGGGAGCAGAGAGCGGAGTGACTGTTTGAAAAGAGCAGGAGCAGAGAGCGGAGTGACTGTTTGAAAAGAGCGGGAACAGAGAGCGGAGTGACTGTTTGAAAAGAGCGGGAACAGAGAGCGGAGTGACTGTTTGAAAAGAGCGGGAACAGAGAGCGGAGTGACTGTTAATAAAGAGCGGGAACAGAGAGCGGAGTGACTGTTAAAAAAGAGCGGGAACAGAGAGCGGAGTGACTGTTAAAAAAGAGCGGGAGCAGAGAGCAGAGTGACTGTTTGAAAAGAGCGGGAACAGAGAGCGGAGTGACTGTTTGAAAAGAGCGGGAACAGAGAGCGGAGTGACTGTTTGAAAAGAGCGGGAACAGAGAGCGGAGTGACTGTTTGAAAAGAGCGGGAACAGAGAGCGGAGTGACTGTTAAAAAAGAGCGGGAACAGAGAGCGGAGTGACAGTTTGAAAAGAGCCGGAACAGAGAGCGGAGTGACTGTTTGAAAAGAGCGGGAGCAGAGAGCGGAGTGACTGTTTGAAAAGAGCGGGAACAGAGAGCGGAGTGACTGTTTGAAAAGAGCGGGAACAGAGAGCGGAGTGACTGATAAAAAAGAGCGGGAACAGAGAGCGGAGTGACTGTTAAAAAGAGCGGGAACAGAGAGCGGAGTGGCTGATTAAAAAGAGCGGGAACAGAGAGTGGAGTGACTGTTTGAAAAGAGCGGGAACAGAGAGCGGAGTGACTGTTTAAAAAGAGCGGGAACGGAGAGCGGAGTGACTGTTTGAAAAGAGCGGGAGCAGAGAGCGGAGTGACTGTTTAAAAAGAGCGGGAACAGAGAGCGGAGTGACTGTTTGAAAAGAGCGGGAACAGAGAGCGGAGTGACTGTTAATAAAGAGCGGGAACAGAGAGCGGAGTGACTGTTAAAAAAGAGCGGGAACAGAGAGCGGAGTGACTGTTAATAAAGAGCGGGAACAGAGAGCGGAGTGACTGTTAAAAAAGAGCGGGAGCAGAGAGCGGAGTGACTGTTTGAAAAGAGCGGGAGCAGAGAGCGGAGTGACTGTTTGAAAAGAGCGGGAACAGAGAGCGGAGTGACTGTTTGAAAAGAGTGGGAACAGAGAGCGGAGTGACTGTTAATAAAGAGCGGGAACAGAGAGCGGAGTGACTGTTAAAAAAGAGCGGGAACAGAGAGCGGAGTGACTGTTTGAAAAGAGCGGGAACAGAGAGCGGAGTGACTGTTTGAAAAGAGCGGGAACAGAGAGCGGAGTGACTGTTAATAAAGAGCGGGAACAGAGAGCGGAGTGACTGTTAAAAAAGAGCGGGAACAGAGAGCGGAGTGACTGTTAAAAAAGAGCGGGAGCAGAGAGCAGAGTGACTGTTTGAAAAGAGCGGGAACAGAGAGCGGAGTGACTGTTTGAAAAGAGCGGGAACAGAGAGCGGAGTGATTGTTTGAAAAGAGCGGGAACAGAGAGCGGAGTGACTGTTTGAAAAGAGCGGGAACAGAGAGCGGAGTGACTGTTAAAAAAGAGCGGGAACAGAGAGCGGAGTGACAGTTTGAAAAGAGCCGGAACAGAGAGCGGAGTGACTGTTTGAAAAGAGCGGGAACAGAGAGCGGAGTGACTGATAAAAAAGAGCGGGAACAGAGAGCGGAGTGACTGTTAAAAAGAGCGGGAACAGAGAGCGGAGTGGCTGATTAAAAAGAGCGGGAACAGAGAGTGGAGTGACTGTTTGAAAAGAGCGGGAACAGAGAGCGGAGTGACTGTTTGAAAAGAGCGGGAACAGAGAGCGGAGTGACTGTTTGAAAAGAGCGGGAACAGAGAGCGGAGTGACTGTTAAAAAAGAGCGGGAACAGAGAGCGGAGTGACAGTTTGAAAAGAGCCGGAACAGAGAGCGGAGTGACTGTTTGAAAAGAGCGGGAGCAGAGAGCGGAGTGACTGTTTGAAAAGAGCGGGAACAGAGAGCGGAGTGACTGTTTGAAAAGAGCGGGAACAGAGAGCGGAGTGACTGTTTGAAAAGAGCGTGAACAGAGAGAGGAGTGACTGTTTGAAAAGAGTGGGAACAGAGAGCGGAGTGACTGTTTGAAAAGAGCGGGAACAGGGAGCGGAGTGACTGTTTAAAAAGAGCTGGAATAGAGAGCGGAGTGACTGTTAAAAAAGAGCGGGAACAGAGAGCGGAGTGACTGTTTGAAAAGAGCGGGAACAGGAAGCGGAGTGACTGTTTAAAAAGAGCGGGAATAGAGAGCGGAGTGACTGTTAAAAAAGAGCGGGAACAGAGAGAAGAGTGACTGTTTGAAAAGAGAGGGAACAGAGAGCGGAGTGACTGTTTGAAAAGAGCGGGAACAGAGAGCGGAGTGACTGTTAATAAAGAGCGAGAACAGAGAGCGGAGTGACTGTTTGAAAAGAGTGGGAGCAGAGAGCGGAGTGACTGTTTAAAAAGAGCGGGAACAGAGAGCGGAGTGACTGTTTGAAAAGAGCGGGAGCAGAGAGCGGAGTGACTGTTTAAAAAGAGCGGGAACAGAGAGCGGAGTGACTGTTTGAAAAGAGCGGGAACAGAGAGCGGAGTGACTGTTAATAAAGAGCGGGAACAGAGAGCGGAGTGACTGTTAAAAAAGAGCGGGAACAGAGAGCGGAGTGACTGTTAATAAAGAGCGGGAACAGAGAGCGGAGTGACTGTTAAAAAAGAGCGGGAGCAGAGAGCGGAGTGACTGTTTGAAAAGAGCGGGAGCAGAGAGCGGAGTGACTGTTTGAAAAGAGCGGGAACAGAGAGCGGAGTGACTGTTTGAAAAGAGCGGGAACAGAGAGCGGAGTGACTGTTAATAAAGAGCGGGAACAGAGAGCGGAGTGACTGTTAAAAAAGAGCGGGAACAGAGAGCGGAGTGACTGTTTGAAAAGAGCGGGAACAGAGAGCGGAGTGACTGTTTGAAAAGAGCGGGAACAGAGAGCGGAGTGACTGTTAATAAAGAGCGGGAACAGAGAGCGGAGTGACTGTTAAAAAAGAGCGGGAACAGAGAGCGGAGTGACTGTTAAAAAAGAGCGGGAGCAGAGAGCAGAGTGACTGTTTGAAAAGAGCGGGAACAGAGAGCGGAGTGACTGTTTGAAAAGAGCGGGAACAGAGAGCGGAGTGACTGTTAAAAAAGAGCGGGAACAGAGAGCGGAGTGACTGTTAAAAAAGAGCGGGAGCAGAGAGCAGAGTGACTGTTTGAAAAGAGCGGGAACAGAGAGCGGAGTGACTGTTTGAAAAGAGCGGGAACAGAGAGCGGAGTGACTGTTTGAAAAGAGCGGGAACAGAGAGCGGAGTGACTGTTTGAAAAGAGCGGGAACAGAGAGCGGAGTGACTGTTAAAAAAGAGCGGGAACAGAGAGCGGAGTGACAGTTTGAAAAGAGCCGGAACAGAGAGCGGAGTGACTGTTTGAAAAGAGCGGGAGCAGAGAGCGGAGTGACTGTTTGAAAAGAGCGGGAACAGAGAGCGGAGTGACTGTTTGAAAAGAGCGGGAACAGAGAGCGGAGTGACTGTTTGAAAAGAGCGGGAACAGAGAGCGGAGTGACTGTTAAAAAGAGCGGGAACAGAGAGCGGAGTGACTGTTAAAAAGAGCGGGAACAGAGAGCGGAGTGACTGTTTAAAAAGAGCGGGAACAGAGAGCGGAGTGACTGTTTGAAAAGAGCGGGAACAGAGAGCGGAGTGACTGTTAAAAAAGAGCGGGAGCAGAGAGCGGAGTGACTGTTTGAAAAGAGCGGGAACAGAGAGCGGAGTGACTGTTTGAAAAGAGCGGGAACAGAGAGCGGAGTGACTGTTTGAAAAGAGCGGGAACAGAGAGCGGAGTGACTGTTTGAAAATAGCGGGAACAGAGAGCGGAGTGATTGTTTGAAAAGAGCGGGAACAGAGAGCGGAGAGACTGTTAAAAAGAGCGGGAACAGAGAGCGGAGTGGCTGTTTAAAAAGAGCGGGAACAGAGAGCGGAGAGACTGTTTGAAAAGAGCGGGAACAGAGAGCGGAGTGACTGTTTAAAAAGAGCGGGAACAGAGAGCGGAGTGACTGTTTGAAAATAGCGGGAAGAGAGAGCGGAGTGACTGTTTGAAAAGAGCGGGAACAGAGAGCGGAGTGACTGTTTGAAAAGAGCGGGAACAGAGAGCGGAGAGACTGTTTGAAAAGAGCGGGAACAGAGAGCGGAGTGACTGTTTAAAAAGAGCGGGAACAGAGAGCGGAGTGACTGTTTGAAAATAGCGGGAAGAGAGAGCGGAGTGACTGTTTGAAAAGAGCGGGAACAGAGAGCGGAGTGACTGTTTGAAAAGAGCGGGAACAGAGAGCGGAGTGACTGTTTAAAAAGAGCGGGAACAGAGAGCGGAGTGACTGTTTGAAAATAGCGGGAAGAGAGAGCGGAGTGACTGTTTGAAAAGAGCGGGAATAGAGAGCGGAGTGACTGTTTGAAAAGAGCGGGAACAGAGAGCGGAATGACTGTTTGAAAAGAGCGGGAACAGAGAGCGGAGTGACTGATAAAAAAGAGCGAGAGCAGAGAGCGGAGTGACTGTTTGAAAAGAGCGGGAACAGAGAGCGGAGTGACTGTTTGAAAAGAGCGGGAGCAGAGAGCGGAGTGACTGTTAAAAAATGGAGTGAACAGAGAGCGGAGTGACTGTTTGAAAAGAGCGGGACAGAGAGCGGAGTGACTGTTTGAAAAGAGCGGGAACAGAGAGCGGAGTGACTGTTGAAAAAGAGCGGGAACAGAGAGCGGAGTGACTGTTTAAAAAGAGCGGGAACAGAGAGCAAAGTGACTGTTTAAAAAGAGCGGGAACAGAGAGCGGAGTGACTGTTTGAAAAGAGCGGGAACAGAGAGCGGAGTGACTGTTAAAAAAGAGCGGGAGCAGAGAGCGGAGTGACTGTTTGAAAAGAGCGGGAACAGAGAGCGGAGTGACAGTTTGAAAAGAGCGGGAACAGAGAGCGGAGTGACTGTTTGAAAAGAGCGGGAACAGAGAGCGGAGTGAGTGTTAAAAAGAGCGGGAACAGAGAGCGGAGTGACAGTTTGAAAAGAGTGGGAACAGGGAGCGGAGTGACTGTTTAAAAAGAGCAGGAATAGAGAGCGGAGTGACTGTTAAAAAAGAGCGGGAACAGAGAGCGAAGTGACTGTTTGAAAAGAGCGGGAACAGAGAGCGGAGTGACTGTTTGAAAAGAGCGGGAACAGAGAGCGGAGTGACTGTTCGAAAAGAGCGGGAGCAGAGAGCGGAGTGACTGTTAAAAAAGGGAGTGAACAGAGAGCGGAGTGACTGTTAAAAAAGAGCGGGAACAGAGAGCGGAGTGACTGTTTGAAAAGAGCAGGAACAGAGAGCGGAGTGACAGTTTGAAAAGAGTGGGAACAGAGAGCGGAGTGACTGTTAAAAAAGAGCGGGAACGGAGAGCGGAATGGCTGTTAAAAAAGAGCGGGAACAGAGAGCGGAGTGACTGTTTGAAAAGAGTGGGAACAGAGAGCGGAGTGACTGTTTAAAAAGAGCGGGAACAGAGAGCGGCGTGACTGTTTGAAAAGAGCGGGAGCAGAGAGCGGAGTGACTGTTTAAAAAGAGCGGGAACAGAGAGCGGAGTGACTGTTTGAAAAGAGCGGGAACAGAGAGCGGAGTGACTGTTAATAAAGAGCGGGAACAGAGAGCGGAGTGACTGTTAAAAAAGAGCGGGAACAGAGAGCGGAGTGACTGTTTGAAAAGAGCGGGAACAGGGAGCGGAGTGACTGTTTAAAAAGAGCTGGAATAGAGAGCGGAGTGACTGTTAAAAAAGAGCGGGAACAGAGAGCGGAGTGACTGTTTGAAAAGAGCGGGAACAGGGAGCGGAGTGACTGTTTAAAAAGAGCGGGAATAGAGAGCGGAGTGACTGTTAAAAAAGAGCGGGAACAGAGAGAGGAGTGACTGTTTGAAAAGAGCGGGAACAGAGAGCGGAGTGACTGTTTGAAAAGAGCGGGAACAGAGAGCGGAGTGACTGTTAAAAAAGAGCGGTAACAGAGAGCGGAGTGACAGTTTGAAAAGAGCGGGAACAGAGAGCAGAGTGACTGTTTAAAAAGAGCGGGAACAGAGAGCGGAGTGACTGTTTAAAAAGAGCGGGCACAGAGAGCGGAGTGACTGTTTAAAAAGAGCGGGAACAGAGAGCGGAGTGACTGTTTGAAAAGAGCGGGAACAGAGAGCGGAGTGACTGTTAAAAAAGAGCGGGAGCAGAGAGCGGAGTGACTGTTTGAAAAGAGCGGGAACAGAGAGCGGAGTGACAGTTTGAAAAGAGCGGGAACAGAGAGAGGAGTGACTGTTTGAAAAGAGCGGGAACAGAGAGCGGAGTGACTGATAAAAAAGAGCGGGAACAGAGAGCGGAGTGACTGTTAAAAAGAGCGGGAACAGAGAGCGGAGTGGCTGATTAAAAAGAGCGGGAACAGAGAGTGGAGTGACTGTTTGAAAAGAGCGGGAACAGAGAGCGGAGTGACTGTTTAAAAAGAGCGGGAACAGAGAGCGGAGTGACTGTTTGAAAAGAGCGGGAGCAGAGAGCGGAGTGACTGTTAATAAAGAGCGGGAACAGAGAGCGGAGTGACTGTTAAAAAAGAGCGGGAACAGAGAGCGGAGTGACTGTTAATAAAGAGCGGGAACAGAGAGCGGAGTGACTGTTAAAAAAGAGCGGGAGCAGAGAGCGGAGTGACTGTTTGAAAAGAGCGGGAGCAGAGAGCGGAGTGACTGTTTGAAAAGAGCGGGAACAGAGAGCGGAGTGACTGTTTGAAAAGAGTGGGAACAGAGAGCGGAGTGACTGTTAATAAAGAGCGGGAACAGAGAGCGGAGTGACTGTTAAAAAAGAGCGGGAACAGAGAGCGGAGTGACTGTTTGAAAAGAGCGGGAACAGAGAGCGGAGTGACTGATAAAAAAGAGCGGGAACAGAGAGCGGAGTGACTGTTAAAAAGAGCGGGAACAGAGAGCGGAGTGGCTGATTAAAAAGAGCGGGAACAGAGAGTGGAGTGACTGTTTGAAAAGAGCGGGAACAGAGAGCGGAGTGACTGTTTGAAAAGAGCGGGAACAGAGAGCGGAGTGACTGTTTGAAAAGAGCCGGAACAGAGAGCGGAGTGACTGTTTGAAAAGAGCGGGAGCAGAGAGCGGAGTGACTGTTTGAAAAGAGCGGGAACAGAGAGCGGAGTGACTGTTTGAAAAGAGCGGGAACAGAGAGCGGAGTGACTGTTTGAAAAGAGCGTGAACAGAGAGAGGAGTGACTGTTTGAAAAGAGTGGGAACAGAGAGCGGAGTGACTGTTTGAAAAGAGCGGGAACAGGGAGCGGAGTGACTGTTTAAAAAGAGCTGGAATAGAGAGCGGAGTGACTGTTAAAAAAGAGCGGGAACAGAGAGCGGAGTGACTGTTTGAAAAGAGCGGGAACAGGAAGCGGAGTGACTGTTTAAAAAGAGCGGGAATAGAGAGCGGAGTGACTGTTAAAAAAGAGCGGGAACAGAGAGAAGAGTGACTGTTTGAAAAGAGAGGGAGCAGAGAGCGGAGTGACTGTTTGAAAAGAGCGGGAACAGAGAGCGGAGTGACTGTTAATAAAGAGCGAGAACAGAGAGCGGAGTGACTGGTTGAAAAGAGTGGGAGCAGAGAGCGGAGTGACTGTTTAAAAAGAGCGGGAACAGAGAGCGGAGTGACTGTTTGAAAAGAGCGGGAGCAGAGAGCGGAGTGACTGTTTAAAAAGAGCGGGAACAGAGAGCGGAGTGACTGTTTGAAAAGAGCGGGAACAGAGAGCGGAGTGACTGTTAATAAAGAGCGGGAACAGAGAGCGGAGTGACTGTTAAAAAAGAGCGGGAGCAGAGAGCGGAGTGACTGTTTGAAAAGAGCGGGAGCAGAGAGCGGAGTGACTGTTTGAAAAGAGCGGGAACAGAGAGCAGAGTGACTGTTTGAAAAGAGCGGGAACAGAGAGCGGAGTGACTGTTAATAAAGAGCGGGAACAGAGAGCGGAGTGACTGTTAAAAAAGAGCGGGAACAGAGAGCGGAGTGACTGTTTGAAAAGAGCGGGAACAGAGAGCGGAGTGACTGTTTGAAAAGAGCGGGAACAGAGAGCGGAGTGACTGTTAATAAAGAGCGGGAACAGAGAGCGGAGTGACTGTTAAAAAAGAGCGGGAACAGAGAGCGGAGTGACTGTTAAAAAAGAGCGGGAGCAGAGAGCAGAGTGACTGTTTGAAAAGAGCGGGAACAGAGAGCGGAGTGACTGTTTGAAAAGAGCGGGAACAGAGAGCGGAGTGACTGTTAATAAAGAGCGGGAACAGAGAGCGGAGTGACTGTTAAAAAAGAGCGGGAACAGAGAGCGGAGTGACTGTTAAAAAAGAGCGGGAGCAGAGAGCAGAGTGACTGTTTGAAAAGAGCAGGAACAGAGAGCGGAGTGACTGTTTGAAAAGAGCGGGAACAGAGAGCGGAGTGATTGTTTGAAAAGAGCGGGAACAGAGAGCGGAGTGACTGTTTGAAAAGAGCGGGAACAGAGAGCGGAGTGACTGTTAAAAAAGAGCGGGAACAGAGAGCGGAGTGACAGTTTGAAAAGAGCCGGAACAGAGAGCGGAGTGACTGTTTGAAAAGAGCGGGAACAGAGAGCGGAGTGACTGATAAAAAAGAGCGGGAACAGAGAGCGGAGTGACTGTTAAAAAGAGCGGGAACAGAGAGCGGAGTGGCTGATTAAAAAGAGCGGGAACAGAGAGTGGAGTGACTGTTTGAAAAGAGCGGGAACAGAGAGCGGAGTGACTGTTTGAAAAGAGCGGGAACAGAGAGCGGAGTGACTGTTTGAAAAGAGCCGGAACAGAGAGCGGAGTGACTGTTTGAAAAGAGCGGGAGCAGAGAGCGGAGTGACTGTTTGAAAAGAGCGGGAACAGAGAGCGGAGTGACTGTTTGAAAAGAGCGGGAACAGAGAGCGGAGTGACTGTTTGAAAAGAGCGTGAACAGAGAGAGGAGTGACTGTTTGAAAAGAGTGGGAACAGAGAGCGGAGTGACTGTTTGAAAAGAGCGGGAACAGGGAGCGGAGTGACTGTTTAAAAAGAGCTGGAATAGAGAGCGGAGTGACTGTTAAAAAAGAGCGGGAACAGAGAGCGGAGTGACTGTTTGAAAAGAGCGGGAACAGGAAGCGGAGTGACTGTTTAAAAAGAGCGGGAATAGAGAGCGGAGTGACTGTTAAAAAAGAGCGGGAACAGAGAGAAGAGTGACTGTTTGAAAAGAGAGGGAGCAGAGAGCGGAGTGACTGTTTGAAAAGAGCGGGAACAGAGAGCGGAGTGACTGTTAATAAAGAGCGAGAACAGAGAGCGGAGTGACTGGTTGAAAAGAGTGGGAGCAGAGAGCGGAGTGACTGTTTAAAAAGAGCGGGAACAGAGAGCGGAGTGACTGTTTGAAAAGAGCGGGAGCAGAGAGCGGAGTGACTGTTTAAAAAGAGCGGGAACAGAGAGCGGAGTGACTGTTTGAAAAGAGCGGGAACAGAGAGCGGAGTGACTGTTAATAAAGAGCGGGAACAGAGAGCGGAGTGACTGTTAAAAAAGAGCGGGAGCAGAGAGCGGAGTGACTGTTTGAAAAGAGCGGGAGCAGAGAGCGGAGTGACTGTTTGAAAAGAGCGGGAACAGAGAGCAGAGTGACTGTTTGAAAAGAGCGGGAACAGAGAGCGGAGTGACTGTTAATAAAGAGCGGGAACAGAGAGCGGAGTGACTGTTAAAAAAGAGCGGGAACAGAGAGCGGAGTGACTGTTTGAAAAGAGCGGGAACAGAGAGCGGAGTGACTGTTTGAAAAGAGCGGGAACAGAGAGCGGAGTGACTGTTAATAAAGAGCGGGAACAGAGAGCGGAGTGACTGTTAAAAAAGAGCGGGAACAGAGAGCGGAGTGACTGTTAAAAAAGAGCGGGAGCAGAGAGCAGAGTGACTGTTTGAAAAGAGCGGGAACAGAGAGCGGAGTGACTGTTTGAAAAGAGCGGGAACAGAGAGCGGATTGACTGTTTGAAAAGAGCGGGAACAGAGAGCGGAGTGACTGTTTGAAAAGAGCGGGAACAGAGAGCGGAGTGACTGTTAAAAAAGAGCGGGAACAGAGAGCGGAGTGACAGTTTGAAAAGAGCCGGAACAGAGAGCGGAGTGACTGTTTGAAAAGAGCGGGAGCAGAGAGCGGAGTGACTGTTTGAAAAGAGCGGGAACAGAGAGCGGAGTGACTGTTAAAAAGAGCTGGAACAGAGAGCGGAGTGACTGTTAAAAAGAGCGGGAACAGAGAGCGGAGTGACTGTTTGAAAAGAGCGGGAACAGAGAGCGGAGTGACTGTTTGAAAAGAGCGGGAGCAGAGAGCGGAGTGACTGTTAAAAAATGGAGTGAACAGAGAGCGGAGTGACTGCTTGAAAAGAGCGGGACAGAGAGCGGAGTGACTGTTTGAAAAGAGCGGGAACAGAGAGCGGAGTGACTGTTTAAAAAGAGCGGGAACAGAGAGCGGAGTGACTGTTTAAAAAGAGCGGGAACAGAGAGCGGAGTGACTGTTTAAAAAGAGCGGGAACAGAGAGCGGAGTGACTGTTTGAAAAGAGCGGGAACAGAGAGCGGAGTGACTGTTAAAAAAGAGCGGGAGCAGAGAGCGGAGTGACTGTTTGAAAAGAGCGGGAACAGAGAGCGGAGTGACTGTTAATAAAGAGCGGGAGCAGAGAGCGGAGTGACTGTTAAAAAAGAGCGGGAACAGAGAGCGGAGTGACTGTTTGAAAAGAGCGGGAACAGAGAGCGGAGTGACTGTTTGAAAAGAGCGGGAACAGAGAGCGGAGTGACTGTTAATAAAGAGCGGGAACAGAGAGCGGAGTGACTGTTAAAAAAGAGCGGGAACAGAGAGCGGAGTGACTGTTAAAAAAGAGCGGGAGCAGAGAGCAGAGTGACTGTTTGAAAAGAGCGGGAACAGAGAGCGGAGTGACTGTTTGAAAAGAGCGGGAACAGAGAGCGGAGTGACTGTTTGAAAAGAGCGGGAACAGAGAGCGGAGTGACTGTTTGAAAAGAGCGGGAACAGAGAGCGGAGTGACTGATAAAAAAGAGCGGGAACAGAGAGCGGAGTGACTGTTTGAAAAGAGCGGGAACAGAGAGCGGAGTGACTGTTTGAAAAGAGCGGGAACAGAGAGCGGAGTGACTGTTAAAAAGAGCGGGAACAGAGAGCGGAGTGACTGTTAAAAAGAGCGGGAACAGAGAGCGGAGTGACTGTTTAAAAAGAGCAGGAACAGAGAGCGGAGTGACTGTTTGAAAAGAGCGGGAACAGAGAGCGGAGTGACTGTTAAAAAAGAGCGGGAGCAGAGAGCGGAGTGACTGTTTGAAAAGAGCGGGAACAGAGAGCGGAGTGACTGTTTGAAAAGAGCGGGAACAGAGAGCGGAGTGACTGTTTGAAAAGAGCGGGAACAGAGAGCGGAGTGACTGTTTGAAAATAGCGGGAACAGAGAGCGGAGTGATTGTTTGAAAAGAGCGGGAACAGAGAGCGGAGAGACTGTTAAAAAGAGCGGGAACAGAGAGTGGAGTGGCTGTTTAAAAAGAGCGGGAACAGAGAGCGGAGTGACTGTTTGAAAAGAGCGGGAACAGAGAGCGGAGTGACTGTTTGAAAAGAGCGGGAACAGAGAGCGGAGTGACTGTTAAAAAGAGCGGGAACAGAGAGCGGAGTGACTGTTAAAAAGAGCGGGAACAGAGAGCGGAGTGACTGTTTAAAAAGAGCGGGAACAGAGAGCGGAGTGACTGTTTGAAAAGAGCGGGAACAGAGAGCGGAGTGACTGTTAAAAAAGAGCGGGAGCAGAGAGCGGAGTGACTGTTTGAAAAGAGCGGGAACAGAGAGCGGAATGACTGTTTGAAAAGAGCGGGAACAGAGAGCGGAGTGACTGATAAAAAAGAGCGAGAGCAGAGAGCGGAGTGACTGTTTGAAAAGAGCGGGAACAGAGAGCGGAGTGACTGTTAAAAAGAGCGGGAACAGAGAGCGGAGTGACTGTTAAAAAGAGCGGGAACAGAGAGCGGAGTGACTGTTTAAAAAGAGCGGGAACAGAGAGCGGAGTGACTGTTTGAAAAGAGCGGGAACAGAGAGCGGAGTGACTGTTTGAAAAGAGCGGGAGCAGAGAGCGGAGTGACTGTTAAAAAATGGAGTGAACAGAGAGCGGAGTGACTGCTTGAAAAGAGCGGGACAGAGAGCGGAGTGACTGTTTGAAAAGAGCGGGAACAGAGAGCGGAGTGACTGTTTGAAAAGAGCGGGAACAGAGAGCGGAGTGACTGATAAAAAAGAGCGGGAACAGAGAGCGGGGTGACTGTTTGAAAAGAGCGGGAACAGAGAGCGGAGTGACTGTTTGAAAAGAGCGGGAACAGAGAGCGGAGTGACTGTTTGAAAATAGCGGGAACAGAGAGCGGAGTGACTGTTTGAAAAGAGCGGGAACAGAGAGCGGAGTGACTGTTTAAAAAGAGCGGGAACAGAGAGCGGAGTGACTGTTTGAAAATAGCGGGAAGAGAGAGCGGAGTGACTGTTTGAAAAGAGCGGGAATAGAGAGCGGAGTGACTGTTTGAAAAGAGCGGGAACAGAGAGCGGAATGACTGTTTGAAAAGAGCGGGAACAGAGAGCGGAGTGACTGATAAAAAAGAGCGAGAGCAGAGAGCGGAGTGACTGTTTGAAAAGAGCGGGAACAGAGAGCGGAGTGACTGTTAAAAAGAGCGGGAACAGAGAGCGGAGTGACTGTTAAAAAGAGCGGGAACAGAGAGCGGAGTGACTGTTTAAAAAGAGCGGGAACAGAGAGCGGAGTGACTGTTTGAAAAGAGCGGGAACAGAGAGCGGAGTGACTGTTTGAAAAGAGCGGGAGCAGAGAGCGGAGTGACTGTTAAAAAATGGAGTGAACAGAGAGCGGAGTGACTGCTTGAAAAGAGCGGGACAGAGAGCGGAGTGACTGTTTGAAAAGAGCGGGAACAGAGAGCGGAGTGACTGTTTAAAAAGAGCGGGAACAGAGAGCGGAGTGACTGTTTAAAAAGAGCGGGAACAGAGAGCGGAGTGACTGTTTAAAAAGAGCGGGAACAGAGAGCGGAGTGACTGTTTGAAAAGAGCGGGAACAGAGAGCGGAGTGACTGTTAAAAAAGAGCGGGAGCAGAGAGCGGAGTGACTGTTTGAAAAGAGCGGGAACAGAGAGCGGAGTGACTGTTAATAAAGAGCGGGAGCAGAGAGCGGAGTGACTGTTAAAAAAGAGCGGGAACAGAGAGCGGAGTGACTGTTTGAAAAGAGCGGGAACAGAGAGCGGAGTGACTGTTTGAAAAGAGCGGGAACAGAGAGCGGAGTGACTGTTAATAAAGAGCGGGAACAGAGAGCGGAGTGACTGTTAAAAAAGAGCGGGAACAGAGAGCGGAGTGACTGTTAAAAAAGAGCGGGAGCAGAGAGCAGAGTGACTGTTTGAAAAGAGCGGGAACAGAGAGCGGAGTGACTGTTTGAAAAGAGCGGGAACAGAGAGCGGAGTGACTGTTTGAAAAGAGCGGGAACAGAGAGCGGAGTGACTGTTTGAAAAGAGCGGGAACAGAGAGCGGAGTGACTGTTAAAAAAGAGCGGGAACAGAGAGCGGAGTGACAGTTTGAAAAGAGCCGGAACAGAGAGCGGAGTGACTGTTTGAAAAGAGCGGGAGCAGAGAGCGGAGTGACTGTTTGAAAAGAGCGGGAACAGAGAGCGGAGTGACTGTTTGAAAAGAGCGGGAACAGAGAGCGGAGTGACTGATAAAAAAGAGCGGGAACAGAGAGCGGAGTGACTGTTTGAAAAGAGCGGGAACAGAGAGCGGAGTGACTGTTTGAAAAGAGCGGGAACAGAGAGCGGAGTGACTGTTAAAAAGAGCGGGAACAGAGAGCGGAGTGACTGTTAAAAAGAGCGGGAACAGAGAGCGGAGTGACTGTTTAAAAAGAGCAGGAACAGAGAGCGGAGTGACTGTTTGAAAAGAGCGGGAACAGAGAGCGGAGTGACTGTTAAAAAAGAGCGGGAGCAGAGAGCGGAGTGACTGTTTGAAAAGAGCGGGAACAGAGAGCGGAGTGACTGTTTGAAAAGAGCGGGAACAGAGAGCGGAGTGACTGTTTGAAAAGAGCGGGAACAGAGAGCGGAGTGACTGTTTGAAAATAGCGGGAACAGAGAGCGGAGTGATTGTTTGAAAAGAGCGGGAACAGAGAGCGGAGAGACTGTTAAAAAGAGCGGGAACAGAGAGTGGAGTGGCTGTTTAAAAAGAGCGGGAACAGAGAGCGGAGTGACTGTTTGAAAAGAGCGGGAACAGAGAGCGGAGTGACTGTTTGAAAAGAGCGGGAACAGAGAGCGGAGTGACTGTTAAAAAGAGCGGGAACAGAGAGCGGAGTGACTGTTAAAAAGAGCGGGAACAGAGAGCGGAGTGACTGTTTAAAAAGAGCGGGAACAGAGAGCGGAGTGACTGTTTGAAAAGAGCGGGAACAGAGAGCGGAGTGACTGTTAAAAAAGAGCGGGAGCAGAGAGCGGAGTGACTGTTTGAAAAGAGCGGGAACAGAGAGCGGAGTGACTGTTTGAAAAGAGCGGGAACAGAGAGCGGAGTGACTGTTTGAAAAGAGCGGGAACAGAGAGCGGAGTGACTGTTTGAAAATAGCGGGAACAGAGAGCGGAGTGACTGTTTGAAAAGAGCGGGAACAGAGAGCGGAGTGACTGTTTGAAAAGAGCGGGAACAGAGAGCGGAGTGACTGTTAAAAAGAGCGGGAACAGAGAGCGGAGTGACTGTTAAAAAGAGCGGGAACAGAGAGCGGAGTGACTGTTTAAAAAGAGCGGGAACAGAGAGCGGAGTGACTGTTTGAAAAGAGCGGGAACAGAGAGCGGAGTGACTGTTTGAAAAGAGCGGGAGCAGAGAGCGGAGTGACTGTTAAAAAATGGAGTGAACAGAGAGCGGAGTGACTGCTTGAAAAGAGCGGGACAGAGAGCGGAGTGACTGTTTGAAAAGAGCGGGAACAGAGAGCGGAGTGACTGTTTAAAAAGAGCGGGAACAGAGAGCGGAGTGACTGTTTAAAAAGAGCGGGAACAGAGAGCGGAGTGACTGTTTAAAAAGAGCGGGAACAGAGAGCGGAGTGACTGTTTGAAAAGAGCGGGAACAGAGAGCGGAGTGAGTGTTAAAAAGAGCGGGAACAGAGAGCGGAGTGACAGTTTGAAAAGAGTGGGAACAGGGAGCGGAGTGACTGTTTAAAAAGAGCAGGAATAGAGAGCGGAGTGACTGTTAAAAAAGAGCGGGAACAGAGAGCGAAGTGACTGTTTGAAAAGAGCGGGAACAGAGAGCGGAGTGACTGTTTGAAAAGAGCGGGAGCAGAGAGCGGAGTGACTGTTAAAAAAGGGAGTGAACAGAGAGCGGAGTGACTGTTAAAAAAGAGCGGGAACAGAGAGCGGAGTGACTGTTTGAAAAGAGCAGGAACAGAGAGCGGAGTGACAGTTTGAAAAGAGTGGGAACAGAGAGCGGAGTGACTGTTAAAAAAGAGCGGGAACGGAGAGCGGAATGGCTGTTAAAAAAGAGCGGGAACAGAGAGCGGAGTGACTGTTTGAAAAGAGTGGGAACAGAGAGCGGAGTGACTGTTTAAAAAGAGCGGGAACAGAGAGCGGAGTGACTGTTTGAAAAGAGCGGGAGCAGAGAGCGGAGTGACTGTTTAAAAAGAGCGGGAACAGAGAGCGGAGTGACTGTTTGAAAAGAGCGGGAACAGAGAGCGGAGTGACTGTTAATAAAGAGCGGGAACAGAGAGCGGAGTGACTGTTAAAAAAGAGCGGGAACAGAGAGCGGAGTGACTGTTTGAAAAGAGCGGGAACAGGGAGCGGATTGACTGTTTAAAAAGAGCTGGAATAGAGAGCGGAGTGACTGTTAAAAAAGAGCGGGAACAGAGAGCGGAGTGACTGTTTGAAAAGAGCGGGAACAGGGAGCGGAGTGACTGTTTAAAAAGAGCGGGAATAGAGAGCGGAGTGACTGTTAAAAAAGAGCGGGAACAGAGAGAGGAGTGACTGTTTGAAAAGAGCGGGAACAGAGAGCGGAGTGACTGTTTGAAAAGAGCGGGAACAGAGAGCGGAGTGACTGTTAAAAAAGAGCGGTAACAGAGAGCGGAGTGACAGTTTGAAAAGAGCGGGAACAGAGAGCAGAGTGACTGTTTAAAAAGAGCGGGAACAGAGAGCGGAGTGACTGTTTAAAAAGAGCGGGCACAGAGAGCGGAGTGACTGTTTAAAAAGAGCGGGAACAGAGAGCGGAGTGACTGTTTGAAAAGAGCGGGAACAGAGAGCGGAGTGACTGTTAAAAAAGAGCGGGAGCAGAGAGCGGAGTGACTGTTTGAAAAGAGCGGGAACAGAGAGCGGAGTGACAGTTTGAAAAGAGCGGGAACAGAGAGAGGAGTGACTGTTTGAAAAGAGCGGGAACAGAGAGCGGAGTGAGTGTTAAAAAGAGCGGGAACAGAGAGCGGAGTGACAGTTTGAAAAGAGTGGGAACAGGGAGCGGAGTGACTGTTTAAAAAGAGCAGGAATAGAGAGCGGAGTGACTGTTAAAAAAGAGCGGGAACAGAGAGCGAAGTGACTGTTTGAAAAGAGCGGGAACAGAGAGCGGAGTGACTGTTTGAAAAGAGCAGGAACAGAGAGCGGAGTGACTGTTCGAAAAGAGCGGGAGCAGAGAGCGGAGTGACTGTTAAAAAAGGGAGTGAACAGAGAGCGGAGTGACTGTTAAAAAAGAGCGGGAACAGAGAGCGGAGTGACTGTTTGAAAAGAGCAGGAACAGAGAGCGGAGTGACAGTTTGAAAAGAGTGGGAACAGAGAGCGGAGTGACTGTTAAAAAAGAGCGGGAACGGAGAGCGGAATGGCTGTTAAAAAAGAGCGGGAACAGAGAGCGGAGTGACTGTTTGAAAAGAGTGGGAACAGAGAGCGGAGTGACTGTTTAAAAAGAGCGGGAACAGAGAGCGGAGTGACTGTTTGAAAAGAGCGGGAGCAGAGAGCGGAGTGACTGTTTAAAAAGAGCGGGAACAGAGAGCGGAGTGACTGTTTGAAAAGAGCGGGAACAGAGAGCGGAGTGACTGTTAATAAAGAGCGGGAACAGAGAGCGGAGTGACTGTTAAAAAAGAGCGGGAACAGAGAGCGGAGTGACTGTTTGAAAAGAGCGGGAACAGAGAGCGGAGTGACTCTTTGAAAAGAGCGTGAACAGAGAGAGGAGTGACTGTTTGAAAAGAGTGGGAACAGAGAGCGGAGTGACTGTTTGAAAAGAGCGGGAACAGGGAGCGGAGTGACTGTTTAAAAAGAGCTGGAATAGAGAGCGGAGTGACTGTTAAAAAAGAGCGGGAACAGAGAGCGGAGTGACTGTTTGAAAAGAGCGGGAACAGGAAGCGGAGTGACTGTTTAAAAAGAGCGGGAATAGAGAGCGGAGTGACTGTTAAAAAAGAGCGGGAACAGAGAGAAGAGTGACTGTTTGAAAAGAGAGGGAACAGAGAGCGGAGTGACTGTTTGAAAAGAGCGGGAACAGAGAGCGGAGTGACTGTTAATAAAGAGCGAGAACAGAGAGCGGAGTGACTGTTTGAAAAGAGTGGGAGCAGAGAGCGGAGTGACTGTTTAAAAAGAGCGGGAACAGAGAGCGGAGTGACTGTTTGAAAAGAGCGGGAGCAGAGAGCGGAGTGACTGTTTAAAAAGAGCGGGAACAGAGAGCGGAGTGACTGTTTGAAAAGAGCGGGAACAGAGAGCGGAGTGACTGTTAATAAAGAGCGGGAACAGAGAGCGGAGTGACTGTTAAAAAAGAGCGGGAACAGAGAGCGGAGTGACTGTTAATAAAGAGCGGGAACAGAGAGCGGAGTGACTGTTAAAAAAGAGCGGGAGCAGAGAGCGGAGTGACTGTTTGAAAAGAGCGGGAGCAGAGAGCGGAGTGACTGTTTAAAAAGAGCGGGAACAGAGAGCGGAGTGACTGTTTGAAAAGAGCGGGAACAGAGAGCGGAGTGACTGTTAATAAAGAGCGGGAACAGAGAGCGGAGTGACTGTTAAAAAAGAGCGGGAACAGAGAGCGGAGTGACTGTTAATAAAGAGCGGGAACAGAGAGCGGAGTGACTGTTAAAAAAGAGCGGGAGCAGAGAGCGGAGTGACTGTTTGAAAAGAGCGGGAGCAGAGAGCGGAGTGACTGTTTGAAAAGAGCGGGAACAGAGAGCGGAGTGACTGTTTGAAAAGAGCGGGAACAGAGAGCGGAGTGACTGTTAATAAAGAGCGGGAACAGAGAGCGGAGTGACTGTTAAAAAAGAGCGGGAACAGAGAGCGGAGTGACTGTTTGAAAAGAGCGGGAACAGAGAGCGGAGTGACTGTTTGAAAAGAGCGGGAACAGAGAGCGGAGTGACTGTTAATAAAGAGCGGGAACAGAGAGCGGAGTGACTGTTAAAAAAGAGCGGGAACAGAGAGCGGAGTGACTGTTAAAAAAGAGCGGGAGCAGAGAGCAGAGTGACTGTTTGAAAAAGCGGGAACAGAGAGCGGAGTGACTGTTTGAAAAGAGCGGGAACAGAGAGCGGAGTGACTGTTTGAAAAGAGCGGGAACAGAGAGCGGAGTGACTGTTTGAAAAGAGCGGGAACAGAGAGCGGAGTGACTGTTAAAAAAGAGCGGGAACAGAGAGCGGAGTGACAGTTTGAAAAGAGCCGGAACAGAGAGCGGAGTGACTGTTTGAAAAGAGCGGGAGCAGAGAGCGGAGTGACTGTTTGAAAAGAGCGGGAACAGAGAGCGGAGTGACTGTTTGAAAAGAGCGGGAACAGAGAGCGGAGTGACTGATAAAAAAGAGCGGGAACAGAGAGCGGAGTGACTGTTTGAAAAGAGCGGGAACAGAGAGCGGAGTGACTGTTTGAAAAGAGCGGGAACAGAGAGCGGAGTGACTGTTAAAAAGAGCGGGAACAGAGAGCGGAGTGACTGTTAAAAAGAGCGGGAACAGAGAGCGGAGTGACTGTTTAAAAAGAGCGGGAACAGAGAGCGGAGTGACTGTTTGAAAAGAGCGGGAACAGAGAGCGGAGTGACTGTTAAAAAAGAGCGGGAGCAGAGAGCGGAGTGACTGTTTGAAAAGAGCGGGAACAGAGAGCGGAGTGACTGTTTGAAAAGAGCGGGAACAGAGAGCGGAGTGACTGTTTGAAAAGAGCGGGAACAGAGAGCGGAGTGACTGTTTGAAAATAGCGGGAACAGAGAGCGGAGTGATTGTTTGAAAAGAGCGGGAACAGAGAGCGGAGAGACTGTTAAAAAGAGCGGGAACAGAGAGCGGAGTGGCTGTTTAAAAAGAGCGGGAACAGAGAGCGGAGTGACTGTTTGAAAAGAGCGGGAACAGAGAGCGGAGTGACTGTTTAAAAAGAGCGGGAACAGAGAGCGGAGTGACTGTTTGAAAATAGCGGGAAGAGAGAGCGGAGTGACTGTTTGAAAAGAGCGGGAACAGAGAGCGGAGTGACTGTTTGAAAAGAGCGGGAACAGAGAGCGGAGTGACTGTTTAAAAAGAGCGGGAACAGAGAGCGGAGTGACTGTTTGAAAAGAGCGGGAGCAGAGAGCGGAGTGACTGTTAAAAAATGGAGTGAACAGAGAGCGGAGTGACTGTTTGAAAAGAGCGGGACAGAGAGCGGAGTGACTGTTTGAAAAGAGCGGGAACAGAGAGCGGAGTGACTGTTTAAAAAGAGCGGGAACAGAGAGCGGAGTGACTGTTTAAAAAGAGCGGGAACAGAGAGCGGAGTGACTGTATAAAAAGAGCGGGAACAGAGAGCGGAGTGACTGTTTGAAAAGAGCGGGAACAGAGAGCGGAGTGAGTGTTAAAAAGAGCGGGAACAGAGAGCGGAGTGACTGTTTGAAAAGAGCGGGAACAGGGAGCGGAGTGACTGTTTAAAAAGAGCTGGAATAGAGAGCGGAGTGACTGTTAAAAAAGAGCGGGAACAGAGAGCGGAGTGACTGTTTGAAAAGAGCGGGAACAGGAAGCGGAGTGACTGTTTAAAAAGAGCGGGAATAGAGAGCGGAGTGACTGTTAAAAAAGAGCGGGAACAGAGAGAAGAGTGACTGTTTGAAAAGAGAGGGAACAGAGAGCGGAGTGACTGTTTGAAAAGAGCGGGAACAGAGAGCGGAGTGACTGTTAATAAAGAGCGAGAACAGAGAGCGGAGTGACTGTTTGAAAAGAGTGGGAGCAGAGAGCGGAGTGACTGTTTAAAAAGAGCGGGAACAGAGAGCGGAGTGACTGTTTGAAAAGAGCGGGAGCAGAGAGCGGAGTGACTGTTTAAAAAGAGCGGGAACAGAGAGCGGAGTGACTGTTTGAAAAGAGCGGGAACAGAGAGCGGAGTGACTGTTAATAAAGAGCGGGAACAGAGAGCGGAGTGACTGTTAAAAAAGAGCGGGAACAGAGAGCGGAGTGACTGTTAATAAAGAGCGGGAACAGAGAGCGGAGTGACTGTTAAAAAAGAGCGGGAGCAGAGAGCGGAGTGACTGTTTGAAAAGAGCGGGAGCAGAGAGCGGAGTGACTGTTTAAAAAGAGCGGGAACAGAGAGCGGAGTGACTGTTTGAAAAGAGCGGGAACAGAGAGCGGAGTGACTGTTAATAAAGAGCGGGAACAGAGAGCGGAGTGACTGTTAAAAAAGAGCGGGAACAGAGAGCGGAGTGACTGTTAATAAAGAGCGGGAACAGAGAGCGGAGTGACTGTTAAAAAAGAGCGGGAGCAGAGAGCGGAGTGACTGTTTGAAAAGAGCGGGAGCAGAGAGCGGAGTGACTGTTTGAAAAGAGCGGGAACAGAGAGCGGAGTGACTGTTTGAAAAGAGCGGGAACAGAGAGCGGAGTGACTGTTTGAAAAGAGCGGGAACAGAGAGCGGAGTGACTGTTAATAAAGAGCGGGAACAGAGAGCGGAGTGACTGTTAAAAAAGAGCGGGAACAGAGAGCGGAGTGACTGTTTGAAAAGAGCGGGAACAGAGAGCGGAGTGACTGTTTGAAAAGAGCGGGAACAGAGAGCGGAGTGACTGTTAATAAAGAGCGGGAACAGAGAGCGGAGTGACTGTTAAAAAAGAGCGGGAACAGAGAGCGGAGTGACTGTTAAAAAAGAGCGGGAGCAGAGAGCAGAGTGACTGTTTGAAAAGAGCGGGAACAGAGAGCGGAGTGACTGTTTGAAAAGAGCGGGAACAGAGAGCGGAGTGACTGTTTGAAAAGAGCGGGAACAGAGAGCGGAGTGACTGTTTGAAAAGAGCGGGAACAGAGAGCGGAGTGACTGTTAAAAAAGAGCGGGAACAGAGAGCGGAGTGACAGTTTGAAAAGAGCCGGAACAGAGAGCGGAGTGACTGTTTGAAAAGAGCGGGAGCAGAGAGCGGAGTGACTGTTTGAAAAGAGCGGGAACAGAGAGCGGAGTGACTGTTTGAAAAGAGCGGGAACAGAGAGCGGAGTGACTGATAAAAAAGAGCGGGAACAGAGAGCGGAGTGACTGTTAATAAAGAGCGGGAACAGAGAGCGGAGTGACTGTTAAAAAAGAGCGGGAACAGAGAGCGGAGTGACTGTTTGAAAAGAGCGGGAACAGAGAGCGGAGTGAGTGTTAAAAAGAGCGGGAACAGAGAGCGGAGTGACTGTTTGAAAAGAGCGGGAACAGGGAGCGGAGTGACTGTTTAAAAAGAGCTGGAATAGAGAGCGGAGTGACTGTTAAAAAAGAGCGGGAACAGAGAGCGGAGTGACTGTTTGAAAAGAGCGGGAACAGGAAGCGGAGTGACTGTTTAAAAAGAGCGGGAATAGAGAGCGGAGTGACTGTTAAAAAAGAGCGGGAACAGAGAGAAGAGTGACTGTTTGAAAAGAGAGGGAACAGAGAGCGGAGTGACTGTTTGAAAAGAGCGGGAACAGAGAGCGGAGTGACTGTTAATAAAGAGCGAGAACAGAGAGCGGAGTGACTGTTTGAAAAGAGTGGGAGCAGAGAGCGGAGTGACTGTTTAAAAAGAGCGGGAACAGAGAGCGGAGTGACTGTTTGAAAAGAGCGGGAGCAGAGAGCGGAGTGACTGTTTAAAAAGAGCGGGAACAGAGAGCGGAGTGACTGTTTGAAAAGAGCGGGAACAGAGAGCGGAGTGACTGTTAATAAAGAGCGGGAACAGAGAGCGGAGTGACTGTTAAAAAAGAGCGGGAACAGAGAGCGGAGTGACTGTTAATAAAGAGCGGGAACAGAGAGCGGAGTGACTGTTAAAAAAGAGCGGGAGCAGAGAGCGGAGTGACTGTTTGAAAAGAGCGGGAGCAGAGAGCGGAGTGACTGTTTAAAAAGAGCGGGAACAGAGAGCGGAGTGACTGTTTGAAAAGAGCGGGAACAGAGAGCGGAGTGACTGTTAATAAAGAGCGGGAACAGAGAGCGGAGTGACTGTTAAAAAAGAGCGGGAACAGAGAGCGGAGTGACTGTTAATAAAGAGCGGGAACAGAGAGCGGAGTGACTGTTAAAAAAGAGCGGGAGCAGAGAGCGGAGTGACTGTTTGAAAAGAGCGGGAGCAGAGAGCGGAGTGACTGTTTGAAAAGAGCGGGAACAGAGAGCGGAGTGACTGTTTGAAAAGAGCGGGAACAGAGAGCGGAGTGACTGTTTGAAAAGAGCGGGAACAGAGAGCGGAGTGACTGTTAATAAAGAGCGGGAACAGAGAGCGGAGTGACTGTTAAAAAAGAGCGGGAACAGAGAGCGGAGTGACTGTTTGAAAAGAGCGGGAACAGAGAGCGGAGTGACTGTTTGAAAAGAGCGGGAACAGAGAGCGGAGTGACTGTTAATAAAGAGCGGGAACAGAGAGCGGAGTGACTGTTAAAAAAGAGCGGGAACAGAGAGCGGAGTGACTGTTAAAAAAGAGCGGGAGCAGAGAGCAGAGTGACTGTTTGAAAAGAGCGGGAACAGAGAGCGGAGTGACTGTTTGAAAAGAGCGGGAACAGAGAGCGGAGTGACTGTTTGAAAAGAGCGGGAACAGAGAGCGGAGTGACTGTTTGAAAAGAGCGGGAACAGAGAGCGGAGTGACTGTTAAAAAAGAGCGGGAACAGAGAGCGGAGTGACAGTTTGAAAAGAGCCGGAACAGAGAGCGGAGTGACTGTTTGAAAAGAGCGGGAGCAGAGAGCGGAGTGACTGTTTGAAAAGAGCGGGAACAGAGAGCGGAGTGACTGTTTGAAAAGAGCGGGAACAGAGAGCGGAGTGACTGATAAAAAAGAGCGGGAACAGAGAGCGGAGTGACTGTTAATAAAGAGCGGGAACAGAGAGCGGAGTGACTGTTAAAAAAGAGCGGGAACAGAGAGCGGAGTGACTGTTTGAAAAGAGCGGGAACAGAGAGCGGAGTGACTGTTTGAAAAGAGCGGGAACAGAGAGCGGAGTGACTGTTAATAAAGAGCGGGAACAGAGAGCGGAGTGACTGTTAAAAAAGAGCGGGAACAGAGAGCGGAGTGACTGTTAAAAAAGAGCGGGAGCAGAGAGCAGAGTGACTGTTTGAAAAGAGCGGGAACAGAGAGCGGAGTGACTGTTTGAAAAGAGCGGGAACAGAGAGCGGAGTGACTGTTTGAAAAGAGCGGGAACAGAGAGCGGAGTGACTGTTTGAAAAGAGCGGGAACAGAGAGCGGAGTGACTGTTAAAAAAGAGCGGGAACAGAGAGCGGAGTGACAGTTTGAAAAGAGCCGGAACAGAGAGCGGAGTGACTGTTTGAAAAGAGCGGGAGCAGAGAGCGGAGTGACTGTTTGAAAAGAGCGGGAACAGAGAGCGGAGTGACTGTTTGAAAAGAGCGGGAACAGAGAGCGGAGTGACTGATAAAAAAGAGCGGGAACAGAGAGCGGAGTGACTGTTTGAAAAGAGCGGGAACAGAGAGCGGAGTGACTGTTTGAAAAGAGCGGGAACAGAGAGCGGAGTGACTGTTAAAAAGAGCGGGAACAGAGAGCGGAGTGACTGTTAAAAAGAGCGGGAACAGAGAGCGGAGTGACTGTTTAAAAAGAGCGGGAACAGAGAGCGGAGTGACTGTTTGAAAAGAGCGGGAACAGAGAGCGGAGTGACTGTTAAAAAAGAGCGGGAGCAGAGAGCGGAGTGACTGTTTGAAAAGAGCGGGAACAGAGAGCGGAGTGACTGTTTGAAAAGAGCGGGAACAGAGAGCGGAGTGACTGTTTGAAAAGAGCGGGAACAGAGAGCGGAGTGACTGTTTGAAAATAGCGGGAACAGAGAGCGGAGTGATTGTTTGAAAAGAGCGGGAACAGAGAGCGGAGAGACTGTTAAAAAGAGCGGGAACAGAGAGCGGAGTGGCTGTTTAAAAAGAGCGGGAACAGAGAGCGGAGTGACTGTTTGAAAAGAGCGGGAACAGAGAGCGGAGTGACTGTTTAAAAAGAGCGGGAACAGAGAGCGGAGTGACTGTTTGAAAATAGCGGGAAGAGAGAGCGGAGTGACTGTTTGAAAAGAGCGGGAACAGAGAGCGGAGTGACTGTTTGAAAAGAGCGGGAACAGAGAGCGGAGTGACTGTTTAAAAAGAGCGGGAACAGAGAGCGGAGTGACTGTTTGAAAAGAGCGGGAGCAGAGAGCGGAGTGACTGTTAAAAAATGGAGTGAACAGAGAGCGGAGTGACTGTTTGAAAAGAGCGGGACAGAGAGCGGAGTGACTGTTTGAAAAGAGCGGGAACAGAGAGCGGAGTGACTGTTTAAAAAGAGCGGGAACAGAGAGCGGAGTGACTGTTGAAAAAGAGCGGGAACAGAGAGCGGAGTGACTGTATAAAAAGAGCGGGAACAGAGAGCGGAGTGACTGTTTGAAAAGAGCGGGAACAGAGAGCGGAGTGAGTGTTAAAAAGAGCGGGAACAGAGAGCGGAGTGACTGTTTGAAAAGAGCGGGAACAGGGAGCGGAGTGACTGTTTAAAAAGAGCTGGAATAGAGAGCGGAGTGACTGTTAAAAAAGAGCGGGAACAGAGAGCGGAGTGACTGTTTGAAAAGAGCGGGAACAGGAAGCGGAGTGACTGTTTAAAAAGAGCGGGAATAGAGAGCGGAGTGACTGTTAAAAAAGAGCGGGAACAGAGAGAAGAGTGACTGTTTGAAAAGAGAGGGAACAGAGAGCGGAGTGACTGTTTGAAAAGAGCGGGAACAGAGAGCGGAGTGACTGTTAATAAAGAGCGAGAACAGAGAGCGGAGTGACTGTTTGAAAAGAGTGGGAGCAGAGAGCGGAGTGACTGTTTAAAAAGAGCGGGAACAGAGAGCGGAGTGACTGTTTGAAAAGAGCGGGAGCAGAGAGCGGAGTGACTGTTTAAAAAGAGCGGGAACAGAGAGCGGAGTGACTGTTTGAAAAGAGCGGGAACAGAGAGCGGAGTGACTGTTAATAAAGAGCGGGAACAGAGAGCGGAGTGACTGTTAAAAAAGAGCGGGAACAGAGAGCGGAGTGACTGTTAATAAAGAGCGGGAACAGAGAGCGGAGTGACTGTTAAAAAAGAGCGGGAGCAGAGAGCGGAGTGACTGTTTGAAAAGAGCGGGAGCAGAGAGCGGAGTGACTGTTTAAAAAGAGCGGGAACAGAGAGCGGAGTGACTGTTTGAAAAGAGCGGGAACAGAGAGCGGAGTGACTGTTAATAAAGAGCGGGAACAGAGAGCGGAGTGACTGTTAAAAAAGAGCGGGAACAGAGAGCGGAGTGACTGTTAATAAAGAGCGGGAACAGAGAGCGGAGTGACTGTTAAAAAAGAGCGGGAGCAGAGAGCGGAGTGACTGTTTGAAAAGAGCGGGAGCAGAGAGCGGAGTGACTGTTTGAAAAGAGCGGGAACAGAGAGCGGAGTGACTGTTTGAAAAGAGCGGGAACAGAGAGCGGAGTGACTGTTTGAAAAGAGCGGGAACAGAGAGCGGAGTGACTGTTTGAAAAGAGCGGGAACAGAGAGCGGAGTGACTGTTAAAAAAGAGCGGGAACAGAGAGCGGAGTGACAGTTTGAAAAGAGCCGGAACAGAGAGCGGAGTGACTGTTTGAAAAGAGCGGGAGCAGAGAGCGGAGTGACTGTTTGAAAAGAGCGGGAACAGAGAGCGGAGTGACTGTTTGAAAAGAGCGGGAACAGAGAGCGGAGTGACTGATAAAAAAGAGCGGGAACAGAGAGCGGAGTGACTGTTTGAAAAGAGCGGGAACAGAGAGCGGAGTGACTGTTTGAAAAGAGCGGGAACAGAGAGCGGAGTGACTGTTAAAAAGAGCGGGAACAGAGAGCGGAGTGACTGTTAAAAAGAGCGGGAACAGAGAGCGGAGTGACTGTTTAAAAAGAGCGGGAACAGAGAGCGGAGTGACTGTTTGAAAAGAGCGGGAACAGAGAGCGGAGTGACTGTTAAAAAAGAGCGGGAGCAGAGAGCGGAGTGACTGTTTGAAAAGAGCGGGAACAGAGAGCGGAGTGACTGTTTGAAAAGAGCGGGAACAGAGAGCGGAGTGACTGTTTGAAAAGAGCGGGAACAGAGAGCGGAGTGACTGTTTGAAAATAGCGGGAACAGAGAGCGGAGTGATTGTTTGAAAAGAGCGGGAACAGAGAGCGGAGAGACTGTTAAAAAGAGCGGGAACAGAGAGCGGAGTGGCTGTTTAAAAAGAGCGGGAACAGAGAGCGGAGTGACTGTTTGAAAAGAGCGGGAACAGAGAGCGGAGTGACTGTTTAAAAAGAGCGGGAACAGAGAGCGGAGTGACTGTTTGAAAATAGCGGGAAGAGAGAGCGGAGTGACTGTTTGAAAAGAGCGGGAACAGAGAGCGGAGTGACTGTTTGAAAAGAGCGGGAACAGAGAGCGGAGTGACTGTTTGAAAAGAGCGGGAACAGAGAGCGGAGTGACTGTTAATAAAGAGCGGGAACAGAGAGCGGAGTGACTGTTAAAAAAGAGCGGGAACAGAGAGCGGAGTGACTGTTAAAAAAGAGCGGGAGCAGAGAGCGGAGTGACTGTTTGAAAAGAGCGGGAGCAGAGAGCGGAGTGACTGTTTGAAAAGAGCGGGAACAGAGAGCGGAGTGACTGTTTGAAAAGAGCGGGAACAGAGAGCGGAGTGACTGTTTGAAAAGAGCGGGAACAGAGAGCGGAGTGACTGTTAATAAAGAGCGGGAACAGAGAGCGGAGTGACTGTTAAAAAAGAGCGGGAACAGAGAGCGGAGTGACTGTTTGAAAAGAGCGGGAACAGAGAGCGGAGTGACTGTTTGAAAAGAGCGGGAACAGAGAGCGGAGTGACTGTTAATAAAGAGCGGGAACAGAGAGCGGAGTGACTGTTAAAAAAGAGCGGGAACAGAGAGCGGAGTGACTGTTAAAAAAGAGCGGGAGCAGAGAGCAGAGTGACTGTTTGAAAAGAGCGGGAACAGAGAGCGGAGTGACTGTTTGAAAAGAGCGGGAACAGAGAGCGGAGTGACTGTTTGAAAAGAGCGGGAACAGAGAGCGGAGTGACTGTTTGAAAAGAGCGGGAACAGAGAGCGGAGTGACTGTTAAAAAAGAGCGGGAACAGAGAGCGGAGTGACAGTTTGAAAAGAGCCGGAACAGAGAGCGGAGTGACTGTTTGAAAAGAGCGGGAGCAGAGAGCGGAGTGACTGTTTGAAAAGAGCGGGAACAGAGAGCGGAGTGACTGTTTGAAAAGAGCGGGAACAGAGAGCGGAGTGACTGATAAAAAAGAGCGGGAACAGAGAGCGGAGTGACTGTTTGAAAAGAGCGGGAACAGAGAGCGGAGTGACTGTTTAAAAAGAGCGGGAACAGAGAGCGGAGTGACTGTTTGAAAAGAGCGGGAACAGAGAGCGGAGTGACTGTTAATAAAGAGCGGGAACAGAGAGCGGAGTGACTGTTAAAAAAGAGCGGGAACAGAGAGCGGAGTGACTGTTAATAAAGAGCGGGAACAGAGAGCGGAGTGACTGTTAAAAAAGAGCGGGAGCAGAGAGCGGAGTGACTGTTTAAAAAGAGCGGGAACAGAGAGCGGAGTGACTGTTTGAAAAGAGCGGGAACAGAGAGCGGAGTGACTGTTAATAAAGAGCGGGAACAGAGAGCGGAGTGACTGTTAAAAAAGAGCGGGAACAGAGAGCGGAGTGACTGTTAATAAAGAGCGGGAACAGAGAGCGGAGTGACTGTTAAAAAAGAGCGGGAGCAGAGAGCGGAGTGACTGTTTGAAAAGAGCGGGAGCAGAGAGCGGAGTGACTGTTTAAAAAGAGCGGGAACAGAGAGCGGAGTGACTGTTTGAAAAGAGCGGGAGCAGAGAGCGGAGTGACTGTTTAAAAAGAGCGGGAACAGAGAGCGGAGTGACTGTTTGAAAAGAGCGGGAACAGAGAGCGGAGTGACTGTTAATAAAGAGCGGGAACAGAGAGCGGAGTGACTGTTAAAAAAGAGCGGGAACAGAGAGCGGAGTGACTGTTAAAAAAGAGCGGGAGCAGAGAGCGGAGTGACTGTTTGAAAAGAGCGGGAGCAGAGAGCGGAGTGACTGTTTGAAAAGAGCGGGAACAGAGAGCGGAGTGACTGTTTGAAAAGAGCGGGAACAGAGAGCGGAGTGACTGTTTGAAAAGAGCGGGAACAGAGAGCGGAGTGACTGTTAATAAAGAGCGGGAACAGAGAGCGGAGTGACTGTTAAAAAAGAGCGGGAACAGAGAGCGGAGTGACTGTTTGAAAAGAGCGGGAACAGAGAGCGGAGTGACTGTTTGAAAAGAGCGGGAACAGAGAGCGGAGTGACTGTTAATAAAGAGCGGGAACAGAGAGCGGAGTGACTGTTAAAAAAGAGCGGGAACAGAGAGCGGAGTGACTGTTAAAAAAGAGCGGGAGCAGAGAGCAGAGTGACTGTTTGAAAAGAGCGGGAACAGAGAGCGGAGTGACTGTTTGAAAAGAGCGGGAACAGAGAGCGGAGTGACTGTTTGAAAAGAGCGGGAACAGAGAGCGGAGTGACTGTTTGAAAAGAGCGGGAACAGAGAGCGGAGTGACTGTTAAAAAAGAGCGGGAACAGAGAGCGGAGTGACAGTTTGAAAAGAGCCGGAACAGAGAGCGGAGTGACTGTTTGAAAAGAGCGGGAGCAGAGAGCGGAGTGACTGTTTGAAAAGAGCGGGAACAGAGAGCGGAGTGACTGTTTGAAAAGAGCGGGAACAGAGAGCGGAGTGACTGATAAAAAAGAGCGGGAACAGAGAGCGGAGTGACTGTTTGAAAAGAGCGGGAACAGAGAGCGGAGTGACTGTTTGAAAAGAGCGGGAACAGAGAGCGGAGTGACTGTTAAAAAGAGCGGGAACAGAGAGCGGAGTGACTGTTAAAAAGAGCGGGAACAGAGAGCGGAGTGACTGTTTAAAAAGAGCGGGAACAGAGAGCGGAGTGACTGTTTGAAAAGAGCGGGAACAGAGAGCGGAGTGACTGTTAAAAAAGAGCGGGAGCAGAGAGCGGAGTGACTGTTTGAAAAGAGCGGGAACAGAGAGCGGAGTGACTGTTTGAAAAGAGCGGGAACAGAGAGCGGAGTGACTGTTTGAAAAGAGCGGGAACAGAGAGCGGAGTGACTGTTTGAAAATAGCGGGAACAGAGAGCGGAGTGATTGTTTGAAAAGAGCGGGAACAGAGAGCGGAGAGACTGTTAAAAAGAGCGGGAACAGAGAGCGGAGTGGCTGTTTAAAAAGAGCGGGAACAGAGAGCGGAGTGACTGTTTGAAAAGAGCGGGAACAGAGAGCGGAGTGACTGTTTAAAAAGAGCGGGAACAGAGAGCGGAGTGACTGTTTGAAAATAGCGGGAAGAGAGAGCGGAGTGACTGTTTGAAAAGAGCGGGAACAGAGAGCGGAGTGACTGTTTGAAAAGAGCGGGAACAGAGAGCGGAGTGACTGTTTAAAAAGAGCGGGAACAGAGAGCGGAGTGACTGTTTGAAAATAGCGGGAAGAGAGAGCGGAGTGACTGTTTGAAAAGAGCGGGAATAGAGAGCGGAGTGACTGTTTGAAAAGAGCGGGAACAGAGAGCGGAATGACTGTTTGAAAAGAGCGGGAACAGAGAGCGGAGTGACTGATAAAAAAGAGCGAGAGCAGAGAGCGGAGTGACTGTTTGAAAAGAGCGGGAACAGAGAGCGGAGTGACTGTTAAAAAGAGCGGGAACAGAGAGCGGAGTGACTGTTAAAAAGAGCGGGAACAGAGAGCGGAGTGACTGTTTAAAAAGAGCGGGAACAGAGAGCGGAGTGACTGTTTGAAAAGAGCGGGAACAGAGAGCGGAGTGACTGTTAAAAAAGAGCGGGAGCAGAGAGCGGAGTGACTGTTTAAAAAGAGCGGGAACAGAGAGCGGAGTGACTGTTTGAAAAGAGCGGGAACAGAGAGCGGAGTGACTGTTAAAAAGAGCGGGAACAGAGAGCGGAGTGACTGTTAAAAAGAGCGGGAACAGAGAGCGGAGTGACTGTTTAAAAAGAGCGGGAACAGAGAGCGGAGTGACTGTTTGAAAAGAGCGGGAACAGAGAGCGGAGTGACTGTTTAAAAAGAGCGGGAACAGAGAGCGGAGTGACTGTTTGAAAAGAGCGGGAGCAGAGAGCGGAGTGACTGTTAAAAAATGGAGTGAACAGAGAGCGGAGTGACTGTTTGAAAAGAGCGGGACAGAGAGCGGAGTGACTGTTTGAAAAGAGCGGGAACAGAGAGCGGAGTGACTGTTTAAAAAGAGCGGGAACAGAGAGCGGAGTGACTGTTTAAAAAGAGCGGGAACAGAGAGCGGAGTGACTGTATAAAAAGAGCGGGAACAGAGAGCGGAGTGACTGTTTGAAAAGAGCGGGAACAGAGAGCGGAGTGAGTGTTAAAAAGAGCGGGAACAGAGAGCGGAGTGACTGTTTGAAAAGAGCGGGAACAGAGAGCGGAGTGACTGTTCGAAAAGAGCGGGAGCAGAGAGCGGAGTGACTGTTAAAAAAGGGAGTGAACAGAGAGCGGAGTGACTGTTAAAAAAGAGCGGGAACAGAGAGCGGAGTGACTGTTTGAAAAGAGCAGGAACAGAGAGCGGAGTGACAGTTTGAAAAGAGTGGGAACAGAGAGCGGAGTGACTGTTAAAAAAGAGCGGGAACGGAGAGCGGAATGGCTGTTAAAAAAGAGCGGGAACAGAGAGCGGAGTGACTGTTTGAAAAGAGTGGGACAGAGAGCGGAGTGACTGTTTGAAAAGAGCGGGAACAGAGAGCGGAGTGACTGTTTAAAAAGAGCGGGAACAGAGAGCGGAGTGACTGTTTAAAAAGAGCGGGAACAGAGAGCGGAGTGACTGTTTGAAAAGAGCGGGAACAGAGAGCGGAGTGACTGTTTGAAAAGAGCAGGAACAGAGAGCGGAGTGACTGTTCGAAAAGAGCGGGAGCAGAGAGCGGAGTGACTGTTAAAAAAGGGAGTGAACAGAGAGCGGAGTGACTGTTAAAAAAGAGCGGGAACAGAGAGCGGAGTGACTGTTTGAAAAGAGCAGGAACAGAGAGCGGAGTGACAGTTTGAAAAGAGTGGGAACAGAGAGCGGAGTGACTGTTAAAAAAGAGCGGGAACGGAGAGCGGAATGGCTGTTAAAAAAGAGCGGGAACAGAGAGCGGAGTGACTGTTTGAAAAGAGTGGGAACAGAGAGCGGAGTGACTGTTTAAAAAGAGCGGGAACAGAGAGCGGAGTGACTGTTTGAAAAGAGCGGGAGCAGAGAGCGGAGTGACTGTTTAAAAAGAGCGGGAACAGAGAGCGGAGTGACTGTTTGAAAAGAGCGGGAACAGAGAGCGGAGTGACTGTTAATAAAGAGCGGGAACAGAGAGCGGAGTGACTGTTAAAAAAGAGCGGGAACAGAGAGCGGAGTGACTGTTTGAAAAGAGCGGGAACAGAGAGCGGAGTGACTGTTTGAAAAGAGCGTGAACAGAGAGAGGAGTGACTGTTTGAAAAGAGTGGGAACAGAGAGCGGAGTGACTGTTTGAAAAGAGCGGGAACAGGGAGCGGAGTGACTGTTTAAAAAGAGCTGGAATAGAGAGCGGAGTGACTGTTAAAAAAGAGCGGGAACAGAGAGCGGAGTGACTGTTAATAAAGAGCGAGAACAGAGAGCGGAGTGACTGTTTGAAAAGAGCGGGAGCAGAGAGCGGAGTGACTGTTTAAAAAGAGCGGGAACAGAGAGCGGAGTGACTGTTTGAAAAGAGCGGGAGCAGAGAGCGGAGTGACTGTTTAAAAAGAGCGGGAACAGAGAGCGGAGTGACTGTTTGAAAAGAGCGGGAACAGAGAGCGGAGTGACTGTTAATAAAGAGCGGGAACAGAGAGCGGAGTGACTGTTAAAAAAGAGCGGGAACAGAGAGCGGAGTGACTGTTAATAAAGAGCGGGAACAGAGAGCGGAGTGACTGTTAAAAAAGAGCGGGAGCAGAGAGCGGAGTGACTGTTTGAAAAGAGCGGGAGCAGAGAGCGGAGTGACTGTTTAAAAAGAGCGGGAACAGAGAGCGGAGTGACTGTTTGAAAAGAGCGGGAACAGAGAGAGGAGTGACTGTTAATAAAGAGCGGGAACAGAGAGCGGAGTGACTGTTAAAAAAGAGCGGGAACAGAGAGCGGAGTGACTGTTAATAAAGAGCGGGAACAGAGAGCGGAGTGACTGTTAAAAAAGAGCGGGAGCAGAGAGCGGAGTGACTGTTTGAAAAGAGCGGGAGCAGAGAGCGGAGTGACTGTTAATAAAGAGCGGGAACAGAGAGCGGAGTGACTGTTTAAAAAGAGCTGGAATAGAGAGCGGAGTGACTGTTAAAAAAGAGCGGGAACAGAGAGCGGAGTGACTGTTAATAAAGAGCGAGAACAGAGAGCGGAGTGACTGTTTGAAAAGAGCGGGAGCAGAGAGCGGAGTGACTGTTTGAAAAGAGCGGGAACAGAGAGCGGAGTGACTGTTAATAAAGAGCGGGAACAGAGAGCGGAGTGACTGTTAAAAAAGAGCGGGAACAGAGAGCGGAGTGACTGTTAATAAAGAGCGGGAACAGAGAGCGGAGTGACTGTTAAAAAAGAGCGGGAGCAGAGAGCGGAGTGACTGTTTGAAAAGAGCGGGAGCAGAGAGCGGAGTGACTGTTTGAAAAGAGCGGGAACAGAGAGCGGAGTGACTGTTTGAAAAGAGCGGGAACAGAGAGCGGAGTGACTGTTAAAAAGAGCGGGAACAGAGAGCGGAGTGACTGTTAATAAAGAGCGAGAACAGAGAGCGGAGTGACTGTTTGAAAAGAGCGGGAGCAGAGAGCGGAGTGACTGTTTAAAAAGAGCGGGAACAGAGAGCGGAGTGACTGTTTGAAAAGAGCGGGAGCAGAGAGCGGAGTGACTGTTTAAAAAGAGCGGGAACAGAGAGCGGAGTGACTGTTTGAAAAGAGCGGGAACAGAGAGCGGAGTGACTGTTAATAAAGAGCGGGAACAGAGAGCGGAGTGACTGTTAAAAAGAGCGGGAACAGAGAGCGGAGTGACTGTTTGAAAAGAGCGGGAACAGAGAGCGGAGTGACTGTTAAAAAGAGCGGGAACAGAGAGCGGAGTGACTGTTAATAAAGAGCGAGAACAGAGAGCGGAGTGACTGTTTGAAAAGAGCGGGAGCAGAGAGCGGAGTGACTGTTTAAAAAGAGCGGGAACAGAGAGCGGAGTGACTGTTTGAAAAGAGCGGGAGCAGAGAGCGGAGTGACTGTTTAAAAAGAGCGGGAACAGAGAGCGGAGTGACTGTTTGAAAAGAGCGGGAACAGAGAGCGGAGTGACTGTTAATAAAGAGCGGGAACAGAGAGCGGAGTGACTGTTAAAAAAGAGCGGGAACAGAGAGCGGAGTGACTGTTAATAAAGAGCGGGAACAGAGAGCGGAGTGACTGTTAAAAAAGAGCGGGAGCAGAGAGCGGAGTGACTGTTTGAAAAGAGCGGGAGCAGAGAGCGGAGTGACTGTTTAAAAAGAGCGGGAACAGAGAGCGGAGTGACTGTTTGAAAAGAGCGGGAACAGAGAGCGGAGTGACTGTTAATAAAGAGCGGGAACAGAGAGCGGAGTGACTGTTAAAAAAGAGCGGGAACAGAGAGCGGAGTGACTGTTAATAAAGAGCGGGAACAGAGAGCGGAGTGACTGTTAAAAAAGAGCGGGAGCAGAGAGCGGAGTGACTGTTTAAAAAGAGCGGGAACAGAGAGCGGAGTGACTGTTTGAAAAGAGCGGGAACAGAGAGCGGAGTGACTGTTAATAAAGAGCGGGAACAGAGAGCGGAGTGACTGTTAAAAAAGAGCGGGAACAGAGAGCGGAGTGACTGTTAATAAAGAGCGGGAACAGAGAGCGGAGTGACTGTTAAAAAAGAGCGGGAGCAGAGAGCGGAGTGACTGTTTGAAAAGAGCGGGAGCAGAGAGCGGAGTGACTGTTTAAAAAGAGCGGGAACAGAGAGCGGAGTGACTGTTTGAAAAGAGCGGGAGCAGAGAGCGGAGTGACTGTTTAAAAAGAGCGGGAACAGAGAGCGGAGTGACTGTTTGAAAAGAGCGGGAACAGAGAGCGGAGTGACTGTTAATAAAGAGCGGGAACAGAGAGCGGAGTGACTGTTAAAAAAGAGCGGGAACAGAGAGCGGAGTGACTGTTAAAAAAGAGCGGGAGCAGAGAGCGGAGTGACTGTTTGAAAAGAGCGGGAGCAGAGAGCGGAGTGACTGTTTGAAAAGAGCGGGAACAGAGAGCGGAGTGACTGTTTGAAAAGAGCGGGAACAGAGAGCGGAGTGACTGTTTGAAAAGAGCGGGAACAGAGAGCGGAGTGACTGTTAATAAAGAGCGGGAACAGAGAGCGGAGTGACTGTTAAAAAAGAGCGGGAACAGAGAGCGGAGTGACTGTTTGAAAAGAGCGGGAACAGAGAGCGGAGTGACTGTTTGAAAAGAGCGGGAACAGAGAGCGGAGTGACTGTTAATAAAGAGCGGGAACAGAGAGCGGAGTGACTGTTAAAAAAGAGCGGGAACAGAGAGCGGAGTGACTGTTAAAAAAGAGCGGGAGCAGAGAGCAGAGTGACTGTTTGAAAAGAGCGGGAACAGAGAGCGGAGTGACTGTTTGAAAAGAGCGGGAACAGAGAGCGGAGTGACTGTTTGAAAAGAGCGGGAACAGAGAGCGGAGTGACTGTTTGAAAAGAGCGGGAACAGAGAGCGGAGTGACTGTTAAAAAAGAGCGGGAACAGAGAGCGGAGTGACAGTTTGAAAAGAGCCGGAACAGAGAGCGGAGTGACTGTTTGAAAAGAGCGGGAGCAGAGAGCGGAGTGACTGTTTGAAAAGAGCGGGAACAGAGAGCGGAGTGACTGTTTGAAAAGAGCGGGAACAGAGAGCGGAGTGACTGATAAAAAAGAGCGGGAACAGAGAGCGGAGTGACTGTTTGAAAAGAGCGGGAACAGAGAGCGGAGTGACTGTTTGAAAAGAGCGGGAACAGAGAGCGGAGTGACTGTTAAAAAGAGCGGGAACAGAGAGCGGAGTGACTGTTAAAAAGAGCGGGAACAGAGAGCGGAGTGACTGTTTAAAAAGAGCGGGAACAGAGAGCGGAGTGACTGTTTGAAAAGAGCGGGAACAGAGAGCGGAGTGACTGTTAAAAAAGAGCGGGAGCAGAGAGCGGAGTGACTGTTTGAAAAGAGCGGGAACAGAGAGCGGAGTGACTGTTTGAAAAGAGCGGGAACAGAGAGCGGAGTGACTGTTTGAAAAGAGCGGGAACAGAGAGCGGAGTGACTGTTTGAAAATAGCGGGAACAGAGAGCGGAGTGATTGTTTGAAAAGAGCGGGAACAGAGAGCGGAGAGACTGTTAAAAAGAGCGGGAACAGAGAGCGGAGTGGCTGTTTAAAAAGAGCGGGAACAGAGAGCGGAGTGACTGTTTGAAAAGAGCGGGAACAGAGAGCGGAGTGACTGTTTAAAAAGAGCGGGAACAGAGAGCGGAGTGACTGTTTGAAAATAGCGGGAAGAGAGAGCGGAGTGACTGTTTGAAAAGAGCGGGAACAGAGAGCGGAGTGACTGTTTGAAAAGAGCGGGAACAGAGAGCGGAGTGACTGTTTAAAAAGAGCGGGAACAGAGAGCGGAGTGACTGTTTGAAAATAGCGGGAAGAGAGAGCGGAGTGACTGTTTGAAAAGAGCGGGAATAGAGAGCGGAGTGACTGTTTGAAAAGAGCGGGAACAGAGAGCGGAATGACTGTTTGAAAAGAGCGGGAACAGAGAGCGGAGTGACTGATAAAAAAGAGCGAGAGCAGAGAGCGGAGTGACTGTTTGAAAAGAGCGGGAACAGAGAGCGGAGTGACTGTTAAAAAGAGCGGGAACAGAGAGCGGAGTGACTGTTAAAAAGAGCGGGAACAGAGAGCGGAGTGACTGTTTAAAAAGAGCGGGAACAGAGAGCGGAGTGACTGTTTGAAAAGAGCGGGAACAGAGAGCGGAGTGACTGTTAAAAAAGAGCGGGAGCAGAGAGCGGAGTGACTGTTTAAAAAGAGCGGGAACAGAGAGCGGAGTGACTGTTTGAAAAGAGCGGGAACAGAGAGCGGAGTGACTGTTAAAAAGAGCGGGAACAGAGAGCGGAGTGACTGTTAAAAAGAGCGGGAACAGAGAGCGGAGTGACTGTTTAAAAAGAGCGGGAACAGAGAGCGGAGTGACTGTTTGAAAAGAGCGGGAACAGAGAGCGGAGTGACTGTTTAAAAAGAGCGGGAACAGAGAGCGGAGTGACTGTTTGAAAAGAGCGGGAGCAGAGAGCGGAGTGACTGTTAAAAAATGGAGTGAACAGAGAGCGGAGTGACTGTTTGAAAAGAGCGGGACAGAGAGCGGAGTGACTGTTTGAAAAGAGCGGGAACAGAGAGCGGAGTGACTGTTTAAAAAGAGCGGGAACAGAGAGCGGAGTGACTGTTTAAAAAGAGCGGGAACAGAGAGCGGAGTGACTGTATAAAAAGAGCGGGAACAGAGAGCGGAGTGACTGTTTGAAAAGAGCGGGAACAGAGAGCGGAGTGAGTGTTAAAAAGAGCGGGAACAGAGAGCGGAGTGACTGTTTGAAAAGAGCGGGAACAGAGAGCGGAGTGACTGTTCGAAAAGAGCGGGAGCAGAGAGCGGAGTGACTGTTAAAAAAGGGAGTGAACAGAGAGCGGAGTGACTGTTAAAAAAGAGCGGGAACAGAGAGCGGAGTGACTGTTTGAAAAGAGCAGGAACAGAGAGCGGAGTGACAGTTTGAAAAGAGTGGGAACAGAGAGCGGAGTGACTGTTAAAAAAGAGCGGGAACGGAGAGCGGAATGGCTGTTAAAAAAGAGCGGGAACAGAGAGCGGAGTGACTGTTTGAAAAGAGTGGGACAGAGAGCGGAGTGACTGTTTGAAAAGAGCGGGAACAGAGAGCGGAGTGACTGTTTAAAAAGAGCGGGAACAGAGAGCGGAGTGACTGTTTAAAAAGAGCGGGAACAGAGAGCGGAGTGACTGTTTGAAAAGAGCGGGAACAGAGAGCGGAGTGACTGTTTGAAAAGAGCAGGAACAGAGAGCGGAGTGACTGTTCGAAAAGAGCGGGAGCAGAGAGCGGAGTGACTGTTAAAAAAGGGAGTGAACAGAGAGCGGAGTGACTGTTAAAAAAGAGCGGGAACAGAGAGCGGAGTGACTGTTTGAAAAGAGCAGGAACAGAGAGCGGAGTGACAGTTTGAAAAGAGTGGGAACAGAGAGCGGAGTGACTGTTAAAAAAGAGCGGGAACGGAGAGCGGAATGGCTGTTAAAAAAGAGCGGGAACAGAGAGCGGAGTGACTGTTTGAAAAGAGTGGGAACAGAGAGCGGAGTGACTGTTTAAAAAGAGCGGGAACAGAGAGCGGAGTGACTGTTTGAAAAGAGCGGGAGCAGAGAGCGGAGTGACTGTTTAAAAAGAGCGGGAACAGAGAGCGGAGTGACTGTTTGAAAAGAGCGGGAACAGAGAGCGGAGTGACTGTTAATAAAGAGCGGGAACAGAGAGCGGAGTGACTGTTAAAAAAGAGCGGGAACAGAGAGCGGAGTGACTGTTTGAAAAGAGCGGGAACAGAGAGCGGAGTGACTGTTTGAAAAGAGCGTGAACAGAGAGAGGAGTGACTGTTTGAAAAGAGTGGGAACAGAGAGCGGAGTGACTGTTTGAAAAGAGCGGGAACAGGGAGCGGAGTGACTGTTTAAAAAGAGCTGGAATAGAGAGCGGAGTGACTGTTAAAAAAGAGCGGGAACAGAGAGCGGAGTGACTGTTAATAAAGAGCGAGAACAGAGAGCGGAGTGACTGTTTGAAAAGAGCGGGAGCAGAGAGCGGAGTGACTGTTTAAAAAGAGCGGGAACAGAGAGCGGAGTGACTGTTTGAAAAGAGCGGGAGCAGAGAGCGGAGTGACTGTTTAAAAAGAGCGGGAACAGAGAGCGGAGTGACTGTTTGAAAAGAGCGGGAACAGAGAGCGGAGTGACTGTTAATAAAGAGCGGGAACAGAGAGCGGAGTGACTGTTAAAAAAGAGCGGGAACAGAGAGCGGAGTGACTGTTAATAAAGAGCGGGAACAGAGAGCGGAGTGACTGTTAAAAAAGAGCGGGAGCAGAGAGCGGAGTGACTGTTTGAAAAGAGCGGGAGCAGAGAGCGGAGTGACTGTTTAAAAAGAGCGGGAACAGAGAGCGGAGTGACTGTTTGAAAAGAGCGGGAACAGAGAGCGGAGTGACTGTTAATAAAGAGCGGGAACAGAGAGCGGAGTGACTGTTAAAAAAGAGCGGGAACAGAGAGCGGAGTGACTGTTAATAAAGAGCGGGAACAGAGAGCGGAGTGACTGTTAAAAAAGAGCGGGAGCAGAGAGCGGAGTGACTGTTTGAAAAGAGCGGGAGCAGAGAGCGGAGTGACTGTTTGAAAAGAGCGGGAACAGAGAGCGGAGTGACTGTTTGAAAAGAGCGGGAACAGAGAGCGGAGTGACTGTTAATAAAGAGCGGGAACAGAGAGCGGAGTGACTGTTAAAAAAGAGCGGGAACAGAGAGCGGAGTGACTGTTTGAAAAGAGCGGGAACAGAGAGCGGAGTGACTGTTAATAAAGAGCGGGAACAGAGAGCGGAGTGACTGTTAAAAAAGAGCGGGAACAGAGAGCGGAGTGACTGTTTGAAAAGAGCGGGAACAGAGAGCGGAGTGACTGTTTGAAAAGAGCGGGAACAGAGAGCGGAGTGACTGTTAATAAAGAGCGGGAACAGAGAGCGGAGTGACTGTTAAAAAAGAGCGGGAACAGAGAGCGGAGTGACTGTTAAAAAAGAGCGGGAGCAGAGAGCAGAGTGACTGTTTGAAAAGAGCGGGAACAGAGAGCGGAGTGACTGTTTGAAAAGAGCGGGAACAGAGAGCGGAGTGACTGTTTGAAAAGAGCGGGAACAGAGAGCGGAGTGACTGTTTGAAAAGAGCGGGAACAGAGAGCGGAGTGACTGTTAAAAAAGAGCGGGAACAGAGAGCGGAGTGACAGTTTGAAAAGAGCCGGAACAGAGAGCGGAGTGACTGTTTGAAAAGAGCGGGAGCAGAGAGCGGAGTGACTGTTTGAAAAGAGCGGGAACAGAGAGCGGAGTGACTGTTTGAAAAGAGCGGGAACAGAGAGCGGAGTGACTGATAAAAAAGAGCGGGAACAGAGAGCGGAGTGACTGTTTGAAAAGAGCGGGAACAGAGAGCGGAGTGACTGTTTGAAAAGAGCGGGAACAGAGAGCGGAGTGACTGTTAAAAAGAGCGGGAACAGAGAGCGGAGTGACTGTTAAAAAGAGCGGGAACAGAGAGCGGAGTGACTGTTTAAAAAGAGCGGGAACAGAGAGCGGAGTGACTGTTTGAAAAGAGCGGGAACAGAGAGCGGAGTGACTGTTAAAAAAGAGCGGGAGCAGAGAGCGGAGTGACTGTTTGAAAAGAGCGGGAACAGAGAGCGGAGTGACTGTTTGAAAAGAGCGGGAACAGAGAGCGGAGTGACTGTTTGAAAAGAGCGGGAACAGAGAGCGGAGTGACTGTTTGAAAATAGCGGGAACAGAGAGCGGAGTGATTGTTTGAAAAGAGCGGGAACAGAGAGCGGAGAGACTGTTAAAAAGAGCGGGAACAGAGAGCGGAGTGGCTGTTTAAAAAGAGCGGGAACAGAGAGCGGAGTGACTGTTTGAAAAGAGCGGGAACAGAGAGCGGAGTGACTGTTTAAAAAGAGCGGGAACAGAGAGCGGAGTGACTGTTTGAAAAGAGCGGGAACAGAGAGCGGAGTGACTGTTTAAAAAGAGCGGGAACAGAGAGCGGAGTGACTGTTTGAAAATAGCGGGAAGAGAGAGCGGAGTGACTGTTTGAAAAGAGCGGGAATAGAGAGCGGAGTGACTGTTTGAAAAGAGCGGGAACAGAGAGCGGAATGACTGTTTGAAAAGAGCGGGAACAGAGAGCGGAGTGACTGATAAAAAAGAGCGAGAGCAGAGAGCGGAGTGACTGTTTGAAAAGAGCGGGAACAGAGAGCGGAGTGACTGTTAAAAAGAGCGGGAACAGAGAGCGGAGTGACTGTTAAAAAGAGCGGGAACAGAGAGCGGAGTGACTGTTTAAAAAGAGCGGGAACAGAGAGCGGAGTGACTGTTTGAAAAGAGCGGGAACAGAGAGCGGAGTGACTGTTAAAAAAGAGCGGGAGCAGAGAGCGGAGTGACTGTTTAAAAAGAGCGGGAACAGAGAGCGGAGTGACTGTTTGAAAAGAGCGGGAACAGAGAGCGGAGTGACTGTTAAAAAGAGCGGGAACAGAGAGCGGAGTGACTGTTAAAAAGAGCGGGAACAGAGAGCGGAGTGACTGTTTAAAAAGAGCGGGAACAGAGAGCGGAGTGACTGTTTGAAAAGAGCGGGAACAGAGAGCGGAGTGACTGTTTAAAAAGAGCGGGAACAGAGAGCGGAGTGACTGTTTGAAAAGAGCGGGAGCAGAGAGCGGAGTGACTGTTAAAAAATGGAGTGAACAGAGAGCGGAGTGACTGTTTGAAAAGAGCGGGACAGAGAGCGGAGTGACTGTTTGAAAAGAGCGGGAACAGAGAGCGGAGTGACTGTTTAAAAAGAGCGGGAACAGAGAGCGGAGTGACTGTTTAAAAAGAGCGGGAACAGAGAGCGGAGTGACTGTATAAAAAGAGCGGGAACAGAGAGCGGAGTGACTGTTTGAAAAGAGCGGGAACAGAGAGCGGAGTGAGTGTTAAAAAGAGCGGGAACAGAGAGCGGAGTGACTGTTTGAAAAGAGCGGGAACAGAGAGCGGAGTGACTGTTCGAAAAGAGCGGGAGCAGAGAGCGGAGTGACTGTTAAAAAAGGGAGTGAACAGAGAGCGGAGTGACTGTTAAAAAAGAGCGGGAACAGAGAGCGGAGTGACTGTTTGAAAAGAGCAGGAACAGAGAGCGGAGTGACAGTTTGAAAAGAGTGGGAACAGAGAGCGGAGTGACTGTTAAAAAAGAGCGGGAACGGAGAGCGGAATGGCTGTTAAAAAAGAGCGGGAACAGAGAGCGGAGTGACTGTTTGAAAAGAGTGGGACAGAGAGCGGAGTGACTGTTTGAAAAGAGCGGGAACAGAGAGCGGAGTGACTGTTTAAAAAGAGCGGGAACAGAGAGCGGAGTGACTGTTTAAAAAGAGCGGGAACAGAGAGCGGAGTGACTGTTTGAAAAGGGCGGGAACAGAGAGCGGAGTGACTGTTTGAAAAGAGCAGGAACAGAGAGCGGAGTGACTGTTCGAAAAGAGCGGGAGCAGAGAGCGGAGTGACTGTTAAAAAAGGGAGTGAACAGAGAGCGGAGTGACTGTTAAAAAAGAGCGGGAACAGAGAGCGGAGTGACTGTTTGAAAAGAGCAGGAACAGAGAGCGGAGTGACAGTTTGAAAAGAGTGGGAACAGAGAGCGGAGTGACTGTTAAAAAAGAGCGGGAACGGAGAGCGGAATGGCTGTTAAAAAAGAGCGGGAACAGAGAGCGGAGTGACTGTTTGAAAAGAGTGGGAACAGAGAGCGGAGTGACTGTTTAAAAAGAGCGGGAACAGAGAGCGGAGTGACTGTTTGAAAAGAGTGGGAACAGAGAGCGGAGTGACTGTTTAAAAAGAGCGGGAACAGAGAGCGGAGTGACTGTTTGAAAAGAGCGGGAGCAGAGAGCGGAGTGACTGTTTAAAAAGAGCGGGAACAGAGAGCGGAGTGACTGTTTGAAAAGAGCGGGAACAGAGAGCGGAGTGACTGTTAATAAAGAGCGGGAACAGAGAGCGGAGTGACTGTTAAAAAAGAGCGGGAACAGAGAGCGGAGTGACTGTTTGAAAAGAGCGGGAACAGAGAGCGGAGTGACTGTTTGAAAAGAGCGTGAACAGAGAGAGGAGTGACTGTTTGAAAAGAGTGGGAACAGAGAGCGGAGTGACTGTTTGAAAAGAGCGGGAACAGGGAGCGGAGTGACTGTTTAAAAAGAGCTGGAATAGAGAGCGGAGTGACTGTTAAAAAAGAGCGGGAACAGAGAGCGGAGTGACTGTTAATAAAGAGCGAGAACAGAGAGCGGAGTGACTGTTTGAAAAGAGCGGGAGCAGAGAGCGGAGTGACTGTTTAAAAAGAGCGGGAACAGAGAGCGGAGTGACTGTTTGAAAAGAGCGGGAGCAGAGAGCGGAGTGACTGTTTAAAAAGAGCGGGAACAGAGAGCGGAGTGACTGTTTGAAAAGAGCGGGAACAGAGAGCGGAGTGACTGTTAATAAAGAGCGGGAACAGAGAGCGGAGTGACTGTTAAAAAAGAGCGGGAACAGAGAGCGGAGTGACTGTTAATAAAGAGCGGGAACAGAGAGCGGAGTGACTGTTAAAAAAGAGCGGGAGCAGAGAGCGGAGTGACTGTTTGAAAAGAGCGGGAGCAGAGAGCGGAGTGACTGTTTAAAAAGAGCGGGAACAGAGAGCGGAGTGACTGTTTGAAAAGAGCGGGAACAGAGAGCGGAGTGACTGTTAATAAAGAGCGGGAACAGAGAGCGGAGTGACTGTTAAAAAAGAGCGGGAACAGAGAGCGGAGTGACTGTTAATAAAGAGCGGGAACAGAGAGCGGAGTGACTGTTAAAAAAGAGCGGGAGCAGAGAGCGGAGTGACTGTTTGAAAAGAGCGGGAGCAGAGAGCGGAGTGACTGTTTGAAAAGAGCGGGAACAGAGAGCGGAGTGACTGTTTGAAAAGAGCGGGAACAGAGAGCGGAGTGACTGTTAATAAAGAGCGGGAACAGAGAGCGGAGTGACTGTTAAAAAAGAGCGGGAACAGAGAGCGGAGTGACTGTTTGAAAAGAGCGGGAACAGAGAGCGGAGTGACTGTTTGAAAAGAGCGGGAACAGAGAGCGGAGTGACTGTTAATAAAGAGCGGGAACAGAGAGCGGAGTGACTGTTAAAAAAGAGCGGGAACAGAGAGCGGAGTGACTGTTAAAAAAGAGCGGGAGCAGAGAGCAGAGTGACTGTTTGAAAAGAGCGGGAACAGAGAGCGGAGTGACTGTTTGAAAAGAGCGGGAACAGAGAGCGGAGTGACTGTTTGAAAAGAGCGGGAACAGAGAGCGGAGTGACTGTTTGAAAAGAGCGGGAACAGAGAGCGGAGTGACTGTTAAAAAAGAGCGGGAACAGAGAGCGGAGTGACAGTTTGAAAAGAGCCGGAATAGAGAGCGGAGTGACTGTTTGAAAAGAGCGGGAGCAGAGAGCGGAGTGACTGTTTGAAAAGAGCGGGAACAGAGAGCGGAGTGACTGTTTGAAAAGAGCGGGAACAGAGAGCGGAGTGACTGATAAAAAAGAGCGGGAACAGAGAGCGGAGTGACTGTTTGAAAAGAGCGGGAACAGAGAGCGGAGTGACTGTTTGAAAAGAGCGGGAACAGAGAGCGGAGTGACTGTTAAAAAGAGCGGGAACAGAGAGCGGAGTGACTGTTAAAAAGAGCGGGAACAGAGAGCGGAGTGACTGTTTAAAAAGAGCGGGAACAGAGAGCGGAGTGACTGTTTGAAAAGAGCGGGAACAGAGAGCGGAGTGACTGTTAAAAAAGAGCGGGAGCAGAGAGCGGAGTGACTGTTTGAAAAGAGCGGGAACAGAGAGCGGAGTGACTGTTTGAAAAGAGCGGGAACAGAGAGCGGAGTGACTGTTTGAAAAGAGCGGGAACAGAGAGCGGAGTGACTGTTTGAAAATAGCGGGAACAGAGAGCGGAGTGATTGTTTGAAAAGAGCGGGAACAGAGAGCGGAGAGACTGTTAAAAAGAGCGGGAACAGAGAGCGGAGTGGCTGTTTAAAAAGAGCGGGAACAGAGAGCGGAGTGACTGTTTGAAAAGAGCGGGAACAGAGAGCGGAGTGACTGTTTAAAAAGAGCGGGAACAGAGAGCGGAGTGACTGTTTGAAAATAGCGGGAAGAGAGAGCGGAGTGACTGTTTGAAAAGAGCGGGAACAGAGAGCGGAGTGACTGTTTGAAAAGAGCGGGAACAGAGAGCGGAGTGACTGTTTAAAAAGAGCGGGAACAGAGAGCGGAGTGACTGTTTGAAAATAGCGGGAAGAGAGAGCGGAGTGACTGTTTGAAAAGAGCGGGAATAGAGAGCGGAGTGACTGTTTGAAAAGAGCGGGAACAGAGAGCGGAATGACTGTTTGAAAAGAGCGGGAACAGAGAGCGGAGTGACTGATAAAAAAGAGCGAGAGCAGAGAGCGGAGTGACTGTTTGAAAAGAGCGGGAACAGAGAGCGGAGTGACTGTTAAAAAGAGCGGGAACAGAGAGCGGAGTGACTGTTAAAAAGAGCGGGAACAGAGAGCGGAGTGACTGTTTAAAAAGAGCGGGAACAGAGAGCGGAGTGACTGTTTGAAAAGAGCGGGAACAGAGAGCGGAGTGACTGTTAAAAAAGAGCGGGAGCAGAGAGCGGAGTGACTGTTTAAAAAGAGCGGGAACAGAGAGCGGAGTGACTGTTTGAAAAGAGCGGGAGCAGAGAGCGGAGTGACTGTTTGAAAAGAGCGGGAACAGAGAGCGGAGTGAGTGTTAAAAAGAGCGGGAACAGAGAGCGGAGTGACTGTTTGAAAAGAGCGGGAACAGAGAGCGGAGTGACTGTTCGAAAAGAGCGGGAGCAGAGAGCGGAGTGACTGTTAAAAAAGGGAGTGAACAGAGAGCGGAGTGACTGTTTGAAAAGAGCAGGAACAGAGAGCGGAGTGACAGTTTGAAAAGAGTGGGAACAGAGAGCGGAGTGACTGTTAAAAAAGAGCGGGAACGGAGAGCGGAATGGCTGTTAAAAAAGAGCGGGAACAGAGAGCGGAGTGACTGTTTGAAAAGAGTGGGACAGAGAGCGGAGTGACTGTTTGAAAAGAGCGGGAACAGAGAGCGGAGTGACTGTTTAAAAAGAGCGGGAACAGAGAGCGGAGTGACTGTTTAAAAAGAGCGGGAACAGAGAGCGGAGTGACTGTTTAAAAAGAGCGGGAACAGAGAGCGGAATGACTGTTTGAAAAGAGCGGGAACAGAGAGCGGAGTGACTGTTAAAAAAGAGCGGGAGCAGAGAGCGGAGTGACTGTTTGAAAAGAGCGGGAACAGAGAGCGGAGTGACAGTTTGAAAAGAGCGGGAACAGAGAGCGGAGTGACTGTTTGAAAAGAGCGGGAACAGAGAGCGAAGTGACTGTTTGAAAAGAGCGGGAACAGAGAGCGGAGTGACTGTTTGAAAAGAGCGGGAACAGAGAGCGGAGTGACTGTTCGAAAAGAGCGGGAGCAGAGAGCGGAGTGACTGTTAAAAAAGGGAGTGAACAGAGAGCGGAGTGACTGTTAAAAAAGAGCGGGAACAGAGAGCGGAGTGACTGTTTGAAAAGAGCAGGAACAGAGAGCGGAGTGACAGTTTGAAAAGAGTGGGAACAGAGAGCGGAGTGACTGTTAAAAAAGAGCGGGAACGGAGAGCGGAATGGCTGTTAAAAAAGAGCGGGAACAGAGAGCGGAGTGACTGTTTGAAAAGAGTGGGAACAGAGAGCGGAGTGACTGTTTAAAAAGAGCGGGAACAGAGAGCGGAGTGACTGTTTGAAAAGAGCGGGAGCAGAGAGCGGAGTGACTGTTTAAAAAGAGCGGGAACAGAGAGCGGAGTGACTGTTTGAAAAGAGCGGGAACAGAGAGCGGAGTGACTGTTAATAAAGAGCGGGAACAGAGAGCGGAGTGACTGTTAAAAAAGAGCGGGAACAGAGAGCGGAGTGACTGTTTGAAAAGAGCGGGAACAGGGAGCGGAGTGACTGTTTAAAAAGAGCTGGAATAGAGAGCGGAGTGACTGTTAAAAAAGAGCGGGAACAGAGAGCGGAGTGACTGTTTGAAAAGAGCGGGAACAGGGAGCGGAGTGACTGTTTAAAAAGAGCGGGAATAGAGAGCGGAGTGACTGTTAAAAAAGAGCGGGAACAGAGAGAGGAGTGACTGTTTGAAAAGAGCGGGAACAGAGAGCGGAGTGACTGTTTGAAAAGAGCGGGAACAGAGAGCGGAGTGACTGTTAAAAAAGAGCGGTAACAGAGAGCGGAGTGACAGTTTGAAAAGAGCGGGAACAGAGAGCAGAGTGACTGTTTAAAAAGAGCGGGAACAGAGAGCGGAGTGACTGTTTAAAAAGAGCGGGCACAGAGAGCGGAGTGACTGTTTAAAAAGAGCGGGAACAGAGAGCGGAGTGACTGTTTGAAAAGAGCGGGAACAGAGAGCGGAGTGACTGTTAAAAAAGAGCGGGAGCAGAGAGCGGAGTGACTGTTTGAAAAGAGCGGGAACAGAGAGCGGAGTGAGTGTTAAAAAGAGCGGGAACAGAGAGCGGAGTGACAGTTTGAAAAGAGTGGGAACAGGGAGCGGAGTGACTGTTTAAAAAGAGCAGGAATAGAGAGCAGAGTGACTGTTAAAAAAGAGCGGGAACAGAGAGCGAAGTGACTGTTTGAAAAGAGCGGGAACAGAGAGCGGAGTGACTGTTTGAAAAGAGCGGGAACAGAGAGCGGAGTGACTGTTCGAAAAGAGCGGGAGCAGAGAGCGGAGTGACTGTTAAAAAAGGGAGTGAACAGAGAGCGGAGTGACTGTTAAAAAAGAGCGGGAACAGAGAGCGGAGTGACTGTTTGAAAAGAGCAGGAACAGAGAGCGGAGTGACAGTTTGAAAAGAGTGGGAACAGAGAGCGGAGTGACTGTTAAAAAAGAGCGGGAACGGAGAGCGGAATGGCTGTTAAAAAAGAGCGGGAACAGAGAGCGGAGTGACTGTTTGAAAAGAGTGGGAACAGAGAGCGGAGTGACTGTTTAAAAAGAGCGGGAACAGAGAGCGGAGTGACTGTTTGAAAAGAGCGGGAGCAGAGAGCGGAGTGACTGTTTAAAAAGAGCGGGAACAGAGAGCGGAGTGACTGTTTGAAAAGAGCGGGAACAGAGAGCGGAGTGACTGTTAATAAAGAGCGGGAACAGAGAGCGGAGCGACTGTTAAAAAAGAGCGGGAACAGAGAGCGGAGTGACTGTTTGAAAAGAGCGGGAACAGAGAGCGGAGTGACTGTTTGAAAAGAGCGTGAACAGAGAGAGGAGTGACTGTTTGAAATGAGTGGGAACAGAGAGCGGAGTGACTGTTTGAAAAGAGCGGGAACAGGGAGCGGAGTGACTGTTTAAAAAGAGCTGGAATAGAGAGCGGAGTGACTGTTAAAAAAGAGCGGGAACAGAGAGAAGAGTGACTGTTTGAAAAGAGAGGGAACAGAGAGCGGAGTGACTGTTTGAAAAGAGCGGGAACAGAGAGCGGAGTGACTGTTAATAAAGAGCGAGAACAGAGAGCGGAGTGACTGTTTGAAAAGAGTGGGAGCAGAGAGCGGAGTGACTGTTTAAAAAGAGCGGGAACAGAGAGCGGAGTGACTGTTTGAAAAGAGCGGGAGCAGAGAGCGGAGTGACTGTTTAAAAAGAGCGGGAACAGAGAGCGGAGTGACTGTTTGAAAAGAGCGGGAACAGAGAGCGGAGTGACTGTTAATAAAGAGCGGGAACAGAGAGCGGAGTGACTGTTAAAAAAGAGCGGGAACAGAGAGCGGAGTGACTGTTAATAAAGAGCGGGAACAGAGAGCGGAGTGACTGTTAAAAAAGAGCGGGAGCAGAGAGCGGGGTGACTGTTTGAAAAGAGCGGGAGCAGAGAGCGGAGTGACTGTTTAAAAAGAGCGGGAACAGAGAGCGGAGTGACTGTTTGAAAAGAGCGGGAACAGAGAGCGGAGTGACTGTTAATAAAGAGCGGGAACAGAGAGCGGAGTGACTGTTAAAAAAGAGCGGGAACAGAGAGCGGAGTGACTGTTAATAAAGAGCGGGAACAGAGAGCGGAGTGACTGTTAAAAAAGAGCGGGAGCAGAGAGCGGAGTGACTGTTTGAAAAGAGCGGGAGCAGAGAGCGGACTGACTGTTTGAAAAGAGCGGGAACAGAGAGCGGAGTGACTGTTTGAAAGGAGCGGGAACAGAGAGCGGAGTGACTGTTAATAAAGAGCGGGAACAGAGAGCGGAGTGACTGTTAAAAAAGAGCGGGAACAGAGAGCGGAGTGACTGTTTGAAAAGAGCGGGAACAGAGAGCGGTGTGACTGTTTGAAAAGAGCGGGAACAGAGAGCGGAGTGACTGTTTGAAAAGAGCGGGAACAGAGAGCGGAGTGACTGTTAAAAAAGAGCGGGAACAGAGAGCGGAGTGACAGTTTGAAAAGAGCCGGAACAGAGAGCGGAGTGACTGTTTGAAAAGAGCGGGAGCAGAGAGCGGAGTGACTGTTTGAAAAGAGCGGGAACAGAGAGCGGAGTGACTGTTTGAAAAGAGCGGGAACAGAGAGCGGAGTGACTGATAAAAAAGAGCGGGAACAGAGAGCGGAGTGACTGTTTGAAAAGAGCGGGAACAGAGAGCGGAGTGACTGTTTGAAAAGAGCGGGAACAGAGAGCGGAGTGACTGTTAAAAAGAGCGGGAACAGAGAGCGGAGTGACTGTTAAAAATAGCGGGAAGAGAGAGCGGAGTGACTGTTTAAAAAGAGCGGGAACAGAGAGCGGAGTGACTGTTTGAAAAGAGCGGGAACAGAGAGCGGAGTGACTGTTAAAAAAGAGCGGGAGCAGAGAGCGGAGTGACTGTTTGAAAAGAGCGGGAACAGAGAGCGGAGTGACTGTTTGAAAAGAGCGGGAACAGAGAGCGGAGTGACTGTTTGAAAAGAGCGGGAACAGAGAGCGGAGTGACTGTTTGAAAATAGCGGGAACAGAGAGCGGAGTGATTGTTTGAAAAGAGCGGGAACAGAGAGCGGAGAGACTGTTAAAAAGAGCGGGAACAGAGAGCGGAGTGGCTGTTTAAAAAGAGCGGGAACAGAGAGCGGAGTGACTGTTTGAAAAGAGCGGGAACAGAGAGCGGAGTGACTGTTTAAAAAGAGCGGGAACAGAGAGCGGAGTGACTGTTTGAAAATAGCGGGAAGAGAGAGCGGAGTGACTGTTTGAAAAGAGCGGGAACAGAGAGCGGAGTGACTGTTTGAAAAGAGCGGGAACAGAGAGCGGAGTGACTGTTTAAAAAGAGCGGGAAAAGAGAGCGGAGTGACTGTTTGAAAATAGCGGGAAGAGAGAGCGGAGTGACTGTTTGAAAAGAGCGGGAATAGAGAGCGGAGTGACTGTTTGAAAAGAGCGGGAACAGAGAGCGGAATGACTGTTTGAAAAGAGCGGGAACAGAGAGCGGAGTGACTGATAAAAAAGAGCGAGAGCAGAGAGCGGAGTGACTGTTTGAAAAGAGCGGGAACAGAGAGCGGAGTGACTGTTAAAAAGAGCGGGAACAGAGAGCGGAGTGACTGTTAAAAAGAGCGGGAACAGAGAGCGGAGTGACTGTTTAAAAAGAGCGGGAACAGAGAGCGGAGTGACTGTTTGAAAAGAGCGGGAACAGAGAGCGGAGTGACTGTTAAAAAAGAGCGGGAGCAGAGAGCGGAGTGACTGTTTAAAAAGAGCGGGAACAGAGAGCGGAGTGACTGTTTGAAAAGAGCGGGAGCAGAGAGCGGAGTGACTGTTAAAAAATGGAGTGAACAGAGAGCGGAGTGACTGTTTGAAAAGAGCGGGACAGAGAGCGGAGTGACTGTTTGAAAAGAGCGGGAACAGAGAGCGGAGTGACTGTTTAAAAAGAGCGGGAACAGAGAGCGGAGTGACTGTTTAAAAAGAGCGGGAACAGAGAGCGGAGTGACTGTTTAAAAAGAGCGGGAACAGAGAGCGGAGTGACTGTTTGAAAAGAGCGGGAACAGAGAGCGGAGTGACTGTTAAAAAAGAGCGGGAGCAGAGAGCGGAGTGACTGTTTGAAAAGAGCGGGAACAGAGAGCGGAGTGACAGTTTGAAAAGAGCGGGAACAGAGAGCGGAGTGACTGTTTGAAAAGAGCGGGAACAGAGAGCGGAGTGAGTGTTAAAAAGAGCGGGAACAGAGAGCGGAGTGACAGTTTGAAAAGAGTGGGAACAGGGAGCGGAGTGACTGTTTAAAAAGAGCAGGAATAGAGAGCGGAGTGACTGTTAAAAAAGAGCGGGAACAGAGAGCGAAGTGACTGTTTGAAAAGAGCGGGAACAGAGAGCGGAGTGACTGTTTGAAAAGAGCGGGAACAGAGAGCGGAGTGACTGTTCGAAAAGAGCGGGAGCAGAGAGCGGAGTGACTGTTAAAAAAGGGAGTGAACAGAGAGCGGAGTGACTGTTAAAAAAGAGCGGGAACAGAGAGCGGAGTGACTGTTTGAAAAGAGCAGGAACAGAGAGCGGAGTGACAGTTTGAAAAGAGTGGGAACAGAGAGCGGAGTGACTGTTAAAAAAGAGCGGGAACGGAGAGCGGAATGGCTGTTAAAAAAGAGCGGGAACAGAGAGCGGAGTGACTGTTTGAAAAGAGTGGGAACAGAGAGCGGAGTGACTGTTTAAAAAGAGCGGGAACAGAGAGCGGAGTGACTGTTTGAAAAGAGCGGGAGCAGAGAGCGGAGTGACTGTTTAAAAAGAGCGGGAACAGAGAGCGGAGTGACTGTTTAAAAAGAGCGGGAACAGAGAGCGGAGTGACTGTTTGAAAAGAGTGGGACAGAGAGCGGAGTGACTGTTTGAAAAGAGCGGGAACAGAGAGCGGAGTGACTGTTTAAAAAGAGCGGGAACAGAGAGCGGAGTGACTGTTTAAAAAGAGCGGGAACAGAGAGCGGAGTGACTGTTTAAAAAGAGCGGGAACAGAGAGCGGAATGACTGTTTGAAAAGAGCGGGAACAGAGAGCGGAGTGACTGTTAAAAAAGAGCGGGAGCAGAGAGCGGAGTGACTGTTTGAAAAGAGCGGGAACAGAGAGCGGAGTGACAGTTTGAAAAGAGCGGGAACAGAGAGCGGAGTGACTGTTTGAAAAGAGCGGGAACAGAGAGCGAAGTGACTGTTTGAAAAGAGCGGGAACAGAGAGCGGAGTGACTGTTTGAAAAGAGCGGGAACAGAGAGCGGAGTGACTGTTCGAAAAGAGCGGGAGCAGAGAGCGGAGTGACTGTTAAAAAAGGGAGTGAACAGAGAGCGGAGTGACTGTTAAAAAAGAGCGGGAACAGAGAGCGGAGTGACTGTTTGAAAAGAGCAGGAACAGAGAGCGGAGTGACAGTTTGAAAAGAGTGGGAACAGAGAGCGGAGTGACTGTTAAAAAAGAGCGGGAACGGAGAGCGGAATGGCTGTTAAAAAAGAGCGGGAACAGAGAGCGGAGTGACTGTTTGAAAAGAGTGGGAACAGAGAGCGGAGTGACTGTTTAAAAAGAGCGGGAACAGAGAGCGGAGTGACTGTTTGAAAAGAGCGGGAGCAGAGAGCGGAGTGACTGTTTAAAAAGAGCGGGAACAGAGAGCGGAGTGACTGTTTGAAAAGAGCGGGAACAGAGAGCGGAGTGACTGTTAATAAAGAGCGGGAACAGAGAGCGGAGTGACTGTTAAAAAAGAGCGGGAACAGAGAGCGGAGTGACTGTTTGAAAAGAGCGGGAACAGGGAGCGGAGTGACTGTTTAAAAAGAGCTGGAATAGAGAGCGGAGTGACTGTTAAAAAAGAGCGGGAACAGAGAGCGGAGTGACTGTTTGAAAAGAGCGGGAACAGGGAGCGGAGTGACTGTTTAAAAAGAGCGGGAATAGAGAGCGGAGTGACTGTTAAAAAAGAGCGGGAACAGAGAGAGGAGTGACTGTTTGAAAAGAGCGGGAACAGAGAGCGGAGTGACTGTTTGAAAAGAGCGGGAACAGAGAGCGGAGTGACTGTTAAAAAAGAGCGGTAACAGAGAGCGGAGTGACAGTTTGAAAAGAGCGGGAACAGAGAGCAGAGTGACTGTTTAAAAAGAGCGGGAACAGAGAGCGGAGTGACTGTTTAAAAAGAGCGGGCACAGAGAGCGGAGTGACTGTTTAAAAAGAGCGGGAACAGAGAGCGGAGTGACTGTTTGAAAAGAGCGGGAACAGAGAGCGGAGTGACTGTTAAAAAAGAGCGGGAGCAGAGAGCGGAGTGACTGTTTGAAAAGAGCGGGAACAGAGAGCGGAGTGAGTGTTAAAAAGAGCGGGAACAGAGAGCGGAGTGACAGTTTGAAAAGAGTGGGAACAGGGAGCGGAGTGACTGTTTAAAAAGAGCAGGAATAGAGAGCAGAGTGACTGTTAAAAAAGAGCGGGAACAGAGAGCGAAGTGACTGTTTGAAAAGAGCGGGAACAGAGAGCGGAGTGACTGTTTGAAAAGAGCGGGAACAGAGAGCGGAGTGACTGTTCGAAAAGAGCGGGAGCAGAGAGCGGAGTGACTGTTAAAAAAGGGAGTGAACAGAGAGCGGAGTGACTGTTAAAAAAGAGCGGGAACAGAGAGCGGAGTGACTGTTTGAAAAGAGCAGGAACAGAGAGCGGAGTGACAGTTTGAAAAGAGTGGGAACAGAGAGCGGAGTGACTGTTAAAAAAGAGCGGGAACGGAGAGCGGAATGGCTGTTAAAAAAGAGCGGGAACAGAGAGCGGAGTGACTGTTTGAAAAGAGTGGGAACAGAGAGCGGAGTGACTGTTTAAAAAGAGCGGGAACAGAGAGCGGAGTGACTGTTTGAAAAGAGCGGGAGCAGAGAGCGGAGTGACTGTTTAAAAAGAGCGGGAACAGAGAGCGGAGTGACTGTTTGAAAAGAGCGGGAACAGAGAGCGGAGTGACTGTTAATAAAGAGCGGGAACAGAGAGCGGAGCGACTGTTAAAAAAGAGCGGGAACAGAGAGCGGAGTGACTGTTTGAAAAGAGCGGGAACAGAGAGCGGAGTGACTGTTTGAAAAGAGCGTGAACAGAGAGAGGAGTGACTGTTTGAAATGAGTGGGAACAGAGAGCGGAGTGACTGTTTGAAAAGAGCGGGAACAGGGAGCGGAGTGACTGTTTAAAAAGAGCTGGAATAGAGAGCGGAGTGACTGTTAAAAAAGAGCGGGAACAGAGAGAAGAGTGACTGTTTGAAAAGAGAGGGAACAGAGAGCGGAGTGACTGTTTGAAAAGAGCGGGAACAGAGAGCGGAGTGACTGTTAATAAAGAGCGAGAACAGAGAGCGGAGTGACTGTTTGAAAAGAGTGGGAGCAGAGAGCGGAGTGACTGTTTAAAAAGAGCGGGAACAGAGAGCGGAGTGACTGTTTGAAAAGAGCGGGAGCAGAGAGCGGAGTGACTGTTTAAAAAGAGCGGGAACAGAGAGCGGAGTGACTGTTTGAAAAGAGCGGGAACAGAGAGCGGAGTGACTGTTAATAAAGAGCGGGAACAGAGAGCGGAGTGACTGTTAAAAAAGAGCGGGAACAGAGAGCGGAGTGACTGTTAATAAAGAGCGGGAACAGAGAGCGGAGTGACTGTTAAAAAAGAGCGGGAGCAGAGAGCGGGGTGACTGTTTGAAAAGAGCGGGAGCAGAGAGCGGAGTGACTGTTTAAAAAGAGCGGGAACAGAGAGCGGAGTGACTGTTTGAAAAGAGCGGGAACAGAGAGCGGAGTGACTGTTAATAAAGAGCGGGAACAGAGAGCGGAGTGACTGTTAAAAAAGAGCGGGAACAGAGAGCGGAGTGACTGTTAATAAAGAGCGGGAACAGAGAGCGGAGTGACTGTTAAAAAAGAGCGGGAGCAGAGAGCGGAGTGACTGTTTGAAAAGAGCGGGAGCAGAGAGCGGACTGACTGTTTGAAAAGAGCGGGAACAGAGAGCGGAGTGACTGTTTGAAAGGAGCGGGAACAGAGAGCGGAGTGACTGTTAATAAAGAGCGGGAACAGAGAGCGGAGTGACTGTTAAAAAAGAGCGGGAACAGAGAGCGGAGTGACTGTTTGAAAAGAGCGGGAACAGAGAGCGGTGTGACTGTTTGAAAAGAGCGGGAACAGAGAGCGGAGTGACTGTTTGAAAAGAGCGGGAACAGAGAGCGGAGTGACTGTTAAAAAAGAGCGGGAACAGAGAGCGGAGTGACAGTTTGAAAAGAGCCGGAACAGAGAGCGGAGTGACTGTTTGAAAAGAGCGGGAGCAGAGAGCGGAGTGACTGTTTGAAAAGAGCGGGAACAGAGAGCGGAGTGACTGTTTGAAAAGAGCGGGAACAGAGAGCGGAGTGACTGATAAAAAAGAGCGGGAACAGAGAGCGGAGTGACTGTTTGAAAAGAGCGGGAACAGAGAGCGGAGTGACTGTTTGAAAAGAGCGGGAACAGAGAGCGGAGTGACTGTTAAAAAGAGCGGGAACAGAGAGCGGAGTGACTGTTAAAAATAGCGGGAAGAGAGAGCGGAGTGACTGTTTAAAAAGAGCGGGAACAGAGAGCGGAGTGACTGTTTGAAAAGAGCGGGAACAGAGAGCGGAGTGACTGTTAAAAAAGAGCGGGAGCAGAGAGCGGAGTGACTGTTTGAAAAGAGCGGGAACAGAGAGCGGAGTGACTGTTTGAAAAGAGCGGGAACAGAGAGCGGAGTGACTGTTTGAAAAGAGCGGGAACAGAGAGCGGAGTGACTGTTTGAAAATAGCGGGAACAGAGAGCGGAGTGATTGTTTGAAAAGAGCGGGAACAGAGAGCGGAGAGACTGTTAAAAAGAGCGGGAACAGAGAGCGGAGTGGCTGTTTAAAAAGAGCGGGAACAGAGAGCGGAGTGACTGTTTGAAAAGAGCGGGAACAGAGAGCGGAGTGACTGTTTAAAAAGAGCGGGAACAGAGAGCGGAGTGACTGTTTGAAAATAGCGGGAAGAGAGAGCGGAGTGACTGTTTGAAAAGAGCGGGAACAGAGAGCGGAGTGACTGTTTGAAAAGAGCGGGAACAGAGAGCGGAGTGACTGTTTAAAAAGAGCGGGAAAAGAGAGCGGAGTGACTGTTTGAAAATAGCGGGAAGAGAGAGCGGAGTGACTGTTTGAAAAGAGCGGGAATAGAGAGCGGAGTGACTGTTTGAAAAGAGCGGGAACAGAGAGCGGAATGACTGTTTGAAAAGAGCGGGAACAGAGAGCGGAGTGACTGATAAAAAAGAGCGAGAGCAGAGAGCGGAGTGACTGTTTGAAAAGAGCGGGAACAGAGAGCGGAGTGACTGTTAAAAAGAGCGGGAACAGAGAGCGGAGTGACTGTTAAAAAGAGCGGGAACAGAGAGCGGAGTGACTGTTTAAAAAGAGCGGGAACAGAGAGCGGAGTGACTGTTTGAAAAGAGCGGGAACAGAGAGCGGAGTGACTGTTAAAAAAGAGCGGGAGCAGAGAGCGGAGTGACTGTTTAAAAAGAGCGGGAACAGAGAGCGGAGTGACTGTTTGAAAAGAGCGGGAGCAGAGAGCGGAGTGACTGTTAAAAAATGGAGTGAACAGAGAGCGGAGTGACTGTTTGAAAAGAGCGGGACAGAGAGCGGAGTGACTGTTTGAAAAGAGCGGGAACAGAGAGCGGAGTGACTGTTTAAAAAGAGCGGGAACAGAGAGCGGAGTGACTGTTTAAAAAGAGCGGGAACAGAGAGCGGAGTGACTGTTTAAAAAGAGCGGGAACAGAGAGCGGAGTGACTGTTTGAAAAGAGCGGGAACAGAGAGCGGAGTGACTGTTAAAAAAGAGCGGGAGCAGAGAGCGGAGTGACTGTTTGAAAAGAGCGGGAACAGAGAGCGGAGTGACAGTTTGAAAAGAGCGGGAACAGAGAGCGGAGTGACTGTTTGAAAAGAGCGGGAACAGAGAGCGGAGTGAGTGTTAAAAAGAGCGGGAACAGAGAGCGGAGTGACAGTTTGAAAAGAGTGGGAACAGGGAGCGGAGTGACTGTTTAAAAAGAGCAGGAATAGAGAGCGGAGTGACTGTTAAAAAAGAGCGGGAACAGAGAGCGAAGTGACTGTTTGAAAAGAGCGGGAACAGAGAGCGGAGTGACTGTTTGAAAAGAGCGGGAACAGAGAGCGGAGTGACTGTTCGAAAAGAGCGGGAGCAGAGAGCGGAGTGACTGTTAAAAAAGGGAGTGAACAGAGAGCGGAGTGACTGTTAAAAAAGAGCGGGAACAGAGAGCGGAGTGACTGTTTGAAAAGAGCAGGAACAGAGAGCGGAGTGACAGTTTGAAAAGAGTGGGAACAGAGAGCGGAGTGACTGTTAAAAAAGAGCGGGAACGGAGAGCGGAATGGCTGTTAAAAAAGAGCGGGAACAGAGAGCGGAGTGACTGTTTGAAAAGAGTGGGAACAGAGAGCGGAGTGACTGTTTAAAAAGAGCGGGAACAGAGAGCGGAGTGACTGTTTGAAAAGAGCGGGAGCAGAGAGCGGAGTGACTGTTTAAAAAGAGCGGGAACAGAGAGCGGAGTGACTGTTTGAAAAGAGCGGGAACAGAGAGCGGAGTGACTGTTAATAAAGAGCGGGAACAGAGAGCGGAGTGACTGTTAAAAAAGAGCGGGAACAGAGAGCGGAGTGACTGTTTGAAAAGAGCGGGAACAGGGAGCGGAGTGACTGTTTAAAAAGAGCTGGAATAGAGAGCGGAGTGACTGTTAAAAAAGAGCGGGAACAGAGAGCGGAGTGACTGTTTGAAAAGAGCGGGAACAGGGAGCGGAGTGACTGTTTAAAAAGAGCGGGAATAGAGAGCGGAGTGACTGTTAAAAAAGAGCGGGAACAGAGAGAGGAGTGACTGTTTGAAAAGAGCGGGAACAGAGAGCGGAGTGACTGTTTGAAAAGAGCGGGAACAGAGAGCGGAGTGACTGTTAAAAAAGAGCGGTAACAGAGAGCGGAGTGACAGTTTGAAAAGAGCGGGAACAGAGAGCAGAGTGACTGTTTAAAAAGAGCGGGAACAGAGAGCGGAGTGACTGTTTAAAAAGAGCGGGCACAGAGAGCGGAGTGACTGTTTAAAAAGAGCGGGAACAGAGAGCGGAGTGACTGTTTGAAAAGAGCGGGAACAGAGAGCGGAGTGACTGTTAAAAAAGAGCGGGAGCAGAGAGCGGAGTGACTGTTTGAAAAGAGCGGGAACAGAGAGCGGAGTGACAGTTTGAAAAGAGCGGGAACAGAGAGAGGAGTGACTGTTTGAAAAGAGCGGGAACAGAGAGCGGAATGAGTGTTAAAAAGAGCGGGAACAGAGAGCGGAGTGACAGTTTGAAAAGAGTGGGAACAGGGAGCGGAGTGACTGTTTAAAAAGAGCAGGAATAGAGAGCGGAGTGACTGTTAAAAAAGAGCGGGAACAGAGAGCGAAGTGACTGTTTGAAAAGAGCGGGAACAGAGAGCGGAGTGACTGTTTGAAAAGAGCGGGAACAGAGAGCGGAGTGACTGTTCGAAAAGAGCGGGAGCAGAGAGCGGAGTGACTGTTAAAAAAGGGAGTGAACAGAGAGCGGAGTGACTGTTAAAAAAGAGCGGGAACAGAGAGCGGAGTGACTGTTTGAAAAGAGCAGGAACAGAGAGCGGAGTGACAGTTTGAAAAGAGTGGGAACAGGGAGCGGAGTGACTGTTTAAAAAGAGCAGGAATAGAGAGCGGAGTGACTGTTAAAAAAGAGCGGGAACAGAGAGCGGAGTGACTGTTTGAAAAGAGCGGGAACAGAGAGCGGAGTGACTGTTAAAAAAGAGCGGGAGCAGAGAGCGGAGTGACTGTTTGAAAAGAGCGGGAACAGAGAGCGGAGTGACAGTTTGAAAAGAGCGGGAACAGAGAGAGGAGTGACTGTTTGAAAAGAGCGGGAACAGAGAGCGGAATGAGTGTTAAAAAGAGCGGGAACAGAGAGCGGAGTGACAGTTTGAAAAGAGTGGGAACAGGGAGCGGAGTGACTGTTTAAAAAGAGCAGGAATAGAGAGCGGAGTGACTGTTAAAAAAGAGCGGGAACAGAGAGCGAAGTGACTGTTTGAAAAGAGCGGGAACAGAGAGCGGAGTGACTGTTAAAAAAGAGCGGGAGCAGAGAGCGGAGTGACTGTTTGAAAAGAGCGGGAACAGAGAGCGGAGTGACTGTTTGAAAAGAGCGGGAACAGAGAGCGGAGTGACTGTTTGAAAAGAGCGGGAACAGAGAGCGGAGTGACTGTTTGAAAATAGCGGGAACAGAGAGCGGAGTGATTGTTTGAAAAGAGCGGGAACAGAGAGCGGAGAGACTGTTAAAAAGAGCGGGAACAGAGAGCGGAGTGGCTGTTTAAAAAGAGCGGGAACAGAGAGCGGAGTGACTGTTTGAAAAGAGCGGGAACAGAGAGCGGAGTGACTGTTTAAAAAGAGCGGGAACAGAGAGCGGAGTGACTGTTTGAAAATAGCGGGAAGAGAGAGCGGAGTGACTGTTTGAAAAGAGCGGGAACAGAGAGCGGAGTGACTGTTTGAAAAGAGCGGGAACAGAGAGCGGAGTGACTGTTTAAAAAGAGCGGGAAAAGAGAGCGGAGTGACTGTTTGAAAATAGCGGGAAGAGAGAGCGGAGTGACTGTTTGAAAAGAGCGGGAATAGAGAGCGGAGTGACTGTTTGAAAAGAGCGGGAACAGAGAGCGGAATGACTGTTTGAAAAGAGCGGGAACAGAGAGCGGAGTGACTGATAAAAAAGAGCGAGAGCAGAGAGCGGAGTGACTGTTTGAAAAGAGCGGGAACAGAGAGCGGAGTGACTGTTAAAAAGAGCGGGAACAGAGAGCGGAGTGACTGTTAAAAAGAGCGGGAACAGAGAGCGGAGTGACTGTTTAAAAAGAGCGGGAACAGAGAGCGGAGTGACTGTTTGAAAAGAGCGGGAACAGAGAGCGGAGTGACTGTTAAAAAAGAGCGGGAGCAGAGAGCGGAGTGACTGTTTAAAAAGAGCGGGAACAGAGAGCGGAGTGACTGTTTGAAAAGAGCGGGAGCAGAGAGCGGAGTGACTGTTAAAAAATGGAGTGAACAGAGAGCGGAGTGACTGTTTGAAAAGAGCGGGACAGAGAGCGGAGTGACTGTTTGAAAAGAGCGGGAACAGAGAGCGGAGTGACTGTTTAAAAAGAGCGGGAACAGAGAGCGGAGTGACTGTTTAAAAAGAGCGGGAACAGAGAGCGGAGTGACTGTTTAAAAAGAGCGGGAACAGAGAGCGGAGTGACTGTTTGAAAAGAGCGGGAACAGAGAGCGGAGTGACTGTTAAAAAAGAGCGGGAGCAGAGAGCGGAGTGACTGTTTGAAAAGAGCGGGAACAGAGAGCGGAGTGACAGTTTGAAAAGAGCGGGAACAGAGAGCGGAGTGACTGTTTGAAAAGAGCGGGAACAGAGAGCGGAGTGAGTGTTAAAAAGAGCGGGAACAGAGAGCGGAGTGACAGTTTGAAAAGAGTGGGAACAGGGAGCGGAGTGACTGTTTAAAAAGAGCAGGAATAGAGAGCGGAGTGACTGTTAAAAAAGAGCGGGAACAGAGAGCGAAGTGACTGTTTGAAAAGAGCGGGAACAGAGAGCGGAGTGACTGTTTGAAAAGAGCGGGAACAGAGAGCGGAGTGACTGTTCGAAAAGAGCGGGAGCAGAGAGCGGAGTGACTGTTAAAAAAGGGAGTGAACAGAGAGCGGAGTGACTGTTAAAAAAGAGCGGGAACAGAGAGCGGAGTGACTGTTTGAAAAGAGCAGGAACAGAGAGCGGAGTGACAGTTTGAAAAGAGTGGGAACAGAGAGCGGAGTGACTGTTAAAAAAGAGCGGGAACGGAGAGCGGAATGGCTGTTAAAAAAGAGCGGGAACAGAGAGCGGAGTGACTGTTTGAAAAGAGTGGGAACAGAGAGCGGAGTGACTGTTTAAAAAGAGCGGGAACAGAGAGCGGAGTGACTGTTTGAAAAGAGCGGGAGCAGAGAGCGGAGTGACTGTTTAAAAAGAGCGGGAACAGAGAGCGGAGTGACTGTTTGAAAAGAGCGGGAACAGAGAGCGGAGTGACTGTTAATAAAGAGCGGGAACAGAGAGCGGAGTGACTGTTAAAAAAGAGCGGGAACAGAGAGCGGAGTGACTGTTTGAAAAGAGCGGGAACAGGGAGCGGAGTGACTGTTTAAAAAGAGCTGGAATAGAGAGCGGAGTGACTGTTAAAAAAGAGCGGGAACAGAGAGCGGAGTGACTGTTTGAAAAGAGCGGGAACAGGGAGCGGAGTGACTGTTTAAAAAGAGCGGGAATAGAGAGCGGAGTGACTGTTAAAAAAGAGCGGGAACAGAGAGAGGAGTGACTGTTTGAAAAGAGCGGGAACAGAGAGCGGAGTGACTGTTTGAAAAGAGCGGGAACAGAGAGCGGAGTGACTGTTAAAAAAGAGCGGTAACAGAGAGCGGAGTGACAGTTTGAAAAGAGCGGGAACAGAGAGCAGAGTGACTGTTTAAAAAGAGCGGGAACAGAGAGCGGAGTGACTGTTTAAAAAGAGCGGGCACAGAGAGCGGAGTGACTGTTTAAAAAGAGCGGGAACAGAGAGCGGAGTGACTGTTTGAAAAGAGCGGGAACAGAGAGCGGAGTGACTGTTAAAAAAGAGCGGGAGCAGAGAGCGGAGTGACTGTTTGAAAAGAGCGGGAACAGAGAGCGGAGTGACAGTTTGAAAAGAGCGGGAACAGAGAGAGGAGTGACTGTTTGAAAAGAGCGGGAACAGAGAGCGGAATGAGTGTTAAAAAGAGCGGGAACAGAGAGCGGAGTGACAGTTTGAAAAGAGTGGGAACAGGGAGCGGAGTGACTGTTTAAAAAGAGCAGGAATAGAGAGCGGAGTGACTGTTAAAAAAGAGCGGGAACAGAGAGCGAAGTGACTGTTTGAAAAGAGCGGGAACAGAGAGCGGAGTGACTGTTTGAAAAGAGCGGGAACAGAGAGCGGAGTGACTGTTCGAAAAGAGCGGGAGCAGAGAGCGGAGTGACTGTTAAAAAAGGGAGTGAACAGAGAGCGGAGTGACTGTTAAAAAAGAGCGGGAACAGAGAGCGGAGTGACTGTTTGAAAAGAGCAGGAACAGAGAGCGGAGTGACAGTTTGAAAAGAGTGGGAACAGGGAGCGGAGTGACTGTTTAAAAAGAGCAGGAATAGAGAGCGGAGTGACTGTTAAAAAAGAGCGGGAACAGAGAGCGGAGTGACTGTTTGAAAAGAGCGGGAACAGAGAGCGGAGTGACTGTTAAAAAAGAGCGGGAGCAGAGAGCGGAGTGACTGTTTGAAAAGAGCGGGAACAGAGAGCGGAGTGACAGTTTGAAAAGAGCGGGAACAGAGAGAGGAGTGACTGTTTGAAAAGAGCGGGAACAGAGAGCGGAATGAGTGTTAAAAAGAGCGGGAACAGAGAGCGGAGTGACAGTTTGAAAAGAGTGGGAACAGGGAGCGGAGTGACTGTTTAAAAAGAGCAGGAATAGAGAGCGGAGTGACTGTTAAAAAAGAGCGGGAACAGAGAGCGAAGTGACTGTTTGAAAAGAGCGGGAACAGAGAGCGGAGTGACTGTTTGAAAAGAGCGGGAACAGAGAGCGGAGTGACTGTTCGAAAAGAGCGGGAGCAGAGAGCGGAGTGACTGTTAAAAAAGGGAGTGAACAGAGAGCGGAGTGACTGTTAAAAAAGAGCGGGAACAGAGAGCGGAGTGACTGTTTGAAAAGAGCAGGAACAGAGAGCGGAGTGACAGTTTGAAAAGAGTGGGAACAGAGAGCGGAGTGACTGTTAAAAAAGAGCGGGAACGGAGAGCGGAATGGCTGTTAAAAAAGAGCGGGAACAGAGAGCGGAGTGACTGTTTGAAAAGAGTGGGAACAGAGAGCGGAGTGACTGTTTAAAAAGAGCGGGAACAGAGAGCGGAGTGACTGTTTGAAAAGAGCGGGAGCAGAGAGCGGAGTGACTGTTTAAAAAGAGCGGGAACAGAGAGCGGAGTGACTGTTTGAAAAGAGCGGGAACAGAGAGCGGAGTGACTGTTAATAAAGAGCGGGAACAGAGAGCGGAGTGACTGTTAAAAAAGAGCGGGAACAGAGAGCGGAGTGACTGTTTGAAAAGAGCGGGAACAGGGAGCGGAGTGACTGTTTAAAAAGAGCTGGAATAGAGAGCGGAGTGACTGTTAAAAAAGAGCGGGAACAGAGAGCGGAGTGACTGTTTGAAAAGAGCGGGAACAGGGAGCGGAGTGACTGTTTAAAAAGAGCGGGAATAGAGAGCGGAGTGACTGTTAAAAAAGAGCGGGAACAGAGAGAGGAGTGACTGTTTGAAAAGAGCGGGAACAGAGAGCGGAGTGACTGTTTGAAAAGAGCGGGAACAGAGAGCGGAGTGACTGTTAAAAAAGAGCGGTAACAGAGAGCGGAGTGACAGTTTGAAAAGAGCGGGAACAGAGAGCAGAGTGACTGTTTAAAAAGAGCGGGAACAGAGAGCGGAGTGACTGTTTAAAAAGAGCGGGCACAGAGAGCGGAGTGACTGTTTAAAAAGAGCGGGAACAGAGAGCGGAGTGACTGTTTGAAAAGAGCGGGAACAGAGAGCGGAGTGACTGTTAAAAAAGAGCGGGAGCAGAGAGCGGAGTGACTGTTTGAAAAGAGCGGGAACAGAGAGCGGAGTGACAGTTTGAAAAGAGCGGGAACAGAGAGAGGAGTGACTGTTTGAAAAGAGCGGGAACAGAGAGCGGAATGAGTGTTAAAAAGAGCGGGAACAGAGAGCGGAGTGACAGTTTGAAAAGAGTGGGAACAGGGAGCGGAGTGACTGTTTAAAAAGAGCAGGAATAGAGAGCGGAGTGACTGTTAAAAAAGAGCGGGAACAGAGAGCGAAGTGACTGTTTGAAAAGAGCGGGAACAGAGAGCGGAGTGACTGTTTGAAAAGAGCGGGAACAGAGAGCGGAGTGACTGTTCGAAAAGAGCGGGAGCAGAGAGCGGAGTGACTGTTAAAAAAGGGAGTGAACAGAGAGCGGAGTGACTGTTAAAAAAGAGCGGGAACAGAGAGCGGAGTGACTGTTTGAAAAGAGCAGGAACAGAGAGCGGAGTGACAGTTTGAAAAGAGTGGGAACAGGGAGCGGAGTGACTGTTTAAAAAGAGCAGGAATAGAGAGCGGAGTGACTGTTAAAAAAGAGCGGGAACAGAGAGCGGAGTGACTGTTTGAAAAGAGCGGGAACAGAGAGCGGAGTGACTGTTAAAAAAGAGCGGGAGCAGAGAGCGGAGTGACTGTTTGAAAAGAGCGGGAACAGAGAGCGGAGTGACAGTTTGAAAAGAGCGGGAACAGAGAGAGGAGTGACTGTTTGAAAAGAGCGGGAACAGAGAGCGGAATGAGTGTTAAAAAGAGCGGGAACAGAGAGCGGAGTGACAGTTTGAAAAGAGTGGGAACAGGGAGCGGAGTGACTGTTTAAAAAGAGCAGGAATAGAGAGCGGAGTGACTGTTAAAAAAGAGCGGGAACAGAGAGCGAAGTGACTGTTTGAAAAGAGCGGGAGCAGAGAGCGGAGTGACTGTTTGAAAAGAGCGGGAACAGAGAGCGGAGTGACAGTTTGAAAAGAGCGGGAACAGAGAGAGGAGTGACTGTTTGAAAAGAGCGGGAACAGAGAGCGGAATGAGTGTTAAAAAGAGCGGGAACAGAGAGCGGAGTGACAGTTTGAAAAGAGCGGGAACAGAGAGCGGAGTGACTGTTAAAAAAGAGCGGGAACAGAGAGCGGAGTGACTGTTTGAAAAGAGCGGGAACAGAGAGCGGAGTGACTGTTCGAAAAGAGCGGGAGCAGAGAGCGGAGTGACTGTTAAAAAAGGGAGTGAACAGAGAGCGGAGTGACTGTTAAAAAAGAGCGGGAACAGAGAGCGGAGTGACTGTTTGAAAAGAGCAGGAACAGAGAGCGGAGTGACAGTTTGAAAAGAGTGGGAACAGAGAGCGGAGTGACTGTTAAAAAAGAGCGGGAACGGAGAGCGGAATGGCTGTTAAAAAAGAGCGGGAACAGAGAGCGGAGTGACTGTTTGAAAAGAGTGGGAACAGAGAGCGGAGTGACTGTTTAAAAAGAGCGGGAACAGAGAGCGGAGTGACTGTTTGAAAAGAGCGGGAGCAGAGAGCGGAGTGACTGTTTAAAAAGAGCGGGAACAGAGAGCGGAGTGACTGTTTGAAAAGAGCGGGAACAGAGAGCGGAGTGACTGTTAATAAAGAGCGGGAACAGAGAGCGGAGTGACTGTTAAAAAAGAGCGGGAACAGAGAGCGGAGTGACTGTTTGAAAAGAGCGGGAACAGAGAGCGGAGTGACTGTTTGAAAAGAGCGTGAACAGAGAGAGGAGTGACTGTTTGAAAAGAGTGGGAACAGAGAGCGGAGTGACTGTTTGAAAAGAGCGGGAACAGGGAGCGGAGTGACTGTTTAAAAAGAGCTGGAATAGAGAGCGGAGTGACTGTTAAAAAAGAGCGGGAACAGAGAGCGGAGTGACTGTTTGAAAAGAGCGGGAACAGGAAGCGGAGTGACTGTTTAAAAAGAGCGGGAATAGAGAGCGGAGTGACTGTTAAAAAAGAGCGGGAACAGAGAGAAGAGTGACTGTTTGAAAAGAGAGGGAACAGAGAGCGGAGTGACTGTTTGAAAAGAGCGGGAACAGAGAGCGGAGTGACTGTTAATAAAGAGCGAGAACAGAGAGCGGAGTGACTGTTTGAAAAGAGTGGGAGCAGAGAGCGGAGTGACTGTTTAAAAAGAGCGGGAACAGAGAGCGGAGTGACTGTTTGAAAAGAGCGGGAGCAGAGAGCGGAGTGACTGTTTAAAAAGAGCGGGAACAGAGAGCGGAGTGACTGTTTGAAAAGAGCGGGAACAGAGAGCGGAGTGACTGTTAATAAAGAGCGGGAACAGAGAGCGGAGTGACTGTTAAAAAAGAGCGGGAACAGAGAGCGGAGTGACTGTTAATAAAGAGCGGGAACAGAGAGCGGAGTGACTGTTAAAAAAGAGCGGGAGCAGAGAGCGGAGTGACTGTTTGAAAAGAGCGGGAGCAGAGAGCGGAGTGACTGTTTGAAAAGAGCGGGAACAGAGAGCGGAGTGACTGTTTGAAAAGAGCGGGAACAGAGAGCGGAGTGACTGTTAATAAAGAGCGGGAACAGAGAGCGGAGTGACTGTTAAAAAAGAGCGGGAACAGAGAGCGGAGTGACTGTTTGAAAAGAGCGGGAACAGAGAGCGGAGTGACTGTTTGAAAAGAGCGGGAACAGAGAGCGGAGTGACTGTTAATAAAGAGCGGGAACAGAGAGCGGAGTGACTGTTAAAAAAGAGCGGGAACAGAGAGCGGAGTGACTGTTAAAAAAGAGCGGGAGCAGAGAGCAGAGTGACTGTTTGAAAAGAGCGGTAACAGAGAGCAGAGTGACTGTTTGAAAAGAGCGGGAACAGAGAGCGGAGTGACTGTTTGAAAAGAGCGGGAACAGAGAGCGGAGTGACTGTTTGAAAAGAGCGGGAACAGAGAGCGGAGTGACTGTTAAAAAAGAGCGGGAACAGAGAGCGGAGTGACAGTTTGAAAAGAGCCGGAACAGAGAGCGGAGTGACTGTTTGAAAAGAGCGGGAGCAGAGAGCGGAGTGACTGTTTGAAAAGAGCGGGAACAGAGAGCGGAGTGACTGTTAAAAAAGAGCGGGAGCAGAGAGCGGAGTGACTGTTTGAAAAGAGCGGGAACAGAGAGCGGAGTGACTGTTTGAAAAGAGCGGGAACAGAGAGCGGAGTGACTGTTTGAAAAGAGCGGGAACAGAGAGCGGAGTGACTGTTTGAAAATAGCGGGAACAGAGAGCGGAGTGTTTGTTTGAAAAGAGCGGGAACAGAGAGCGGAGACACTGTTAAAAAGAGCGGGAACAGAGAGCGGAGTGGCTGTTTAAAAAGAGCGGGAACAGAGAGCGGAGTGACTGTTTGAAAAGAGCGGGAACAGAGAGCGGAGTGACTGTTTAAAAAGAGCGGGAACAGAGAGCGGAGTGACTGTTTGAAAATAGCGGGAAGAGAGAGCGGAGTGACTGTTTGAAAAGAGCGGGAACAGAGAGCGGAGTGACTGTTTGAAAAGAGCGGGAACAGAGAGCGGAGTGACTGTTTAAAAAGAGCGGGAACAGAGAGCGGAGTGACTGTTTGAAAATAGCGGGAAGAGAGAGCGGAGTGACTGTTTGAAAAGAGCGGGAATAGAGAGCGGAGTGACTGTTTGAAAAGAGCGGGAACAGAGAGCGGAATGACTGTTTGAAAAGAGCGGGAACAGAGAGCGGAGTGACTGATAAAAAAGAGCGAGAGCAGAGAGCGGAGTGACTTTTTGAAAAGAGCGGGAACAGAGAGCGGAGTGACTGTTTGAAAAGAGCGGGAACAGAGAGCGGAGTGACTGTTAAAAAAGAGCGGGAACAGAGAGCGGAGTGACTGTTAAAAAGAGCGGGAACAGAGAGCGGAGTGACTGTTTAAAAAGAGCGGGAACAGAGAGCGGAGTGACTGTTTGAAAAGAGCGGGAACAGAGAGCGGAGTGACTGTTAAAAAAGAGCGGGAGCAGAGAGCGGAGTGACTGTTTAAAAAGAGCGGGAACAGAGAGCGGAGTGACTGTTTGAAAAGAGCGGGAGCAGAGAGCGGAGTGACTGTTAAAAAATGGAGTGAACAGAGAGCGGAGTGACTGTTTGAAAAGAGCGGGACAGAGAGCGGAGTGACTGTTTGAAAAGAGCGGGAACAGAGAGCGGAGTGACTGTTTAAAAAGAGCGGGAACAGAGAGCGGAGTGACTGTTTAAAAAGAGCGGGAACAGAGAGCGGAGTGACTGTTTAAAAAGAGCGGGAACAGAGAGCGGAGTGACTGTTTGAAAAGAGCGGGAACAGAGAGCGGAGTGACTGTTAAAAAAGAGCGGGAGCAGAGAGCGGAGTGACTGTTTGAAAAGAGCGGGAACAGAGAGCGGAGTGACAGTTTGAAAAGAGCGGGAACAGAGAGCGGAGTGACTGTTTGAAAAGAGCGGGAACAGAGAGCGGAGTGAGTGTTAAAAAGAGCGGGAACAGAGAGCGGAGTGACAGTTTGAAAAGAGTGGGAACAGGGAGCGGAGTGACTGTTTAAAAAGAGCAGGAATAGAGAGCGGAGTGACTGTTAAAAAAGAGCGGGAACAGAGAGCGAAGTGACTGTTTGAAAAGAGCGGGAACAGAGAGCGGAGTGACTGTTTGAAAAGAGCGGGAACAGAGAGCGGAGTGACTGTTCGAAAAGAGCGGGAGCAGAGAGCGGAGTGACTGTTAAAAAAGGGAGTGAACAGAGAGCGGAGTGACTGTTAAAAAAGAGCGGGAACAGAGAGCGGAGTGACTGTTTGAAAAGAGCAGGAACAGAGAGCGGAGTGACAGTTTGAAAAGAGTGGGAACAGAGAGCGGAGTGACTGTTAAAAAAGAGCGGGAACGGAGAGCGGAATGGCTGTTAAAAAAGAGCGGGAACAGAGAGCGGAGTGACTGTTTGAAAAGAGTGGGAACAGAGAGCGGAGTGACTGTTTAAAAAGAGCGGGAACAGAGAGCGGAGTGACTGTTTGAAAAGAGCGGGAGCAGAGAGCGGAGTGACTGTTTAAAAAGAGCGGGAACAGAGAGCGGAGTGACTGTTTGAAAAGAGCGGGAACAGAGAGCAGAGTGACTGTTTAAAAAGAGCAGGAACAGAGAGCGGAGTGACTGTTTAAAAAGAGCGGGAACAGAGAGCGGAGTGACTGTTTAAAAAGAGCGGGAACAGAGAGCGGAGTGACTGTTTGAAAAGAGCTGGAATAGAGAGCGGAGTGACTGTTAAAAAAGAGCGGGAACAGAGAGCGGAGTGACTGTTTGAAAAGAGCGGGAACAGGGAGCGGAGTGACTGTTTAAAAAGAGCGGGAATAGAGAGCGGAGTGACTGTTAAAAAAGAGCGGGAACAGAGAGAGGAGTGACTGTTTGAAAAGAGCGGGAACAGAGAGCGGAGTGACTGTTTGAAAAGAGCGGGAACAGAGAGCGGAGTGACTGTTAAAAAAGAGCGGTAACAGAGAGCGGAGTGACAGTTTGAAAAGAGCGGGAACAGAGAGCAGAGTGACTGTTTAAAAAGAGCAGGAACAGAGAGCGGAGTGACTGTTTAAAAAGAGCGGGAACAGAGAGCGGAGTGACTGTTTAAAAAGAGCGGGAACAGAGAGCGGAGTGACTGTTTGAAAAGAGCGGGAACAGAGAGCGGAGTGACTGTTAAAAAAGAGCGGGAGCAGAGAGCGGAGTGACTGTTTGAAAAGAGCGGGAACAGAGAGCGGAGTGACAGTTTGAAAAGAGCGGGAACAGAGAGCGGAGTGACTGTTCGAAAAGAGCGGGAGCAGAGAGCGGAGTGACTGTTAAAAAAGGGAGTGAACAGAGAGCGGAGTGACTGTTAAAAAAGAGCGGGAACAGAGAGCGGAGTGACAGTTTGAAAAGAGTGGGAACAGAGAGCGGAGTGACTGTTAAAAAAGAGCGGGAACGGAGAGCGGAATGGCTGTTAAAAAAGAGCGGGAACAGAGAGCGGAGTGACTGTTTGAAAAGAGCGGGAACAGAGAGCGGAGTGACTGTTAATAAAGAGCGGGAACAGAGAGCGGAGTGACTGTTAAAAAAGAGCGGGAACAGAGAGCGGAGTGACATTTTTAAAAGAGCGGGAACAGAGAGCGGAGTGACTGTTTGAAAAGAGCGTGAACAGAGAGAGGAGTGACTGTTTGAAAAGAGTGGGAACAGAGAGCGGAGTGACTGTTTGAAAAGAGCGGGAACAGGGAGCGGAGTGACTGTTTAAAAAGAGCTGGAATAGAGAGCGGAGTGACTGTTAAAAAAGAGCGGGAACAGAGAGCGGAGTGACTGTTTGAAAAGAGCGGGAACAGGAAGCGGAGTGACTGTTTAAAAAGAGCGGGAATAGAGAGCGGAGTGACTGTTAAAAAAGAGCGGGAACAGAGAGAAGAGTGACTGTTTGAAAAGAGAGGGAACAGAGAGCGGAGTGACTGTTTGAAAAGAGTGGGAACAGAGAGCGGAGTGACTGTTTAAAAAGAGCGGGAACAGAGAGCGGAGTGACTGTTTGAAAAGAGCGGGAGCAGAGAGCGGAGTGACTGTTAAAAAAGAGCGGGAACGGAGAGCGGAATGGCTGTTAAAAAAGAGCGGGAACAGAGAGCGGAGTGACTGTTTGAAAAGAGTGGGAACAGAGAGCGGAGTGACTGTTTAAAAAGAGCGGGAACAGAGAGCGGAGTGACTGTTTGAAAAGAGCGGGAGCAGAGAGCGGAGTGACTGTTTAAAAAGAGCGGGAACAGAGAGCGGAGTGACTGTTTGAAAAGAGCGGGAACAGAGAGCGGAGTGACTGTTAATAAAGAGCGGGAACAGAGAGCGGAGTGACTGTTAAAAAAGAGCGGGAACAGAGAGCGGAGTGACATTTTTAAAAGAGCGGGAACAGAGAGCGGAGTGACTGTTTGAAAAGAGCGTGAACAGAGAGAGGAGTGACTGTTTGAAAAGAGTGGGAACAGAGAGCGGAGTGACTGTTTGAAAAGAGCGGGAACAGGGAGCGGAGTGACTGTTTAAAAAGAGCTGGAATAGAGAGCGGAGTGACTGTTAAAAAAGAGCGGGAACAGAGAGCGGAGTGACTGTTTGAAAAGAGCGGGAACAGGAAGCGGAGTGACTGTTTAAAAAGAGCGGGAATAGAGAGCGGAGTGACTGTTAAAAAAGAGCGGGAACAGAGAGAAGAGTGACTGTTTGAAAAGAGAGGGAACAGAGAGCGGAGTGACTGTTTGAAAAGAGCGGGAACAGAGAGCGGAGTGACTGTTAATAAAGAGCGAGAACAGAGAGCGGAGTGACTGTTTGAAAAGAGTGGGAGCAGAGAGCGGAGTGACTGTTTAAAAAGAGCGGGAACAGAGAGCGGAGTGACTGTTTGAAAAGAGCGGGAGCAGAGAGCGGAGTGACTGTTTAAAAAGAGCGGGAACAGAGAGCGGAGTGACTGTTTGAAAAGAGCGGGAACAGAGAGCGGAGTGACTGTTTGAAAAGAGCGGGAACAGAGAGCGGAGTGACTGTTAATAAAGAGCGGGAACAGAGAGCGGAGTGACTGTTAAAAAAGAGCGGGAACAGAGAGCGGAGTGACTGTTAAAAAAGAGCGGGAGCAGAGAGCAGAGTGACTGTTTGAAAAGAGCGGTAACAGAGAGCAGAGTGACTGTTTGAAAAGAGCGGGAACAGAGAGCGGAGTGACTGTTTGAAAAGAGCGGGAACAGAGAGCGGAGTGACTGTTTGAAAAGAGCGGGAACAGAGAGCGGAGTGACTGTTAAAAAAGAGCGGGAACAGAGAGCGGAGTGACAGTTTGAAAAGAGCCGGAACAGAGAGCGGAGTGACTGTTTGAAAAGAGCGGGAGCAGAGAGCGGAGTGACTGTTTGAAAAGAGCGGGAACAGAGAGCGGAGTGACTGTTAAAAAAGAGCGGGAGCAGAGAGCGGAGTGACTGTTTGAAAAGAGCGGGAACTGAGAGCGGAGTGACTGTTTGAAAAGAGCGGGAACAGAGAGCGGAGTGACTGTTTGAAAAGAGCGGGAACAGAGAGCGGAGTGACTGTTTGAAAATAGCGGGAACAGAGAGCGGAGTGTTTGTTTGAAAAGAGCGGGAACAGAGAGCGGAGACACTGTTAAAAAGAGCGGGAACAGAGAGCGGAGTGGCTGTTTAAAAAGAGCGGGAACAGAGAGCGGAGTGACTGTTTGAAAAGAGCGGGAACAGAGAGCGGAGTGACTGTTTAAAAAGAGCGGGAACAGAGAGCGGAGTGACTGTTTGAAAATAGCGGGAAGAGAGAGCGGAGTGACTGTTTGAAAAGAGCGGGAACAGAGAGCGGAGTGACTGTTTGAAAAGAGCGGGAACAGAGAGCGGAGTGACTGTTTAAAAAGAGCGGGAACAGAGAGCGGAGTGACTGTTTGAAAATAGCGGGAAGAGAGAGCGGAGTGACTGTTTGAAAAGAGCGGGAATAGAGAGCGGAGTGACTGTTTGAAAAGAGCGGGAACAGAGAGCGGAATGACTGTTTGAAAAGAGCGGGAACAGAGAGCGGAGTGACTGATAAAAAAGAGCGAGAGCAGAGAGCGGAGTGACTTTTTGAAAAGAGCGGGAACAGAGAGCGGAGTGACTGTTTGAAAAGAGCGGGAACAGAGAGCGGAGTGACTGTTAAAAAAGAGCGGGAACAGAGAGCGGAGTGACTGTTAAAAAGAGCGGGAACAGAGAGCGGAGTGACTGTTTAAAAAGAGCGGGAACAGAGAGCGGAGTGACTGTTTGAAAAGAGCGGGAACAGAGAGCGGAGTGACTGTTAAAAAAGAGCGGGAGCAGAGAGCGGAGTGACTGTTTAAAAAGAGCGGGAACAGAGAGCGGAGTGACTGTTTGAAAAGAGCGGGAGCAGAGAGCGGAGTGACTGTTAAAAAATGGAGTGAACAGAGAGCGGAGTGACTGTTTGAAAAGAGCGGGACAGAGAGCGGAGTGACTGTTTGAAAAGAGCGGGAACAGAGAGCGGAGTGAGTGTTAAAAAGAGCGGGAACAGAGAGCGGAGTGACAGTTTGAAAAGAGTGGGAACAGGGAGCGGAGTGACTGTTTAAAAAGAGCAGGAATAGAGAGCGGAGTGACTGTTAAAAAAGAGCGGGAACAGAGAGCGAAGTGACTGTTTGAAAAGAGCGGGAACAGAGAGCGGAGTGACTGTTTGAAAAGAGCGGGAACAGAGAGCGGAGTGACTGTTCGAAAAGAGCGGGAGCAGAGAGCGGAGTGACTGTTAAAAAAGGGAGTGAACAGAGAGCGGAGTGACTGTTAAAAAAGAGCGGGAACAGAGAGCGGAGTGACTGTTTGAAAAGAGCAGGAACAGAGAGCGGAGTGACAGTTTGAAAAGAGTGGGAACAGAGAGCGGAGTGACTGTTAAAAAAGAGCGGGAACGGAGAGCGGAATGGCTGTTAAAAAAGAGCGGGAACAGAGAGCGGAGTGACTGTTTGAAAAGAGTGGGAACAGAGAGCGGAGTGACTGTTTAAAAAGAGCGGGAACAGAGAGCGGAGTGACTGTTTGAAAAGAGCGGGAGCAGAGAGCGGAGTGACTGTTTAAAAAGAGCGGGAACAGAGAGCGGAGTGACTGTTTGAAAAGAGCGGGAACAGAGAGCAGAGTGACTGTTTAAAAAGAGCAGGAACAGAGAGCGGAGTGACTGTTTAAAAAGAGCGGGAACAGAGAGCGGAGTGACTGTTTAAAAAGAGCGGGAACAGAGAGCGGAGTGACTGTTTGAAAAGAGCTGGAATAGAGAGCGGAGTGACTGTTAAAAAAGAGCGGGAACAGAGAGCGGAGTGACTGTTTGAAAAGAGCGGGAACAGGGAGCGGAGTGACTGTTTAAAAAGAGCGGGAATAGAGAGCGGAGTGACTGTTAAAAAAGAGCGGGAACAGAGAGAGGAGTGACTGTTTGAAAAGAGCGGGAACAGAGAGCGGAGTGACTGTTTGAAAAGAGCGGGAACAGAGAGCGGAGTGACTGTTAAAAAAGAGCGGTAACAGAGAGCGGAGTGACAGTTTGAAAAGAGCGGGAACAGAGAGCAGAGTGACTGTTTAAAAAGAGCAGGAACAGAGAGCGGAGTGACTTTTTAAAAAGAGCGGGAACAGAGAGCGGAGTGACTGTTTAAAAAGAGCGGGAACAGAGAGCGGAGTGACTGTTTGAAAAGAGCGGGAACAGAGAGCGGAGTGACTGTTAAAAAAGAGCGGGAGCAGAGAGCGGAGTGACTGTTTGAAAAGAGCGGGAACAGAGAGCGGAGTGACAGTTTGAAAAGAGCGGGAACAGAGAGCGGAGTGACTGTTCGAAAAGAGCGGGAGCAGAGAGCGGAGTGACTGTTAAAAAAGGGAGTGAACAGAGAGCGGAGTGACTGTTAAAAAAGAGCGGGAACAGAGAGCGGAGTGACAGTTTGAAAAGAGTGGGAACAGAGAGCGGACTGACTGTTAAAAAAGAGCGGGAACGGAGAGCGGAATGGCTGTTAAAAAAGAGCGGGAACAGAGAGCGGAGTGACTGTTTGAAAAGAGCGGGAACAGAGAGCGGAGTGACTGTTAATAAAGAGCGGGAACAGAGAGCGGAGTGACTGTTAAAAAAGAGCGGGAACAGAGAGCGGAGTGACATTTTTAAAAGAGCGGGAACAGAGAGCGGAGTGACTGTTTGAAAAGAGCGTGAACAGAGAGAGGAGTGACTGTTTGAAAAGAGTGGGAACAGAGAGCGGAGTGACTGTTTGAAAAGAGCGGGAACAGGGAGCGGAGTGACTGTTTAAAAAGAGCTGGAATAGAGAGCGGAGTGACTGTTAAAAAAGAGCGGGAACAGAGAGCGGAGTGACTGTTTGAAAAGAGCGGGAACAGGAAGCGGAGTGACTGTTTAAAAAGAGCGGGAATAGAGAGCGGAGTGACTGTTAAAAAAGAGCGGGAACAGAGAGAAGAGTGACTGTTTGAAAAGAGAGGGAACAGAGAGCGGAGTGACTGTTTGAAAAGAGTGGGAACAGAGAGCGGAGTGACTGTTTAAAAAGAGCGGGAACAGAGAGCGGAGTGACTGTTTGAAAAGAGCGGGAGCAGAGAGCGGAGTGACTGTTAAAAAAGAGCGGGAACGGAGAGCGGAATGGCTGTTAAAAAAGAGCGGGAACAGAGAGCGGAGTGACTGTTTGAAAAGAGTGGGAACAGAGAGCGGAGTGACTGTTTAAAAAGAGCGGGAACAGAGAGCGGAGTGACTGTTTGAAAAGAGCGGGAGCAGAGAGCGGAGTGACTGTTTAAAAAGAGCGGGAACAGAGAGCGGAGTGACTGTTTGAAAAGAGCGGGAACAGAGAGCGGAGTGACTGTTAATAAAGAGCGGGAACAGAGAGCGGAGTGACTGTTAAAAAAGAGCGGGAACAGAGAGCGGAGTGACATTTTTAAAAGAGCGGGAACAGAGAGCGGAGTGACTGTTTGAAAAGAGCGTGAACAGAGAGAGGAGTGACTGTTTGAAAAGAGTGGGAACAGAGAGCGGAGTGACTGTTTGAAAAGAGCGGGAACAGGGAGCGGAGTGACTGTTTAAAAAGAGCTGGAATAGAGAGCGGAGTGACTGTTAAAAAAGAGCGGGAACAGAGAGCGGAGTGACTGTTTGAAAAGAGCGGGAACAGGAAGCGGAGTGACTGTTTAAAAAGAGCGGGAATAGAGAGCGGAGTGACTGTTAAAAAAGAGCGGGAACAGAGAGAAGAGTGACTGTTTGAAAAGAGAGGGAACAGAGAGCGGAGTGACTGTTTGAAAAGAGCGGGAACAGAGAGCGGAGTGACTGTTAATAAAGAGCGAGAACAGAGAGCGGAGTGACTGTTTGAAAAGAGTGGGAGCAGAGAGCGGAGTGACTGTTTAAAAAGAGCGGGAACAGAGAGCGGAGTGACTGTTTGAAAAGAGCGGGAGCAGAGAGCGGAGTGACTGTTTAAAAAGAGCGGGAACAGAGAGCGGAGTGACTGTTTGAAAAGAGCGGGAACAGAGAGCGGAGTGACTGTTAATAAAGAGCGGGAACAGAGAGCGGAGTGACTGTTAAAAAAGAGCGGGAACAGAGAGCGGAGTGACTGTTAATAAAGAGCGGGAACAGAGAGCGGAGTGACTGTTAAAAAAGAGCGGGAGCAGAGAGCGGAGTGACTGTTTGAAAAGAGCGGGAGCAGAGAGCGGAGTGACTGTTTGAAAAGAGCGGGAACAGAGAGCGGAGTGACTGTTTGAAAAGAGCGGGAGCAGAGAGCGGAGTGACTGTTAAAAAAGGGAGTGAACAGAGAGCGGAGTGACTGTTAAAAAAGAGCGGGAACAGAGAGCGGAGTGACTGTTTGAAAAGAGCAGGAACAGAGAGCGGAGTGACAGTTTGAAAAGAGTGGGAACAGAGAGCGGAGTGACTGTTAAAAAAGAGCGGGAACGGAGAGCGGAATGGCTGTTAAAAAAGAGCGGGAACAGAGAGCGGAGTGACTGTTTGAAAAGAGTGGGAACAGAGAGCGGAGTGACTGTTTAAAAAGAGCGGGAACAGAGAGCGGAGTGACTGTTTGAAAAGAGCGGGAGCAGAGAGCGGAGTGACTGTTTAAAAAGAGCGGGAACAGAGAGCGGAGTGACTGTTTGAAAAGAGCGGGAACAGAGAGCAGAGTGACTGTTTAAAAAGAGCAGGAACAGAGAGCGGAGTGACTGTTTAAAAAGAGCGGGAACAGAGAGCGGAGTGACTGTTTAAAAAGAGCGGGAACAGAGAGCGGAGTGACTGTTTGAAAAGAGCTGGAATAGAGAGCGGAGTGACTGTTAAAAAAGAGCGGGAACAGAGAGCGGAGTGACTGTTTGAAAAGAGCGGGAACAGGGAGCGGAGTGACTGTTTAAAAAGAGCGGGAATAGAGAGCGGAGTGACTGTTAAAAAAGAGCGGGAACAGAGAGAGGAGTGACTGTTTGAAAAGAGCGGGAACAGAGAGCGGAGTGACTGTTTGAAAAGAGCGGGAACAGAGAGCGGAGTGACTGTTAAAAAAGAGCGGTAACAGAGAGCGGAGTGACAGTTTGAAAAGAGCGGGAACAGAGAGCAGAGTGACTGTTTAAAAAGAGCAGGAACAGAGAGCGGAGTGACTGTTTAAAAAGAGCGGGAACAGAGAGCGGAGTGACTGTTTAAAAAGAGCGGGAACAGAGAGCGGAGTGACTGTTTGAAAAGAGCGGGAACAGAGAGCGGAGTGACTGTTAAAAAAGAGCAGGAGCAGAGAGCGGAGTGACTGTTTGAAAAGAGCGGGAACAGAGAGCGGAGTGACAGTTTGAAAAGAGCGGGAACAGAGAGCGGAGTGACTGTTCGAAAAGAGCGGGAGCAGAGAGCGGAGTGACTGTTAAAAAAGGGAGTGAACAGAGAGCGGAGTGACTGTTAAAAAAGAGCGGGAACAGAGAGCGGAGTGACAGTTTGAAAAGAGTGGGAACAGAGAGCGGAGTGACTGTTAAAAAAGAGCGGGAACGGAGAGCGGAATGGCTGTTAAAAAAGAGCGGGAACAGAGAGCGGAGTGACTGTTTGAAAAGAGTGGGAACAGAGAGCGGAGTGACTGTTTAAAAAGAGCGGGAACAGAGAGCGGAGTGACTGTTTGAAAAGAGCGGGAGCAGAGAGCGGAGTGACTGTTTAAAAAGAGCGGGAACAGAGAGCGGAGTGACTGTTTGAAAAGAGCGGGAACAGAGAGCGGAGTGACTGTTAATAAAGAGCGGGAACAGAGAGCGGAGTGACTGTTAAAAAAGAGCGGGAACAGAGAGCGGAGTGACATTTTTAAAAGAGCGGGAACAGAGAGCGGAGTGACTGTTTGAAAAGAGCGTGAACAGAGAGAGGAGTGACTGTTTGAAAAGAGTGGGAACAGAGAGCGGAGTGACTGTTTGAAAAGAGCGGGAACAGGGAGCGGAGTGACTGTTTAAAAAGAGCTGGAATAGAGAGCGGAGTGACTGTTAAAAAAGAGCGGGAACAGAGAGCGGAGTGACTGTTTGAAAAGAGCGGATACAGGAAGCGGAGTGACTGTTTAAAAAGAGCGGGAATAGAGAGCGGAGTGACTGTTAAAAAAGAGCGGGAACAGAGAGAAGAGTGACTGTTTGAAAAGAGAGGGAACAGAGAGCGGAGTGACTGTTTGAAAAGAGTGGGAACAGAGAGCGGAGTGACTGTTTAAAAAGAGCGGGAACAGAGAGCGGAGTGACTGTTTGAAAAGAGCGGGAGCAGAGAGCGGAGTGACTGTTAAAAAAGAGCGGGAACGGAGAGCGGAATGGCTGTTAAAAAAGAGCGGGAACAGAGAGCGGAGTGACTGTTTGAAAAGAGTGGGAACAGAGAGCGGAGTGACTGTTTAAAAAGAGCGGGAACAGAGAGCGGAGTGACTGTTTGAAAAGAGCGGGAGCAGAGAGCGGAGTGACTGTTTAAAAAGAGCGGGAACAGAGAGCGGAGTGACTGTTTGAAAAGAGCGGGAACAGAGAGCGGAGTGACTGTTAATAAAGAGCGGGAACAGAGAGCGGAGTGACTGTTAAAAAAGAGCGGGAACAGAGAGCGGAGTGACATTTTTAAAAGAGCGGGAACAGAGAGCGGAGTGACTGTTTGAAAAGAGCGTGAACAGAGAGAGGAGTGACTGTTTGAAAAGAGTGGGAACAGAGAGCGGAGTGACTGTTTGAAAAGAGCGGGAACAGGGAGCTGAGTGACTGTTTAAAAAGAGCTGGAATAGAGAGCGGAGTGACTGTTAAAAAAGAGCGGGAACAGAGAGCGGAGTGACTGTTTGAAAAGAGCGGGAACAGGAAGCGGAGTGACTGTTTAAAAAGAGCGGGAATAGAGAGCGGAGTGACTGTTAAAAAAGAGCGGGAACAGAGAGAAGAGTGACTGTTTGAAAAGAGAGGGAACAGAGAGCGGAGTGACTGTTTGAAAAGAGCGGGAACAGAGAGCGGAGTGACTGTTAATAAAGAGCGAGAACAGAGAGCGGAGTGACTGTTTGAAAAGAGTGGGAGCAGAGAGCGGAGTGACTGTTTAAAAAGAGCGGGAACAGAGAGCGGAGTGACTGTTTGAAAAGAGCGGGAGCAGAGAGCGGAGTGACTGTTTAAAAAGAGCGGGAACAGAGAGCGGAGTGACTGTTTGAAAAGAGCGGGAACAGAGAGCGGAGTGACTGTTAATAAAGAGCGGGAACAGAGAGCGGAGTGACTGTTAAAAAAGAGCGGGAACAGAGAGCGGAGTGACTGTTAATAAAGAGCGGGAACAGAGAGCGGAGTGACTGTTAAAAAAGAGCGGGAGCAGAGAGCGGAGTGACTGTTTGAAAAGAGCGGGAGCAGAGAGCGGAGTGACTGTTTGAAAAGAGCGGGAACAGAGAGCGGAGTGACTGTTTGAAAAGAGCGGGAACAGAGAGCGGAGTGACTGTTAATAAAGAGCGGGAACAGAGAGCGGAGTGACTGTTAAAAAAGAGCGGGAACAGAGAGCGGAGTGACTGTTTGAAAAGAGCGGGAACAGAGAGCGGAGTGACTGTTTGAAAAGAGCGGGAACAGAGAGCGGAGTGACTGTTAATAAAGAGCGGGAACAGAGAGCGGAGTGACTGTTAAAAAAGAGCGGGAACAGAGAGCGGAGTGACTGTTAAAAAAGAGCGGGAGCAGAGAGCAGAGTGACTGTTTGAAAAGAGCGGGAACAGAGAGCGGAGTGACTGTTTGAAAAGAGCGGGAACAGAGAGCGGAGTGACTGTTTGAAAAGAGCGGGAACAGAGAGCGGAGTGACTGTTTGAAAAGAGCGGGAACAGAGAGCGGAGTGACTGTTAAAAAAGAGCGGGAACAGAGAGCGGAGTGACAGTTTGAAAAGAGCCGGAACAGAGAGCGGAGTGACTGTTTGAAAAGAGCGGGAGCAGAGAGCGGAGTGACTGTTTGAAAAGAGCGGGAACAGAGAGCGGAGTGACTGTTTGAAAAGAGCGGGAACAGAGAGCGGAGTGACTGATAAAAAAGAGCGGGAACAGAGAGCGGAGTGACTGTTAAAAAGAGCGGGAACAGAGAGCGGAGTGGCTGATTAAAAAGAGCGGGAACAGAGAGTGGAGTGACTGTTTGAAAAGAGCGGGAACAGAGAGCGGAGTGACTGTTTGAAAAGAGCGGGAACAGAGAGCGGAGTGACTGTTAAAAAAGAGCGGGAACAGAGAGCGGAGTGACTGTTAAAAAGAGCGGGAACAGAGAGCGGAGTGACTGTTTGAAAGGAGCGGGAACAGAGAGCGGAGTGACTGTTTGAAAAGAGCGGGAACAGAGAGCGGAGTGACTGTTAAAAAGAGCGGGAACAGAGAGCGGAGTGGCTGTTTAAAAAGAGCGGGAACAGAGAGCGGAGTGACTGTTTGAAAAGAGCGGGAACAGAGAGCGGAGTGACTGTTTAAAAAGAGCGGGAACTGAGAGCGGAGTGACTGTTTGAAAAGAGCGGGAACAGAGAGCGGAGTGACTGTTAAAAAAGAGCGGGAGCAGAGAGCGGAGTGACTGTTTGAAAAGAGCGGGAACAGAGAGCGGAGTGACTGTTTGAAAAGAGCGGGAACAGAGAGCGGAGTGACTGTTAAAAAGAGCGGGAACAGAGAGCGGAGTGACTGTTAAAAAGAGCGGGAACAGAGAGCGGAGTGACTGTTTAAAAAGAGCGGGAACAGAGAGCGGAGTGACTGTTTGAAAAGAGCGGGAACAGAGAGCGGAGTGACTGTTAAAAAAGAGCGGGAGCAGAGAGCGGAGTGACTGTTTGAAAAGAGCGGGAACAGAGAGCGGAGTGACTGTTTGAAAAGAGCGGGAACAGAGAGCGGAGTGACTGTTTGAAAAGAGCGGGAACAGAGAGCGGAGTGACTGTTTGAAAATAGCGGGAAGAGAGAGCGGAGTGACTGTTTGAAAAGAGCGGGAACAGAGAGCGGAGTGACTGTTTGAAAAGAGCGGGAACAGAGAGCGGAGTGACTGTTTAAAAAGAGCGGGAACAGAGAGCGGAGTGACTGTTTGAAAATAGCGGGAAGAGAGAGCGGAGTGACTGTTTGAAAAGAGCGGGAATAGAGAGCGGAGTGACTGTTTGAAAAGAGCGGGAACAGAGAGCGGAATGACTGTTTGAAAAGAGCGGGAACAGAGAGCGGAGTGACTGATAAAAAAGAGCGAGAGCAGAGAGCGGAGTGACTGTTTGAAAAGAGCGGGAACAGAGAGCGGAGTGACTGTTAAAAAGAGCGGGAACAGAGAGCGGAGTGACTGTTAAAAAGAGCGGGAACAGAGAGCGGAGTGACTGTTTAAAAAGAGCGGGAACAGAGAGCGGAGTGACTGTTTGAAAAGAGCGGGAACAGAGAGCGGAGTGACTGTTAAAAAAGAGCGGGAACAGAGAGCGGAGTGACATTTTTAAAAGAGCGGGAACAGAGAGCGGAGTGACTGTTTGAAAAGAGCGTGAACAGAGAGAGGAGTGACTGTTTGAAAAGAGTGGGAACAGAGAGCGGAGTGACTGTTTGAAAAGAGCGGGAACAGGGAGCTGAGTGACTGTTTAAAAAGAGCTGGAATAGAGAGCGGAGTGACTGTTAAAAAAGAGCGGGAACAGAGAGCGGAGTGACTGTTTGAAAAGAGCGGGAACAGGAAGCGGAGTGACTGTTTAAAAAGAGCGGGAATAGAGAGCGGAGTGACTGTTAAAAAAGAGCGGGAACAGAGAGAAGAGTGACTGTTTGAAAAGAGAGGGAACAGAGAGCGGAGTGACTGTTTGAAAAGAGCGGGAACAGAGAGCGGAGTGACTGTTAATAAAGAGCGAGAACAGAGAGCGGAGTGACTGTTTGAAAAGAGTGGGAGCAGAGAGCGGAGTGACTGTTTAAAAAGAGCGGTAACAGAGAGCGGAGTGACTGTTTGAAAAGAGCGGGAGCAGAGAGCGGAGTGACTGTTTAAAAAGAGCGGGAACAGAGAGCGGAGTGACTGTTTGAAAAGAGCGGGAACAGAGAGCGGAGTGACTGTTAATAAAGAGCGGGAACAGAGAGCGGAGTGACTGTTAAAAAAGAGCGGGAACAGAGAGCGGAGTGACTGTTAATAAAGAGCGGGAACAGAGAGCGGAGTGACTGTTAAAAAAGAGCGGGAGCAGAGAGCGGAGTGACTGTTTGAAAAGAGCGGGAGCAGAGAGCGGAGTGACTGTTTGAAAAGAGCGGGAACAGAGAGCGGAGTGACTGTTTGAAAAGAGCGGGAACAGAGAGCGGAGTGACTGTTAATAAAGAGCGGGAACAGAGAGCGGAGTGACTGTTAAAAAAGAGCGGGAACAGAGAGCGGAGTGACTGTTTGAAAAGAGCGGGAACAGAGAGCGGAGTGACTGTTTGAAAAGAGCGGGAACAGAGAGCGGAGTGACTGTTAATAAAGAGCGGGAACAGAGAGCGGAGTGACTGTTAAAAAAGAGCGGGAACAGAGAGCGGAGTGACTGTTAAAAAAGAGCGGGAGCAGAGAGCAGAGTGACTGTTTGAAAAGAGCGGGAACAGAGAGCGGAGTGACTGTTTGAAAAGAGCGGGAACAGAGAGCGGAGTGACTGTTTGAAAAGAGCGGGAACAGAGAGCGGAGTGACTGTTTGAAAAGAGCGGGAACAGAGAGCGGAGTGACTGTTAAAAAAGAGCGGGAACAGAGAGCGGAGTGACAGTTTGAAAAGAGCCGGAACAGAGAGCGGAGTGACTGTTTGAAAAGAGCGGGAGCAGAGAGCGGAGTGACTGTTTGAAAAGAGCGGGAACAGAGAGCGGAGTGACTGTTTGAAAAGAGCGGGAACAGAGAGCGGAGTGACTGATAAAAAAGAGCGGGAACAGAGAGCGGAGTGACTGTTAAAAAGAGCGGGAACAGAGAGCGGAGTGGCTGATTAAAAAGAGCGGGAACAGAGAGTGGAGTGACTGTTTGAAAAGAGCGGGAACAGAGAGCGGAGTGACTGTTTGAAAAGAGCGGGAACAGAGAGCGGAGTGACTGTTAAAAAAGAGCGGGAACAGAGAGCGGAGTGACTGTTAAAAAGAGCGGGAACAGAGAGCGGAGTGACTGTTTGAAAGGAGCGGGAACAGAGAGCGGAGTGACTGTTTGAAAAGAGCGGGAAAAGAGAGCGGAGTGACTGTTAAAAAGAGCGGGAACAGAGAGCGGAGTGGCTGTTTAAAAAGAGCGGGAACAGAGAGCGGAGTGACTGTTTGAAAAGAGCGGGAACAGAGAGCGGAGTGACTGTTTAAAAAGAGCGGGAACTGAGAGCGGAGTGACTGTTTGAAAAGAGCGGGAACAGAGAGCGGAGTGACTGTTAAAAAAGAGCGGGAGCAGAGAGCGGAGTGACTGTTTGAAAAGAGCGGGAACAGAGAGCGGAGTGACTGTTTGAAAAGAGCGGGAACAGAGAGCGGAGTGACTGTTAAAAAGAGCGGGAACAGAGAGCGGAGTGACTGTTAAAAAGAGCGGGAACAGAGAGCGGAGTGACTGTTTAAAAAGAGCGGGAACAGAGAGCGGAGTGACTGTTTGAAAAGAGCGGGAACAGAGAGCGGAGTGACTGTTAAAAAAGAGCGGGAGCAGAGAGCGGAGTGACTGTTTGAAAAGAGCGGGAACAGAGAGCGGAGTGACTGTTTGAAAAGAGCGGGAACAGAGAGCGGAGTGACTGTTTGAAAAGAGCGGGAACAGAGAGCGGAGTGACTGTTTGAAAATAGCGGGAAGAGAGAGCGGAGTGACTGTTTGAAAAGAGCGGGAACAGAGAGCGGAGTGACTGTTTGAAAAGAGCGGGAACAGAGAGCGGAGTGACTGTTTAAAAAGAGCGGGAACAGAGAGCGGAGTGACTGTTTGAAAATAGCGGGAAGAGAGAGCGGAGTGACTGTTTGAAAAGAGCGGGAATAGAGAGCGGAGTGACTGTTTGAAAAGAGCGGGAACAGAGAGCGGAATGACTGTTTGAAAAGAGCGGGAACAGAGAGCGGAGTGACTGATAAAAAAGAGCGAGAGCAGAGAGCGGAGTGACTGTTTGAAAAGAGCGGGAACAGAGAGCGGAGTGACTGTTAAAAAGAGCGGGAACAGAGAGCGGAGTGACTGTTAAAAAGAGCGGGAACAGAGAGCGGAGTGACTGTTTAAAAAGAGCGGGAACAGAGAGCGGAGTGACTGTTTGAAAAGAGCGGGAACAGAGAGCGGAGTGACTGTTAAAAAAGAGCGGGAGCAGAGAGCGGAGTGACTGTTTAAAAAGAGCGGGAACAGAGAGCGGAGTGACTGTTTGAAAAGAGCGGGAGCAGAGAGCGGAGTGACTGTTAAAAAATGGAGTGAACAGAGAGCGGAGTGACTGTTTGAAAAGAGCGGGACAGAGAGCGGAGTGACTGTTTGAAAAGAGCGGGAACAGAGAGCGGAGTGACTGTTTAAAAAGAGCGGGAACAGAGAGCGGAGTGACTGTTTAAAAAGAGCGGGAACAGAGAGCGGAGTGACTGTTTAAAAAGAGCGGGAACAGAGAGCGGAGTGACTGTTTGAAAAGAGCGGGAACAGAGAGCGGAGTGACTGTTAAAAAAGAGCGGGAGCAGAGAGCGGAGTGACTGTTTGAAAAGAGCGGGAACAGAGAGCGGAGTGACAGTTTGAAAAGAGCGGGAACAGAGAGCGGAGTGACTGTTTGAAAAGAGCGGGAACAGAGAGCGGAGTGAGTGTTAAAAAGAGCGGGAACAGAGAGCGGAGTGACAGTTTGAAAAGAGTGGGAACAGGGAGCGGAGTGACTGTTTAAAAAGAGCAGGAATAGAGAGCGGAGTGACTGTTAAAAAAGAGCGGGAACAGAGAGCGAAGTGACTGTTTGAAAAGAGCGGGAACAGAGAGCGGAGTGACTGTTTGAAAAGAGCGGGAACAGAGAGCGGAGTGACTGTTCGAAAAGAGCGGGAGCAGAGAGCGGAGTGACAGTTTGAAAAGAGTGGGAACAGAGAGCGGAGTGACTGTTAAAAAAGAGCAGGAACAGAGAGCGGAGTGACAGTTTGAAAAGAGTGGGAACAGAGAGCGGAGTGACTGTTAAAAAAGAGCGGGAACAGAGAGCGGAGTGACAGTTTGAAAAGAGCCGGAACAGAGAGCGGAGTGACTGTTTGAAAAGAGCGGGAACAGAGAGCGGAGTGACTGATAAAAAAGAGCGGGAACAGAGAGCGGAGTGGCTGTTTAAAAAGAGCGGGAACAGAGAGCGGAGTGACTGTTTGAAAAGAGCGGGAACAGAGAGCGGAGTGACTGTTTAAAAAGAGCGGGAACTGAGAGCGGAGTGACTGTTTGAAAAGAGCGGGAACAGAGAGCGGAGTGACTGTTAAAAAAGAGCGGGAGCAGAGAGCGGAGTGACTGTTTGAAAAGAGCGGGAACAGAGAGCGGAGTGACTGTTTGAAAAGAGCGGGAACAGAGAGCGGAGTGACTGTTAAAAAGAGCGGGAACAGAGAGCGGAGTGACTGTTAAAAAGAGCGGGAACAGAGAGCGGAGTGACTGTTTAAAAAGAGCGGGAACAGAGAGCGGAGTGACTGTTTGAAAAGAGCGGGAACAGAGAGCGGAGTGACTGTTAAAAAAGAGCGGGAGCAGAGAGCGGAGTGACTGTTTGAAAAGAGCGGGAACAGAGAGCGGAGTGACTGTTTGAAAAGAGCGGGAACAGAGAGCGGAGTGACTGTTTGAAAAGAGCGGGAACAGAGAGCGGAGTGACTGTTTGAAAATAGCGGGAAGAGAGAGCGGAGTGACTGTTTGAAAAGAGCGGGAACAGAGAGCGGAGTGACTGTTTGAAAAGAGCGGGAACAGAGAGCGGAGTGACTGTTTAAAAAGAGCGGGAACAGAGAGCGGAGTGACTGTTTGAAAATAGCGGGAAGAGAGAGCGGAGTGACTGTTTGAAAAGAGCGGGAATAGAGAGCGGAGTGACTGTTTGAAAAGAGCGGGAACAGAGAGCGGAATGACTGTTTGAAAAGAGCGGGAACAGAGAGCGGAGTGACTGATAAAAAAGAGCGAGAGCAGAGAGCGGAGTGACTGTTTGAAAAGAGCGGGAACAGAGAGCGGAGTGACTGTTAAAAAGAGCGGGAACAGAGAGCGGAGTGACTGTTAAAAAGAGCGGGAACAGAGAGCGGAGTGACTGTTTAAAAAGAGCGGGAACAGAGAGCGGAGTGACTGTTTGAAAAGAGCGGGAACAGAGAGCGGAGTGACTGTTAAAAAAGAGCGGGAGCAGAGAGCGGAGTGACTGTTAAAAAAGGGAGTGAACAGAGAGCGGAGTGACTGTTAAAAAAGAGCGGGAACAGAGAGCGGAGTGACTGTTTGAAAAGAGCAGGAACAGAGAGCGGAGTGACAGTTTGAAAAGAGTGGGAACAGAGAGCGGAGTGACTGTTAAAAAAGAGCGGGAACGGAGAGCGGAATGGCTGTTAAAAAAGAGCGGGAACAGAGAGCGGAGTGACTGTTTGAAAAGAGTGGGAACAGAGAGCGGAGTGACTGTTAAAAAAGAGCGGGAACAGAGAGCGAAGTGACTGTTTAAAAAGAGCGGGAACAGAGAGCGGAGTGACTGTTTGAAAATAGCGGGAAGAGAGAGCGGAGTGACTGTTTGAAAAGAGCGGGAATAGAGAGCGGAGTGACTGTTTGAAAAGAGCGGGAACAGAGAGCGGAATGACTGTTTGAAAAGAGCGGGAACAGAGAGCGGAGTGACTGATAAAAAAGAGCGAGAGCAGAGAGCGGAGTGACTGTTTGAAAAGAGCGGGAACAGAGAGCGGAGTGACTGTTAAAAAGAGCGGGAACAGAGAGCGGAGTGACTGTTAAAAAGAGCGGGAACAGAGAGCGGAGTGACTGTTTAAAAAGAGCGGGGAACAGAGAGCGGAGTGACTGTTTGAAAAGAGCGGGAACAGAGAGCGGAGTGACTGTTAAAAAAGAGCGGGAGCAGAGAGCGGAGTGACTGTTTAAAAAGAGCGGGAACAGAGAGCGGAGTGACTGTTTGAAAAGAGCGGGAGCAGAGAGCGGAGTGACTGTTAAAAAATGGAGTGAACAGAGAGCGGAGTGACTGTTTGAAAAGAGCGGGACAGAGAGCGGAGTGACTGTTTGAAAAGAGCGGGAACAGAGAGCGGAGTGACTGTTTAAAAAGAGCGGGAACAGAGAGCGGAGTGACTGTTTGAAAAGAGCGGGAGCAGAGAGCGGAGTGACTGTTAAAAAATGGAGTGAACAGAGAGCGGAGTGACTGTTTGAAAAGAGCGGGACAGAGAGCGGAGTGACTGTTTGAAAAGAGCGGGAACAGAGAGCGGAGTGACTGTTTAAAAAGAGCGGGAACAGAGAGCGGAGTGACTGTTTAAAAAGAGCGGGAACAGAGAGCGGAGTGACTGTTTAAAAAGAGCGGGAACAGAGAGCGGAGTGACTGTTTGAAAAGAGCGGGAACAGAGAGCGGAGTGACTGTTAAAAAAGAGCGGGAGCAGAGAGCGGAGTGACTGTTTGAAAAGAGCGGGAACAGAGAGCGGAGTGACAGTTTGAAAAGAGCGGGAACAGAGAGCGGAGTGACTGTTTGAAAAGAGCGGGAACAGAGAGCGGAGTGAGTGTTAAAAAGAGCGGGAACAGAGAGCGGAGTGACAGTTTGAAAAGAGTGGGAACAGGGAGCGGAGTGACTGTTTAAAAAGAGCAGGAATAGAGAGCGGAGTGACTGTTAAAAAAGAGCGGGAACAGAGAGCGAAGTGACTGTTTGAAAAGAGCGGGAACAGAGAGCGGAGTGACTGTTTGAAAAGAGCGGGAACAGAGAGCGGAGTGACTGTTCGAAAAGAGCGGGAGCAGAGAGCGGAGTGACTGTTAAAAAAGGGAGTGAACAGAGAGCGGAGTGACTGTTAAAAAAGAGCGGGAACAGAGAGCGGAGTGACTGTTTGAAAAGAGCAGGAACAGAGAGCGGAGTGACAGTTTGAAAAGAGTGGGAACAGAGAGCGGAGTGACTGTTAAAAAAGAGCGGGAACGGAGAGCGGAATGGCTGTTAAAAAAGAGCGGGAACAGAGAGCGGAGTGACTGTTTGAAAAGAGTGGGAACAGAGAGCGGAGTGACTGTTTAAAAAGAGCGGGAACAGAGAGCGGAGTGACTGTTTGAAAAGAGCGGGAGCAGAGAGCGGAGTGACTGTTTAAAAAGAGCGGGAACAGAGAGCGGAGTGACTGTTTGAAAAGAGCGGGAACAGAGAGCGGAGTGACTGTTAATAAAGAGCGGGAACAGAGAGCGGAGTGACTGTTAAAAAAGAGCGGGAACAGAGAGCGGAGTGACTGTTTGAAAAGAGCGGGAACAGGGAGCGGAGTGACTGTTTAAAAAGAGCTGGAATAGAGAGCGGAGTGACTGTTAAAAAAGAGCGGGAACAGAGAGCGGAGTGACTGTTTGAAAAGAGCGGGAACAGGGAGCGGAGTGACTGTTTAAAAAGAGCGGGAATAGAGAGCGGAGTGACTGTTAAAAAAGAGCGGGAACAGAGAGAGGAGTGACTGTTTGAAAAGAGCGGGAACAGAGAGCGGAGTGACTGTTTGAAAAGAGCGGGAACAGAGAGCGGAGTGACTGTTAAAAAAGAGCGGTAACAGAGAGCGGAGTGACAGTTTGAAAAGAGCGGGAACAGAGAGCAGAGTGACTGTTTAAAAAGAGCAGGAACAGAGAGCGGAGTGACTGTTTAAAAAGAGCGGGAACAGAGAGCGAAGTGACTGTTTAAAAAGAGCGGGAACAGAGAGCGGAGTGACTGTTTGAAAAGAGCGGGAACAGAGAGCGGAGTGACTGTTAAAAAAGAGCGGGAGCAGAGAGCGGAGTGACTGTTTGAAAAGAGCGGGAACAGAGAGCGGAGTGACAGTTTGAAAAGAGCGGGAACAGAGAGCGGAGTGACTGTTTGAAAAGAGCGGGAACAGAGAGCGGATTGAGTGTTAAAAAGAGCGGGAACAGAGAGCGGAGTGACAGTTTGAAAAGAGTGGGAACAGGGAGCGGAGTGACTGTTTAAAAAGAGCAGGAATAGAGAGCGGAGTGACTGTTAAAAAAGAGCGGGAACAGAGAGCGAAGTGACTGTTTGAAAAGAGCGGGAACAGAGAGCGGAGTGACTGTTTGAAAAGAGCGGGAACAGAGAGCGGAGTGACTGTTCGAAAAGAGCGGGAGCAGAGAGCGGAGTGACTGTTAAAAAAGGGAGTGAACAGAGAGCGGAGTGACTGTTAAAAAAGAGCGGGAACAGAGAGCGGAGTGACTGTTTGAAAAGAGCAGGAACAGAGAGCGGAGTGACTGTTAAAAAAGAGCGGGAACAGAGAGCGGAGTGACTGTTAAAAAAGAGCGGGAACAGAGAGCGGAGTGACTGTTTGAAAAGAGCGGGAACAGGGAGCGGAGTGACTGTTTAAAAAGAGCTGGAATAGAGAGCGGAGTGACTGTTAAAAAAGAGCGGGAACAGAGAGCGGAGTGACTGTTTGAAAAGAGCGGGAACAGGGAGCGGAGTGACTGTTTAAAAAGAGCGGGAATAGAGAGCGGAGTGACTGTTAAAAAAGAGCGGGAACAGAGAGAGGAGTGACTGTTTGAAAAGAGCGGGAACAGAGAGCGGAGTGACTGTTTGAAAAGAGCGGGAACAGAGAGCGGAGTGACTGTTAAAAAAGAGCGGTAACAGAGAGCGGAGTGACAGTTTGAAAAGAGCGGGAACAGAGAGCAGAGTGACTGTTTAAAAAGAGCAGGAACAGAGAGCGGAGTGACTGTTTAAAAAGAGCGGGAACAGAGAGCGAAGTGACTGTTTAAAAAGAGCGGGAACAGAGAGCGGAGTGACTGTTTGAAAAGAGCGGGAACAGAGAGCGGAGTGACTGTTAAAAAAGAGCGGGAGCAGAGAGCGGAGTGACTGTTTGAAAAGAGCGGGAACAGAGAGCGGAGTGACAGTTTGAAAAGAGCGGGAACAGAGAGCGGAGTGACTGTTTGAAAAGAGCGGGAACAGAGAGCGGATTGAGTGTTAAAAAGAGCGGGAACAGAGAGCGGAGTGACAGTTTGAAAAGAGTGGGAACAGGGAGCGGAGTGACTGTTTAAAAAGAGCAGGAATAGAGAGCGGAGTGACTGTTAAAAAAGAGCGGGAACAGAGAGCGAAGTGACTGTTTGAAAAGAGCGGGAACAGAGAGCGGAGTGACTGTTTGAAAAGAGCGGGAACAGAGAGCGGAGTGACTGTTCGAAAAGAGCGGGAGCAGAGAGCGGAGTGACTGTTAAAAAAGGGAGTGAACAGAGAGCGGAGTGACTGTTAAAAAAGAGCGGGAACAGAGAGCGGAGTGACTGTTTGAAAAGAGCAGGAACAGAGAGCGGAGTGACAGTTTGAAAAGAGCGGGAGCAGAGAGCGGAGTGACTGTTTGAAAAGAGCGGGAACAGAGAGCGGAGTGACTGTTTGAAAAGAGCGGGAACAGAGAGCGGAGTGACTGTTTGAAAAGAGCGGGAACAGAGAGCGGAGTGACTGTTTGAAAATAGCGGGAACAGAGAGCGGAGTGATTGTTTGAAAAGAGCGGGAACAGAGAGCGGAGTGACTGTTTGAAAATAGCGGGAACAGAGAGCGGAGTGACTGTTTGAAAAGAGCGGGAACAGAGAGCGGAGTGACTGTTTGAAAAGAGCGGGAACAGAGAGCGGAGTGACTGTTAGAAAAGAGCGGGAACAGAGAGCGGAGTGACAGTTTGAAAAGAGCCGGAACAGAGAGCGGAGTGACTGTTTGAAAAGAGCGGGAGCAGAGAGCGGAGTGACTGTTTGAAAAGAGCGGGAACAGAGAGCGGAGTGACTGTTTGAAAAGAGCGGGAACAGAGAGCGGAGTGACTGATAAAAAAGAGCGGGAACAGAGAGCGGAGTGACTGTTAAAAAGAGCGGGAACAGAGAGCGGAGTGGCTGATTAAAAAGAGCGGGAACAGAGAGTGGAGTGACTGTTTGAAAAGAGCGGGAACAGAGAGCGGAGTGACTGTTTGAAAAGAGCGGGAACAGAGAGCGGAGTGACTGTTAAAAAAGAGCGGGAACAGAGAGCGGTGTGACTGTTAAAAAGAGCGGGAACAGAGAGCGGAGTGACTGTTTGAAAGGAGCGGGAACAGAGAGCGGAGTGACTGTTTGAAAAGAGTGGGAACAGAGAGCGGAGTGACTGTTAAAAAGAGCGGGAACAGAGAGCGGAGTGGCTGTTTAAAAAGAGCGGGAACAGAGAGCGGAGTGACTGTTTGAAAAGAGCGGGAACAGAGAGCGGAGTGACTGTTTAAAAAGAGCGGGAACTGAGAGCGGAGTGACTGTTTGAAAAGAGCGGGAACAGAGAGCGGAGTGACTGTTAAAAAAGAGCGGGAGCAGAGAGCGGAGTGACTGTTTGAAAAGAGCGGGAACAGAGAGCGGAGTGACTGTTTGAAAAGAGCGGGAACAGAGAGCGGAGTGACTGTTAAAAAAGAGCGGGAGCAGAGAGCGGAGTGACTGTTTGAAAAGAGCGGGAACAGAGAGCGGAGTGACTGTTTGAAAAGAGCGGGAACAGAGAGCGGAGTGACTGTTTGAAAAGAGCGGGAACAGAGAGCGGAGTGACTGTTTGAAAATAGCGGGAACAGAGAGCAGAGTGTTTGTTTGAAAAGAGCGGGAACAGAGAGCGGAGACACTGTTAAAAAGAGCGGGAACAGAGAGCGGAGTGGCTGTTTAAAAAGAGCGGGAACAGAGAGCGGAGTGACTGTATTGAAAAGAGCGGGAACAGAGAGCGGAGTGACTGTTTAAAAAGAGCGGGAACAGAGAGCGGAGTGACTGTTTGAAAATAGCGGGAAGAGAGAGCGGAGTGACTGTTTGAAAAGAGCGGGAACAGAGAGCGGAGTGACTGTTTGAAAAGAGCGGGAACAGAGAGCGGAGTGACTGTTTAAAAAGAGCGGGAACAGAGAGCGGAGTGACTGTTTGAAAATAGCGGGAAGAGAGAGCGGAGTGACTGTTTGAAAAGAGCGGGAATAGAGAGCGGAGTGACTGTTTGAAAAGAGCGGGAACAGAGAGCGGAATGACTGTTTGAAAAGAGCGGGAACAGAGAGCGGAGTGACTGATAAAAAAGAGCGAGAGCAGAGAGCGGAGTGACTGTTTGAAAAGAGCGGGAACAGAGAGCGGAGTGACTGTTAAAAAGAGCGGGAACAGAGAGCGGAGTGACTGTTAAAAAGAGCGGGAACAGAGAGCGGAGTGACTGTTTAAAAAGAGCGGGAACAGAGAGCGGAGTGACTGTTTGAAAAGAGCGGGAACAGAGAGCGGAGTGACTGTTAAAAAAGAGCGGGAGCAGAGAGCGGAGTGACTGTTTAAAAAGAGCGGGAACAGAGAGCGGAGTGACTGTTTGAAAAGAGCGGGAGCAGAGAGCGGAGTGACTGTTAAAAAATGGAGTGAACAGAGAGCGGAGTGACTGTTTGAAAAGAGCGGGACAGAGAGCGGAGTGACTGTTTGAAAAGAGCGGGAACAGAGAGCGGAGTGACTGTTTAAAAAGAGCGGGAACAGAGAGCGGAGTGACTGTTTAAAAAGAGCGGGAACAGAGAGCGGAGTGACTGTTTAAAAAGAGCGGGAACAGAGAGCGGAGTGACTGTTTGAAAAGAGCGGGAACAGAGAGCGGAGTGACTGTTAAAAAAGAGCGGGAGCAGAGAGCGGAGTGACTGTTTGAAAAGAGCGGGAACAGAGAGCGGAGTGACAGTTTGAAAAGAGCGGGAACAGAGAGCGGAGTGACTGTTTGAAAAGAGCGGGAACAGAGAGCGGAGTGAGTGTTAAAAAGAGCGGGAACAGAGAGCGGAGTGACAGTTTGAAAAGAGTGGGAACAGGGAGCGGAGTGACTGTTTAAAAAGAGCAGGAATAGAGAGCGGAGTGACTGTTAAAAAAGAGCGGGAACAGAGAGCGAAGTGACTGTTTGAAAAGAGCGGGAGCAGAGAGCGGAGTGACTGATAAAAAAGAGCGGGAACAGAGAGCGGAGTGACTGTTAAAAAGAGCGGGAACAGAGAGCGGAGTGGCTGATTAAAAAGAGCGGGAACAGAGAGCGGAGTGACTGTTAAAAAAGGGAGTGAACAGAGAGCGGAGTGACTGTTAAAAAAGAGCGGGAACAGAGAGCGGAGTGACTGTTTGAAAAGAGCAGGAACAGAGAGCGGAGTGACAGTTTGAAAAGAGCGGGAGCAGAGAGCGGAGTGACTGTTTGAAAAGAGCGGGAACAGAGAGCGGAGTGACTGTTTGAAAATAGCGGGAACAGAGAGCGGAGTGATTGTTTGAAAAGAGCGGGAACAGAGAGCGGAGAGACTGTTAAAAAGAGCGGGAACAGAGAGCGGAGTGGCTGTTTAAAAAGAGCGGGAACAGAGAGCGGAATGACTGTTTGAAAAGAGCGGGAACAGAGAGCGGAGTGACTGTTTAAAAAGAGCGGGAACAGAGAGCGGAGTGACTGTTTGAAAATAGCGGGAAGAGAGAGCGGAGTGACTGTTTGAAAAGAGCGGGAACAGAGAGCGGAGTGACTGTTTGAAAAGAGCGGGAACAGAGAGCGGAGTGACTGTTTAAAAAGAGCGGGAACAGAGAGCGGAGTGACTGTTTGAAAATAGCGGGAAGAGAGAGCGGAGTGACTGTTTGAAAAGAGCGGGAATAGAGAGCGGAGTGACTGTTTGAAAAGAGCGGGAACAGAGAGCGGAATGACTGTTTGAAAAGAGCGGGAACAGAGAGCGGAGTGACTGATAAAAAAGAGCGAGAGCAGAGAGCGGAGTGACTGTTTGAAAAGAGCGGGAACAGAGAGCGGAGTGACTGTTAAAAAGAGCGGGAACAGAGAGCGGAGTGACTGTTAAAAAGAGCGGGAACAGAGAGCGGAGTGACTGTTTAAAAAGAGCGGGAACAGAGAGCGGAGTGACTGTTTGAAAAGAGCGGGAACAGAGAGCGGAGTGACTGTTAAAAAAGAGCGGGAGCAGAGAGCGGAGTGACTGTTTAAAAAGAGCGGGAACAGAGAGCGGAGTGACTGTTTGAAAAGAGCGGGAGCAGAGAGCGGAGTGACTGTTAAAAAATGGAGTGAACAGAGAGCGGAGTGACTGTTTGAAAAGAGCGGGACAGAGAGCGGAGTGACTGTTTGAAAAGAGCGGGAACAGAGAGCGGAGTGACTGTTTAAAAAGAGCGGGAACAGAGAGCGGAGTGACTGTTTAAAAAGAGCGGGAACAGAGAGCGGAGTGACTGTTTAAAAAGAGCGGGAACAGAGAGCGGAGTGACTGTTTGAAAAGAGCGGGAACAGAGAGCGGAGTGACTGTTAAAAAAGAGCGGGAGCAGAGAGCGGAGTGACTGTTTGAAAAGAGCGGGAACAGAGAGCGGAGTGACAGTTTGAAAAGAGCGGGAACAGAGAGCGGAGTGACTGTTTGAAAAGAGCGGGAACAGAGAGCGGAGTGAGTGTTAAAAAGAGCGGGAACAGAGAGCGGAGTGACAGTTTGAAAAGAGTGGGAACAGGGAGCGGAGTGACTGTTTAAAAAGAGCAGGAATAGAGAGCGGAGTGACTGTTAAAAAAGAGCGGGAACAGAGAGCGAAGTGACTGTTTGAAAAGAGCGGGAACAGAGAGCGGAGTGACTGTTTGAAAAGAGCGGGAACAGAGAGCGGAGTGACTGTTCGAAAAGTGCGGGAGCAGAGAGCGGAGTGACTGTTAAAAAAGGGAGTGAACAGAGAGCGGAGTGACTGTTAAAAAAGAGCGGGAACAGAGAGCGGAGTGACTGTTTGAAAAGAGCAGGAACAGAGAGCGGAGTGACAGTTTGAAAAGAGTGGGAACAGAGAGCGGAGTGACTGTTAAAAAAGAGCGGGAACGGAGAGCGGAATGGCTGTTAAAAAAGAGCGGGAACAGAGAGCGGAGTGACTGTTTGAAAAGAGTGGGAACAGAGAGCGGAGTGACTGTTTAAAAAGAGTGGGAACAGAGAGCGGAGTGACTGTTTGAAAAGAGCGGGAGCAGAGAGCGGAGTGACTGTTTAAAAAGAGCGGGAACAGAGAGCGGAGTGACTGTTTGAAAAGAGCGGGAACAGAGAGCGGAGTGACTGTTAATAAAGAGCGGGAACAGAGAGCGGAGTGACTGTTAAAAAAGAGCGGGAACAGAGAGCGGAGTGACTGTTTGAAAAGAGCGGGAACAGGGAGCGGAGTGACTGTTTAAAAAGAGCTGGAATAGAGAGCGGAGTGACTGTTAAAAAAGAGCGGGAACAGAGAGCGGAGTGACTGTTTGAAAAGAGCGGGAACAGGGAGCGGAGTGACTGTTTAAAAAGAGCGGGAATAGAGAGCGTAGTGACTGTTAAAAAAGAGCGGGAACAGAGAGAGGAGTGACTGTTTGAAAAGAGCGGGAACAGAGAGCGGAGTGACTGTTTGAAAAGAGCGGGAACAGAGAGCGGAGTGACTGTTAAAAAAGAGCGGTAACAGAGAGCGGAGTGACAGTTTGAAAAGAGCGGGAACAGAGAGCAGAGTGACTGTTTAAAAAGAGCGGGAACAGAGAGCGGAGTGACTGTTTAAAAAGAGCGGGCACAGAGAGCGGAGTGACTGTTTAAAAAGAGCGGGAACAGAGAGCGGAGTGACTGTTTGAAAAGAGCGGGAACAGAGAGCGGAGTGACTGTTAAAAAAGAGCGGGAGCAGAGAGCGGAGTGACTGTTTGAAAAGAGCGGGAACAGAGAGCGGAGTGACAGTTTGAAAAGAGCGGGAACAGAGAGAGGAGTGACTGTTTGAAAAGAGCGGGAACAGAGAGCGGAATGAGTGTTAAAAAGAGCGGGAACAGAGAGCGGAGTGACAGTTTGAAAAGAGTGGGAACAGGGAGCGGAGTGACTGTTTAAAAAGAGCAGGAATAGAGAGCGGAGTGACTGTTAAAAAAGAGCGGGAACAGAGAGCGAAGTGACTGTTTGAAAAGAGCGGGAACAGAGAGCGGAGTGACTGTTTGAAAAGAGCGGGAACAGAGAGCGGAGTGACTGTTCGAAAAGAGCGGGAGCAGAGAGCGGAGTGACTGTTAAAAAAGGGAGTGAACAGAGAGCGGAGTGACTGTTAAAAAAGAGCGGGAACAGAGAGCGGAGTGACTGTTTGAAAAGAGCAGGAACAGAGAGCGGAGTGACAGTTTGAAAAGAGTGGGAACAGAGAGCGGAGTGACTGTTAAAAAAGAGCGGGAACGGAGAGCGGAATGGCTGTTAAAAAAGAGCGGGAACAGAGAGCGGAGTGACTGTTTGAAAAGAGTGGGAACAGAGAGCGGAGTGACTGTTTAAAAAGAGCGGGAACAGAGAGCGGAGTGACTGTTTGAAAAGAGCGGGAGCAGAGAGCGGAGTGACTGTTTAAAAAGAGCGGGAACAGAGAGCGGAGTGACTGTTTGAAAAGAGCGGGAACAGAGAGCGGAGTGACTGTTAATAAAGAGCGGGAACAGAGAGCGGAGTGACTGTTAAAAAAGAGCGGGAACAGAGAGCGGAGTGACTGTTTGAAAAGAGCGGGAACAGAGAGCGGAGTGACTGTTTGAAAAGAGCGTGAACAGAGAGAGGAGTGACTGTTTGAAAAGAGTGGGAACAGAGAGCGGAGTGACTGTTTGAAAAGAGCGGGAACAGGGAGCGGAGTGACTGTTTAAAAAGAGCTGGAATAGAGAGCGGAGTGACTGTTAAAAAAGAGCGGGAACAGAGAGCGGAGTGACTGTTTGAAAAGAGCGGGAACAGGAAGCGGAGTGACTGTTTAAAAAGAGCGGGAATAGAGAGCGGAGTGACTGTTAAAAAAGAGCGGGAACAGAGAGAAGAGTGACTGTTTGAAAAGAGAGGGAACAGAGAGCGGAGTGACTGTTTGAAAAGAGCGGGAACAGAGAGCGGAGTGACTGTTAATAAAGAGCGAGAACAGAGAGCGGAGTGACTGTTTGAAAAGAGTGGGAGCAGAGAGCGGAGTGACTGTTTAAAAAGAGCGGGAACAGAGAGCGGAGTGACTGTTTGAAAAGAGCGGGAGCAGAGAGCGGAGTGACTGTTTAAAAAGAGCGGGAACAGAGAGCGGAGTGACTGTTTGAAAAGAGCGGGAACAGAGAGCGGAGTGACTGTTAATAAAGAGCGGGAACAGAGAGCGGAGTGACTGTTAAAAAAGAGCGGGAACAGAGAGCGGAGTGACTGTTAATAAAGAGCGGGAACAGAGAGCGGAGTGACTGTTAAAAAAGAGCGGGAGCAGAGAGCGGAGTGACTGTTTGAAAAGAGCGGGAGCAGAGAGCGGAGTGACTGTTTGAAAAGAGCGGGAACAGAGAGCGGAGTGACTGTTTGAAAAGAGCGGGAACAGAGAGCGGAGTGACTGTTAATAAAGAGCGGGAACAGAGAGCGGAGTGACTGTTAAAAAAGAGCGGGAACAGAGAGCGGAGTGACTGTTTGAAAAGAGCGGGAACAGAGAGCGGAGTGACTGTTTGAAAAGAGCGGGAACAGAGAGCGGAGTGACTGTTAATAAAGAGCGGGAACAGAGAGCGGAGTGACTGTTAAAAAAGAGCGGGAACAGAGAGCGGAGTGACTGTTAAAAAAGAGCGGGAGCAGAGAGCAGAGTGACTGTTTGAAAAGAGCGGGAACAGAGAGCGGAGTGACTGTTTGAAAAGAGCGGGAACAGAGAGCGGAGTGACTGTTTGAAAAGAGCGGGAACAGAGAGCGGAGTGACTGTTAAAAAAGAGCGGGAACAGAGAGCGGAGTGACAGTTTGAAAAGAGCCGGAACAGAGAGCGGAGTGACTGTTTGAAAAGAGCGGGAGCAGAGAGCGGAGTGACTGTTTGAAAAGAGCGGGAACAGAGAGCGGAGTGACTGTTTGAAAAGAGCGGGAACAGAGAGCGGAGTGACTGATAAAAAAGAGCGGGAACAGAGAGCGGAGTGACTGTTAAAAAGAGCGGGAACAGAGAGCGGAGTGGCTGATTAAAAAGAGCGGGAACAGAGAGTGGAGTGACTGTTTGAAAAGAGCGGGAACAGAGAGCGGAGTGACTGTTTGAAAAGAGCGGGAACAGAGAGCGGAGTGACTGTTAAAAAAGAGCGGGAACAGAGAGCGGAGTGACTGTTAAAAAGAGCGGGAACAGAGAGCGGAGTGACTGTTTGAAAGGAGCGGGAACAGAGAGCGGAGTGACTGTTTGAAAAGAGCGGGAACAGAGAGCGGAGTGACTGTTAAAAAGAGCGGGAACAGAGAGCGGAGTGGCTGTTTAAAAAGAGCGGGAACAGAGAGCGGAGTGACTGTTTGAAAAGAGCGGGAACAGAGAGCGGAGTGACTGTTTAAAAAGAGCGGGAGCAGAGAGCGGAGTGACTGTTAAAAAAGAGCGGGAACAGAGAGCGGAGTGACTGTTTGAAAATAGCGGGAAGAGAGAGCGGAGTGACTGTTTGAAAAGAGCGGGAATAGAGAGCGGAGTGACTGTTTGAAAAGAGCGGGAACAGAGAGCGGAATGACTGTTTGAAAAGAGCGGGAACAGAGAGCGGAGTGACTGATAAAAAAGAGCGAGAGCAGAGAGCGGAGTGACTGTTTGAAAAGAGCGGGAACAGAGAGCGGAGTGACTGTTAAAAAGAGCGGGAACAGAGAGCGGAGTGACTGTTAAAAAGAGCGGGAACAGAGAGCGGAGTGACTGATAAAAAAGAGCGGGAACAGAGAGCGGAGTGACTGTTAAAAAGAGCGGGAACAGAGAGCGGAGTGGCTGATTAAAAAGAGCGGGAACAGAGAGTGGAGTGACTGTTTGAAAAGAGCGGGAACAGAGAGCGGAGTGACTGTTTGAAAAGAGCGGGAACAGAGAGCGGAGTGACTGTTAAAAAAGAGCGGGAACAGAGAGCGGAGTGACTGTTAAAAAGAGCGGGAACAGAGAGCGGAGTGACTGTTTGAAAGGAGCGGGAACAGAGAGCGGAGTGACTGTTTGAAAAGAGCGGGAACAGAGAGCGGAGTGACTGTTAAAAAGAGCGGGAACAGAGAGCGGAGTGGCTGTTTAAAAAGAGCGGGAACAGAGAGCGGAGTGACTGTTTGAAAAGAGCGGGAACAGAGAGCGGAGTGACTGTTTAAAAAGAGCGGGAACTGAGAGCGGAGTGACTGTTTGAAAAGAGCGGGAACAGAGAGCGGAGTGACTGTTAAAAAAGAGCGGGAGCAGAGAGCGGAGTGACTGTTTGAAAAGAGCGGGAACAGAGAGCGGAGTGACTGTTTGAAAAGAGCGGGAACAGAGAGCGGAGTGACTGTTAAAAAGAGCGGGAACAGAGAGCGGAGTGACTGTTAAAAAGAGCGGGAACAGAGAGCGTAGTGACTGTTTAAAAAGAGCGGGAACAGAGAGCGGAGTGACTGTTTGAAAAGAGCGGGAACAGAGAGCGGAGTGACTGTTAAAAAAGAGCGGGAGCAGAGAGCGGAGTGACTGTTTGAAAAGAGCGGGAACAGAGAGCGGAGTGACTGTTTGAAAAGAGCGGGAACAGAGAGCGGAGTGACTGTTTGAAAAGAGCGGGAACAGAGAGCGGAGTGACTGTTTGAAAATAGCGGGAACAGAGAGCGGAGTGTTTGTTTGAAAAGAGCGGGAACAGAGAGCGGAGACACTGTTAAAAAGAGCGGGAACAGAGAGCGGAGTGGCTGTTTAAAAAGAGCGGGAACAGAGAGCGGAGTGACTGTTTGAAAAGAGCGGGAACAGAGAGCGGAGTGACTGTTTAAAAAGAGCGGGAACAGAGAGCGGAGTGACTGTTTGAAAATAGCGGGAAGAGAGAGCGGAGTGACTGTTTGAAAAGAGCGGGAACAGAGAGCGGAGTGACTGTTTGAAAAGAGCGGGAACAGAGAGCGGAGTGACTGTTTAAAAAGAGCGGGAACAGAGAGCGGAGTGACTGTTTGAAAATAGCGGGAAGAGAGAGCGGAGTGACTGTTTGAAAAGAGCGGGAACAGAGAGCGGAGTGACTGTTAAAAAGAGCGGGAACAGAGAGCGGAGTGACTGTTAAAAAGAGCGGGAACAGAGAGCGGAGTGACTGTTTAAAAAGAGCGGGAACAGAGAGCGGAGTGACTGTTTGAAAAGAGCGGGAACAGAGAGCGGAGTGACTGTTAAAAAAGAGCGGGAGCAGAGAGCGGAGTGACTGTTTAAAAAGAGCGGGAACAGAGAGCGGAGTGACTGTTTGAAAAGAGCGGGAGCAGAGAGCGGAGTGACTGTTAAAAAATGGAGTGAACAGAGAGCGGAGTGACTGTTTGAAAAGAGCGGGACAGAGAGCGGAGTGACTGTTTGAAAAGAGCGGGAACAGAGAGCGGAGTGACTGTTTAAAAAGAGCGGGAACAGAGAGCGGAGTGACAGTTTAAAAAGAGCGGGAACAGAGAGCGGAGTGACTGTTTAAAAAGAGCGGGAACAGAGAGCGGAGTGACTGTTTGAAAAGAGCGGGAACAGAGAGCGGAGTGACTGTTAAAAAAGAGCGGGAGCAGAGAGCGGAGTGACAGTTTGAAAAGAGTGGGAACAGGGAGCGAAGTGACTGTTTGAAAAGAGCGGGAACAGAGAGCGGAGTGACAGTTTGAAAAGAGTGGGAACAGAGAGCGGAGTGACTGTTAAAAAAGAGCGGGAACGGAGAGCGGAATGGCTGTTAAAAAAGAGCGGGAACAGAGAGCGGAGTGACTGTTTGAAAAGAGTGGGAACAGAGAGCGGAGTGACTGTTTAAAAAGAGCGGGAACAGAGAGCGGAGTGACTGTTTGAAAAGAGCGGGAGCAGAGAGCGGAGTGACTGTTTAAAAAGAGCGGGAACAGAGAGCGGAGTGACTGTTTGAAAAGAGCGGGAACAGAGAGCAGAGTGACTGTTTAAAAAGAGCAGGAACAGAGAGCGGAGTGACTGTTTAAAAAGAGCGGGAACAGAGAGCGGAGTGACTGTTTAAAAAGAGCGGGAACAGAGAGCGGAGTGACTGTTTGAAAAGAGCTGGAATAGAGAGCGGAGTGACTGTTAAAAAAGAGCGGGAACAGAGAGCGGAGTGACTGTTTGAAAAGAGCGGGAACAGGGAGCGGAGTGACTGTTTAAAAAGAGCGGGAATAGAGAGCGGAGTGACTGTTAAAAAAGAGCGGGAACAGAGAGAGGAGTGACTGTTTGAAAAGAGCGGGAACAGAGAGCGGAGTGACTGTTTGAAAAGAGCGGGAACAGAGAGCGGAGTGACTGTTAAAAAAGAGCGGTAACCGAGAGCGGAGTGACAGTTTGAAAAGAGCGGGAACAGAGAGCAGAGTGACTGTTTAAAAAGAGCAGGAACAGAGAGCGGAGTGACTGTTTAAAAAGAGCGGGAACAGAGAGCGGAGTGACTGTTTAAAAAGAGCGGGAACAGAGAGCGGAGTGACTGTTTGAAAAGAGCGGGAACAGAGAGCGGAGTGACTGTTAAAAAAGAGCGGGAGCAGAGAGCGGAGTGACTGTTTGAAAAGAGCGGGAACAGAGAGCGGAGTGACAGTTTGAAAAGAGCGGGAACAGAGAGCGGAGTGACTGTTCGAAAAGAGCGGGAGCAGAGAGCGGAGTGACTGTTAAAAAAGGGAGTGAACAGAGAGCGGAGTGACTGTTAAAAAAGAGCGGGAACAGAGAGCGGAGTGACAGTTTGAAAAGAGTGGGAACAGAGAGCGGAGTGACTGTTAAAAAAGAGCGGGAACGGAGAGCGGAATGGCTGTTAAAAAAGAGCGGGAACAGAGAGCGGAGTGACTGTTTGAAAAGAGTGGGAACAGAGAGCGGAGTGACTGTTTAAAAAGAGCGGGAACAGAGAGCGGAGTGACTGTTTGAAAAGAGCGGGAGCAGAGAGCGGAGTGACTGTTTAAAAAGAGCGGGAACAGAGAGCGGAGTGACTGTTTGAAAAGAGCGGGAACAGAGAGCGGAGTGACTGTTAATAAAGAGCGGGAACAGAGAGCGGAGTGACTGTTAAAAAAGAGCGGGAACAGAGAGCGGAGTGACATTTTTAAAAGAGCGGGAACAGAGAGCGGAGTGACTGTTTGAAAAGAGCGTGAACAGAGAGAGGAGTGACTGTTTGAAAAGAGTGGGAACAGAGAGCGGAGTGACTGTTTGAAAAGAGCGGGAACAGGGAGCGGAGTGACTGTTTAAAAAGAGCTGGAATAGAGAGCGGAGTGACTGTTAAAAAAGAGCGGGAACAGAGAGCGGAGTGACTGTTTGAAAAGAGCGGGAACAGGAAGCGGAGTGACTGTTTAAAAAGAGCGGGAATAGAGAGCGGAGTGACTGTTAAAAAAGAGCGGGAACAGAGAGAAGAGTGACTGTTTGAAAAGAGAGGGAACAGAGAGCGGAGTGACTGTTTGAAAAGAGTGGGAACAGAGAGCGGAGTGACTGTTTAAAAAGAGCGGGAACAGAGAGCGGAGTGACTGTTTGAAAAGAGCGGGAGCAGAGAGCGGAGTGACTGTTAAAAAAGAGCGGGAACGGAGAGCGGAATGGCTGTTAAAAAAGAGCGGGAACAGAGAGCGGAGTGACTGTTTGAAAAGAGTGGGAACAGAGAGCGGAGTGACTGTTTAAAAAGAGCGGGAACAGAGAGCGGAGTGACTGTTTGAAAAGAGCGGGAGCAGAGAGCGGAGTGACTGTTTAAAAAGAGCGGGAACAGAGAGCGGAGTGACTGTTTGAAAAGAGCGGGAACAGAGAGCGGAGTGACTGTTAATAAAGAGCGGGAACAGAGAGCGGAGTGACTGTTAAAAAAGAGCGGGAACAGAGAGCGGAGTGACATTTTTAAAAGAGCGGGAACAGAGAGCGGAGTGACTGTTTGAAAAGAGCGTGAACAGAGAGAGGAGTGACTGTTTGAAAAGAGTGGGAACAGAGAGCGGAGTGACTGTTTGAAAAGAGCGGGAACAGGGAGCGGAGTGACTGTTTAAAAAGAGCTGGAATAGAGAGCGGAGTGACTGTTAAAAAAGAGCGGGAACAGAGAGCGGAGTGACTGTTTGAAAAGAGCGGGAACAGGAAGCGGAGTGACTGTTTAAAAAGAGCGGGAATAGAGAGCGGAGTGACTGTTAAAAAAGAGCGGGAACAGAGAGAAGAGTGACTGTTTGAAAAGAGAGGGAACAGAGAGCGGAGTGACTGTTTGAAAAGAGCGGGAACAGAGAGCGGAGTGACTGTTAATAAAGAGCGAGAACAGAGAGCGGAGTGACTGTTTGAAAAGAGTGGGAGCAGAGAGCGGAGTGACTGTTTAAAAAGAGCGGGAACAGAGAGCGGAGTGACTGTTTGAAAAGAGCGGGAGCAGAGAGCGGAGTGACTGTTTAAAAAGAGCGGGAACAGAGAGCGGAGTGACTGTTTGAAAAGAGCGGGAACAGAGAGCGGAGTGACTGTTAATAAAGAGCGGGAACAGAGAGCGGAGTGACTGTTAAAAAAGAGCGGGAACAGAGAGCGGAGTGACTGTTAATAAAGAGCGGGAACAGAGAGCGGAGTGACTGTTAAAAAAGAGCGAGAGCAGAGAGCGGAGTGACTGTTTGAAAAGAGCGGGAGCAGAGAGCGGAGTGACTGTTTGAAAAGAGCGGGAACAGAGAGCGGAGTGACTGTTTGAAAAGAGCGGGAACAGAGAGCGGAGTGACTGTTAATAAAGAGCGGGAACAGAGAGCGGAGTGACTGTTAAAAAAGAGCGGGAACAGAGAGCGGAGTGACTGTTTGAAAAGAGCGGGAACAGAGAGCGGAGTGACTGTTTGAAAAGAGCGGGAACAGAGAGCGGAGTGACTGTTAATAAAGAGCGGGAACAGAGAGCGGAGTGACTGTTAAAAAAGAGCGGGAACAGAGAGCGGAGTGACTGTTAAAAAAGAGCGGGAGCAGAGAGCAGAGTGACTGTTTGAAAAGAGCGGGAACAGAGAGCGGAGTGACTGTTTGAAAAGAGCGGGAACAGAGAGCGGAGTGACTGTTTGAAAAGAGCGGGAACAGAGAGCGGAGTGACTGTTTGAAAAGAGCGGGAACAGAGAGCGGAGTGACTGTTAAAAAAGAGCGGGAACAGAGAGCGGAGTGACAGTTTGAAAAGAGCCGGAACAGAGAGCGGAGTGACTGTTTGAAAAGAGCGGGAGCAGAGAGCGGAGTGACTGTTTGAAAAGAGCGGGAACAGAGAGCGGAGTGACTGTTTGAAAAGAGCGGGAACAGAGAGCGGAGTGACTGATAAAAAAGAGCGGGAACAGAGAGCGGAGTGACTGTTAAAAAGAGCGGGAACAGAGAGCGGAGTGGCTGATTAAAAAGAGCGGGAACAGAGAGTGGAGTGACTGTTTGAAAAGAGCGGGAACAGAGAGCGGAGTGACTGTTTGAAAAGAGCGGGAACAGAGAGCGGAGTGACTGTTAAAAAAGAGCGGGAACAGAGAGCGGAGTGACTGTTAAAAAGAGCGGGAACAGAGAGCGGAGTGACTGTTTGAAAGGAGCGGGAACAGAGAGCGGAGTGACTGTTTGAAAAGAGCGGGAACAGAGAGCGGAGTGACTGTTAAAAAGAGCGGGAACAGAGAGCGGAGTGGCTGTTTAAAAAGAGCGGGAACAGAGAGCGGAGTGACTGTTTGAAAAGAGCGGGAACAGAGAGCGGAGTGACTGTTTAAAAAGAGCGGGAACTGAGAGCGGAGTGACTGTTTGAAAAGAGCGGGAACAGAGAGCGGAGTGACTGTTAAAAAAGAGCGGGAGCAGAGAGCGGAGTGACTGTTTGAAAAGAGCGGGAACAGAGAGCGGAGTGACTGTTTGAAAAGAGCGGGAACAGAGAGCGGAGTGACTGTTAAAAAGAGCGGGAACAGAGAGCGGAGTGACTGTTAAAAAGAGCGGGAACAGAGAGCGGAGTGACTGTTTGAAAAGAGCGGGAACAGAGAGCGGAGTGACTGTTCGAAAAGAGCGGGAGCAGAGAGCGGAGTGACTGTTAAAAAAGGGAGTGAACAGAGAGCGGAGTGACTGTTAAAAAAGAGCGGGAACAGAGAGCGGAGTGACTGTTTGAAAAGAGCAGGAACAGAGAGCGGAGTGACAGTTTGAAAAGAGTGGGAACAGAGAGCGGAGTGACTGTTAAAAAAGAGCGGGAACGGAGAGCGGAATGGCTGTTAAAAAAGAGCGGGAACAGAGAGCGGAGTGACTGTTTGAAAAGAGTGGGAACAGAGAGCGGAGTGACTGTTTAAAAAGAGCGGGAACAGAGAGCGGAGTGACTGTTTGAAAAGAGCGGGAGCAGAGAGCGGAGTGACTGTTTAAAAAGAGCGGGAACAGAGAGCGGAGTGACTGTTTGAAAAGAGCGGGAACAGAGAGCAGAGTGACTGTTAATAAAGAGCGGGAACAGAGAGCGGAGTGACTGTTAAAAAAGAGCGGGAACAGAGAGCGGAGTGACTGTTTGAAAAGAGCGGGAACAGGGAGCGGAGTGACTGTTTAAAAAGAGCTGGAATAGAGAGCGGAGTGACTGTTAAAAAAGAGCGGGAACAGAGAGCGGAGTGACTGTTTGAAAAGAGCGGGAACAGGGAGCGGAGTGACTGTTTAAAAAGAGCGGGAATAGAGAGCGGAGTGACTGTTAAAAAAGAGCGGGAACAGAGAGAGGAGTGACTGTTTGAAAAGAGCGGGAACAGAGAGCGGAGTGACTGTTTGAAAAGAGCGGGAACAGAGAGCGGAGTGACTGTTAAAAAAGAGCGGTAACAGAGAGCGGAGTGACAGTTTGAAAAGAGCGGGAACAGAGAGCAGAGTGACTGTTTAAAAAGAGCAGGAACAGAGAGCGGAGTGACTGTTTAAAAAGAGCGGGAACAGAGAGCGAAGTGACTGTTTAAAAAGAGCGGGAACAGAGAGCGGAGTGACTGTTTGAAAAGAGCGGGAACAGAGAGCGGAGTGACTGTTAAAAAAGAGCGGGAGCAGAGAGCGGAGTGACTGTTTGAAAAGAGCGGGAACAGAGAGCGGAGTGACAGTTTGAAAAGAGCGGGAACAGAGAGCGGAGTGACTGTTTGAAAAGAGCGGGAACAGAGAGCGGATTGAGTGTTAAAAAGAGCGGGAACAGAGAGCGGAGTGACAGTTTGAAAAGAGTGGGAACAGGGAGCGGAGTGACTGTTTAAAAAGAGCAGGAATAGAGAGCGGAGTGACTGTTAAAAAAGAGCGGGAACAGAGAGCGAAGTGACTGTTTGAAAAGAGCGGGAACAGAGAGCGGAGTGACTGTTTGAAAAGAGCGGGAACAGAGAGCGGAGTGACTGTTCGAAAAGAGCGGGAGCAGAGAGCGGAGTGACTGTTAAAAAAGGGAGTGAACAGAGAGCGGAGTGACTGTTAAAAAAGAGCGGGAACAGAGAGCGGAGTGACTGTTTGAAAAGAGCAGGAACAGAGAGCGGAGTGACAGTTTGAAAAGAGCGGGAGCAGAGAGCGGAGTGACTGTTTGAAAAGAGCGGGAACAGAGAGCGGAGTGACTGTTTGAAAAGAGCGGGAACAGAGAGCGGAGTGACTGTTTGAAAAGAGCGGGAACAGAGAGCGGAGTGACTGTTTGAAAATAGCGGGAACAGAGAGCGGAGTGATTGTTTGAAAAGAGCGGGAACAGAGAGCGGAGTGACTGTTTGAAAATAGCGGGAACAGAGAGCGGAGTGACTGTTTGAAAAGAGCGGGAACAGAGAGCGGAGTGACTGTTTGAAAAGAGCGGGAACAGAGAGCGGAGTGACTGTTAAAAAAGAGCGGGAACAGAGAGCGGAGTGACAGTTTGAAAAGAGCCGGAACAGAGAGCGGAGTGACTGTTTGAAAAGAGCGGGAGCAGAGAGCGGAGTGACTGTTTGAAAAGAGCGGGAACAGAGAGCGGAGTGACTGTTTGAAAAGAGCGGGAACAGAGAGCGGAGTGACTGATAAAAAAGAGCGGGAACAGAGAGCGGAGTGACTGTTAAAAAGAGCGGGAACAGAGAGCGGAGTGGCTGATTAAAAAGAGCGGGAACAGAGAGTGGAGTGACTGTTTGAAAAGAGCGGGAACAGAGAGCGGAGTGACTGTTTGAAAAGAGCGGGAACAGAGAGCGGAGTGACTGTTAAAAAAGAGCGGGAACAGAGAGCGGTGTGACTGTTAAAAAGAGCGGGAACAGAGAGCGGAGTGACTGTTTGAAAGGAGCGGGAACAGAGAGCGGAGTGACTGTTTGAAAAGAGTGGGAACAGAGAGCGGAGTGACTGTTAAAAAGAGCGGGAACAGAGAGCGGAGTGGCTGTTTAAAAAGAGCGGGAACAGAGAGCGGAGTGACTGTTTGAAAAGAGCGGGAACAGAGAGCGGAGTGACTGTTTAAAAAGAGCGGGAACTGAGAGCGGAGTGACTGTTTGAAAAGAGCGGGAACAGAGAGCGGAGTGACTGTTAAAAAAGAGCGGGAGCAGAGAGCGGAGTGACTGTTTGAAAAGAGCGGGAACAGAGAGCGGAGTGACTGTTTGAAAAGAGCGGGAACAGAGAGCGGAGTGACTGTTAAAAAGAGCGGGAACAGAGAGCGGACTGACTGTTAAAAAGAGCGGGAACAGAGAGCGGAGTGACTGTTTAAAAAGAGCGGGAACAGAGAGCGGAGTGACTGTTTGAAAAGAGCGGGAACAGAGAGCGGAGTGACTGTTAAAAAAGAGCGGGAGCAGAGAGCGGAGTGACTGTTTGAAAAGAGCGGGAACAGAGAGCGGAGTGACTGTTTGAAAAGAGCGGGAACAGAGAGCGGAGTGACTGTTTGAAAAGAGCGGGAACAGAGAGCGGAGTGTTTGTTTGAAAAGAGCGGGAACAGAGAGCGGAGACACTGTTAAAAAGAGCGGGAACAGAGAGCGGAGTGGCTGTTTAAAAAGAGCGGGAACAGAGAGCGGAGTGACTGTTTGAAAAGAGCGGGAACAGAGAGCGGAGTGACTGTTTAAAAAGAGCGGGAACAGAGAGCGGAGTGACTGTTTGAAAATAGCGGGAAGAGAGAGCGGAGTGACTGTTTGAAAAGAGCGGGAACAGAGAGCGGAGTGACTGTTTGAAAAGAGCGGGAACAGAGAGCGGAGTGACTGTTTAAAAAGAGCGGGAACAGAGAGCGGAGTGACTGTTTGAAAATAGCGGGAAGAGAGAGCGGAGTGACTGTTTGAAAAGAGCGGGAATAGAGAGCGGAGTGACTGTTTGAAAAGAGCGGGAACAGAGAGCGGAATGACTGTTTGAAAAGAGCGGGAACAGAGAGCGGAGTGACTGATAAAAAAGAGCGAGAGCAGAGAGCGGAGTGACTGTTTGAAAAGAGCGGGAACAGAGAGCGGAGTGACTGTTAAAAAGAGCGGGAACAGAGAGCGGAGTGACTGTTAAAAAGAGCGGGAACAGAGAGCGGAGTGACTGTTTAAAAAGAGCGGGAACAGAGAGCGGAGTGACTGTTTGAAAAGAGCGGGAACAGAGAGCGGAGTGACTGTTAAAAAAGAGCGGGAGCAGAGAGCGGAGTGACTGTTTAAAAAGAGCGGGAACAGAGAGCGGAGTGACTGTTTGAAAAGAGCGGGAGCAGAGAGCGGAGTGACTGTTAAAAAATGGAGTGAACAGAGAGCGGAGTGACTGTTTGAAAAGAGCGGGACAGAGAGCGGAGTGACTGTTTGAAAAGAGCGGGAACAGAGAGCGGAGTGACTGTTTAAAAAGAGCGGGAACAGAGAGCGGAGTGACTGTTTAAAAAGAGCGGGAACAGAGAGCGGAGTGACTGTTTAAAAAGAGCGGGAACAGAGAGCGGAGTGACTGTTTGAAAAGAGCGGGAACAGAGAGCGGAGTGACTGTTAAAAAAGAGCGGGAGCAGAGAGCGGAGTGACTGTTTGAAAAGAGCGGGAACAGAGAGCGGAGTGACAGTTTGAAAAGAGCGGGAACAGAGAGCGGAGTGACTGTTTGAAAAGAGCGGGAACAGAGAGCGGAGTGAGTGTTAAAAAGAGCGGGAACAGAGAGCGGAGTGACAGTTTGAAAAGAGTGGGAACAGGGAGCGGAGTGACTGTTTAAAAAGAGCAGGAATAGAGAGCGGAGTGACTGTTAAAAAAGAGCGGGAACAGAGAGCGAAGTGACTGTTTGAAAAGAGCGGGAGCAGAGAGCGGAGTGACTGATAAAAAAGAGCGGGAACAGAGAGCGGAGTGACTGTTAAAAAGAGCGGGAACAGAGAGCGGAGTGGCTGATTAAAAAGAGCGGGAACAGAGAGTGGAGTGACTGTTTGAAAAGAGCGGGAACAGAGAGCGGAGTGACTGTTTGAAAAGAGCGGGAACAGAGAGCGGAGTGACTGTTAAAAAAGAGCGGGAACAGAGAGCGGAGTGACTGTTAAAAAGAGCGGGAACAGAGAGCGGAGTGACTGTTTGAAAGGAGCGGGAACAGAGAGCGGAGTGACTGTTTGAAAAGAGCGGGAACAGAGAGCGGAGTGACTGTTAAAAAGAGCGGGAACAGAGAGCGGAGTGGCTGTTTAAAAAGAGCGGGAACAGAGAGCGGAGTGACTGTTTGAAAAGAGCGGGAACAGAGAGCGGAGTGACTGTTTAAAAAGAGCGGGAGCAGAGAGCGGAGTGACTGTTAAAAAAGAGCGGGAACAGAGAGCGGAGTGACTGTTTGAAAATAGCGGGAAGAGAGAGCGGAGTGACTGTTTGAAAAGAGCGGGAACAGAGAGCGGAGTGACTGTTTAAAAAGAGCGGGAGCAGAGAGCGGAGTGACTGTTTGAAAAGAGCGGGAACAGAGAGCGGAGTGACTGTTTGAAAAGAGCGGGAACAGAGAGCGGAGTGACTGTTAAAAAAGAGCGGGAACAGAGAGCGGAGTGACTGTTAAAAAGAGCGGGAACAGAGAGCGGAGTGACTGTTTGAAAGGAGCGGGAACAGAGAGCGGAGTGACTGTTTGAAAAGAGCGGGAACAGAGAGCGGAGTGACTGTTAAAAAGAGCGGGAACAGAGAGCGGAGTGGCTGTTTAAAAAGAGCGGGAACAGAGAGCGGAGTGACTGTTTGAAAAGAGCGGGAACAGAGAGCGGAGTGACTGTTTAAAAAGAGCGGGAACTGAGAGCGGAGTGACTGTTTGAAAAGAGCGGGAACAGAGAGCGGAGTGACTGTTAAAAAAGAGCGGGAGCAGAGAGCGGAGTGACTGTTTGAAAAGAGCGGGAACAGAGAGCGGAGTGACTGTTTGAAAAGAGCGGGAACAGAGAGCGGAGTGACTGTTAAAAAGAGCGGGAACATAGAGCGGAGTGACTGTTAAAAAGAGCGGGAACAGAGAGCGGAGTGACTGTTTAAAAAGAGCGGGAACAGAGAGCGGAGTGACGGTTTGAAAAGAGCGGGAACAGAGAGCGGAGTGACTGTTAAAAAAGAGCGGGAGCAGAGAGCGGAGTGACTGTTTGAAAAGAGCGGGAACAGAGAGCGGAGTGACTGTTTGAAAAGAGCGGGAACAGAGAGCGGAGTGACTGTTTGAAAAGAGCGGGAACAGAGAGCGGAGTGACTGTTTGAAAATAGCGGGAACAGAGAGCGGAGTGTTTGTTTGAAAAGAGCGGGAACAGAGAGCGGAGACACTGTTAAAAAGAGCGGGAACAGAGAGCGGAGTGGCTGTTTAAAAAGAGCGGGAACAGAGAGCGGAGTGACTGTTTGAAAAGAGCGGGAACAGAGAGCGGAGTGACTGTTTAAAAAGAGCGAGAACTGAGAGCGGAGTGACTGTTTGAAAAGAGCGGGAACAGAGAGCGGAGTGACTGTTAAAAAAGAGCGGGAGCAGAGAGCGGAGTGACTGTTTGAAAAGAGCGGGAACAGAGAGCGGAGTGACTGTTTGAAAAGAGCGGGAACAGAGAGCGGAGTGACTGTTAAAAAGAGCGGGAACAGAGAGCGGAGTGACTGTTAAAAAGAGCGGGAACAGAGAGCGGAGTGACTGTTTAAAAAGAGCGGGAACAGAGAGCGGAGTGACTGTTTGAAAAGAGCGGGAACAGAGAGCGGAGTGACTGTTAAAAAAGAGCGGGAGCAGAGAGCGGAGTGACTGTTTGAAAAGAGCGGGAACAGAGAGCGGAGTGACTGTTTGAAAAGAGCGGGAACAGAGAGCGGAGTGACTGTTTGAAAAGAGCGGGAACAGAGAGCGGAGTGACTGTTTGAAAATAGCGGGAACAGAGAGCGGAGTGTTTGTTTGAAAAGAGCGGGAACAGAGAGCGGAGACACTGTTAAAAAGAGCGGGAACAGAGAGCGGAGTGGCTGTTTAAAAAGAGAGGGAACAGAGAGCGGAGTGACTGTTTGAAAAGAGCGGGAACAGAGAGCGGAGTGACTGTTTAAAAAGAGCGGGAACAGAGAGCGGAGTGACTGTTTGAAAATAGCGGGAAGAGAGAGCGGAGTGACTGTTTGAAAAGAGCGGGAACAGAGAGCGGAGTGACTGTTTGAAAAGAGCGGGAACAGAGAGCGGAGTGACTGTTTAAAAAGAGCGGGAACAGAGAGCGGAGTGACTGTTTGAAAATAGCGGGAAGAGAGAGCGGAGTGACTGTTTGAAAAGAGCGGGAATAGAGAGCGGAGTGACTGTTTGAAAAGAGCGGGAACAGAGAGCGGAATGACTGTTTGAAAAGAGCGGGAACAGAGAGCGGAGTGACTGATAAAAAAGAGCGAGAGCAGAGAGCGGAGTGACTGTTTGAAAAGAGCGGGAACAGAGAGCGGAGTGACTGTTAAAAAGAGCGGGAACAGAGAGCGGAGTGACTGTTAAAAAGAGCGGGAACAGAGAGCGGAGTGACTGTTTAAAAAGAGCGGGAACAGAGAGCGGAGTGACTGTTTGAAAAGAGCGGGAACAGAGAGCGGAGTGACTGTTAAAAAAGAGCGGGAGCAGAGAGCGGAGTGACTGTTTAAAAAGAGCGGGAACAGAGAGCGGAGTGACTGTTTGAAAAGAGCGGGAGCAGAGAGCGGAGTGACTGTTAAAAAATGGAGTGAACAGAGAGCGGAGTGACTGTTTGAAAAGAGCGGGACAGAGAGCGGAGTGACTGTTTGAAAAGAGCGGGAACAGAGAGCGGAGTGACTGTTTAAAAAGAGCGGGAACAGAGAGCGGAGTGACTGTTTAAAAAGAGCGGGAACAGAGAGCGGAGTGACTGTTTAAAAAGAGCGGGAACAGAGAGCGGAGTGACTGTTTGAAAAGAGCGGGAACAGAGAGCGGAGTGACTGTTAAAAAAGAGCGGGAGCAGAGAGCGGAGTGACTGTTTGAAAAGAGCGGGAACAGAGAGCGGAGTGACAGTTTGAAAAGAGCGGGAACAGAGAGCGGAGTGACTGTTTGAAAAGAGCGGGAACAGAGAGCGGAGTGAGTGTTAAAAAGAGCGGGAACAGAGAGCGGAGTGACAGTTTGAAAAGAGTGGGAACAGGGAGCGGAGTGACTGTTTAAAAAGAGCAGGAATAGAGAGCGGAGTGACTGTTAAAAAAGAGCGGGAACAGAGAGCGAAGTGACTGTTTGAAAAGAGCGGGAGCAGAGAGCGGAGTGACTGTTTGAAAAGAGCGGGAACAGAGAGCGGAGTGACTGTTTGAAAAGAGCGGGAACAGAGAGCGGAGTGACTGATAAAAAAGAGCGGGAACAGAGAGCGGAGTGACTGTTAAAAAGAGCGGGAACAGAGAGCGAAGTGACTGTTTGAAAAGAGCGGGAACAGAGAGCGGAGTGACTGTTTGAAAAGAGCGGGAACAGAGAGCGGAGTGACTGTTCGAAAAGAGCGGGAGCAGAGAGCGGAGTGACTGTTAAAAAAGGGAGTGAACAGAGAGCGGAGTGACTGTTAAAAAAGAGCGGGAACAGAGAGCGGAGTGACTGTTTGAAAAGAGCAGGAACAGAGAGCGGAGTGACAGTTTGAAAAGAGTGGGAACAGAGAGCGGAGTGACTGTTAAAAAAGAGCGGGAACGGAGAGCGGAATGGCTGTTAAAAAAGAGCGGGAACAGAGAGCGGAGTGACTGTTTGAAAAGAGTGGGAACAGAGAGCGGAGTGACTGTTTAAAAAGAGCGGGAACAGAGAGCGGAGTGACTGTTTGAAAAGAGCGGGAGCAGAGAGCGGAGTGACTGTTTAAAAAGAGCGGGAACAGAGAGCGGAGTGACTGTTTGAAAAGAGCGGGAACAGAGAGCAGAGTGACTGTTTAAAAAGAGCAGGAACAGAGAGCGGAGTGACTGTTTAAAAAGAGCGGGAACAGAGAGCGGAGTGACTGTTTAAAAAGAGCGGGAACAGAGAGCGGAGTGACTGTTTGAAAAGAGCTGGAATAGAGAGCGGAGTGACTGTTAAAAAAGAGCGGGAACAGAGAGCGGAGTGACTGTTTGAAAAGAGCGGGAACAGGGAGCGGAGTGACTGTTTAAAAAGAGCGGGAATAGAGAGCGGAGTGACTGTTAAAAAAGAGCGGGAACAGAGAGAGGAGTGACTGTTTGAAAAGAGCGGGAACAGAGAGCGGAGTGACTGTTTGAAAAGAGCGGGAACAGAGAGCGGAGTGACAGTTTGAAAAGAGCGGGAACAGAGAGCGGAGTGACTGTTCGAAAAGAGCGGGAGCAGAGAGCGGAGTGACTGTTAAAAAAGGGAGTGAACAGAGAGCGGAGTGACTGTTAAAAAAGAGCGGGAACAGAGAGCGGAGTGACTGTTTGAAAAGAGCAGGAACAGAGAGCGGAGTGACAGTTTGAAAAGAGTGGGAACAGAGAGCGGAGTGACTGTTAAAAAAGAGCGGGAACGGAGAGCGGAATGGCTGTTAAAAAAGAGCGGGAACAGAGAGCGGAGTGACTGTTTGAAAAGAGTGGGAACAGAGAGCGGAGTGACTGTTTAAAAAGAGCGGGAACAGAGAGCGGAGTGACTGTTTGAAAAGAGCGGGAGCAGAGAGCGGAGTGACTGTTTAAAAAGAGCGGGAACAGAGAGCGGAGTGACTGTTTGAAAAGAGCGGGAACAGAGAGCGGAGTGACTGTTAATAAAGAGCGGGAACAGAGAGCGGAGTGACTGTTAAAAAAGAGCGGGAACAGAGAGCGGAGTGACATTTTTAAAAGAGCGGGAACAGAGAGCGGAGTGACTGTTTGAAAAGAGCGTGAACAGAGAGAGGAGTGACTGTTTGAAAAGAGTGGGAACAGAGAGCGGAGTGACTGTTTGAAAAGAGCGGGAACAGGGAGCGGAGTGACTGTTTAAAAAGAGCTGGAATAGAGAGCGGAGTGACTGTTAAAAAAGAGCGGGAACAGAGAGCGGAGTGACTGTTTGAAAAGAGCGGGAACAGGAAGCGGAGTGACTGTTTAAAAAGAGCGGGAATAGAGAGCGGAGTGACTGTTAAAAAAGAGCGGGAACAGAGAGAAGAGTGACTGTTTGAAAAGAGAGGGAACAGAGAGCGGAGTGACTGTTTGAAAAGAGCGGGAACAGAGAGCGGAGTGACTGTTTGAAAAGAGAGGGAGCAGAGAGCGGAGTGACTGTTTAAAAAGAGCGGGAACAGAGAGCGGAGTGACTGTTTGAAAAGAGCGGGAGCAGAGAGCGGAGTGACTGTTTAAAAAGAGCGGGAACAGAGAGCGGAGTGACTGTTTGAAAAGAGCGGGAACAGAGAGCGGAGTGACTGTTAATAAAGAGCGGGAACAGAGAGCGGAGTGACTGTTAAAAAAGAGCGGGAACAGAGAGCGGAGTGACTGTTAATAAAGAGCGGGAACAGAGAGCGGAGTGACTGTTAAAAAAGAGCGGGAGCAGAGAGCGGAGTGACTGTTTGAAAAGAGCGGGAGCAGAGAGCGGAGTGACTGTTTGAAAAGAGCGGGAACAGAGAGCGGAGTGACTGTTTGAAAAGAGCGGGAACAGAGAGCGGAGTGACTGTTAATAAAGAGCGGGAACAGAGAGCGGAGTGACTGTTAAAAAAGAGCGGGAACAGAGAGCGGAGTGACTGTTTGAAAAGAGCGGGAACAGAGAGCGGAGTGACTGTTTGAAAAGAGCGGGAACAGAGAGCGGAGTGACTGTTAATAAAGAGCGGGAACAGAGAGCGGAGTGACTGTTAAAAAAGAGCGGGAACAGAGAGCGGAGTGACTGTTAAAAAAGAGCGGGAGCAGAGAGCAGAGTGACTGTTTGAAAAGAGCGGGAACAGAGAGCGGAGTGACTGTTTGAAAAGAGCGGGAACAGAGAGCGGAGTGACTGTTTGAAAAGAGCGGGAACAGAGAGCGGAGTGACTGTTTGAAAAGAGCGGGAACAGAGAGCGGAGTGACTGTTAAAAAAGAGCGGGAACAGAGAGCGGAGTGACAGTTTGAAAAGAGCCGGAACAGAGAGCGGAGTGACTGTTTGAAAAGAGCGGGAGCAGAGAGCGGAGTGACTGTTTGAAAAGAGCGGGAACAGAGAGCGGAGTGACTGATAAAAAAGAGCGGGAACAGAGAGCGGAGTGACTGTTAAAAAGAGCGGGAACAGAGAGCGGAGTGGCTGATTAAAAAGAGCGGGAACAGAGAGTGGAGTGACTGTTTGAAAAGAGCGGGAACAGAGAGCGGAGTGACTGTTTGAAAAGAGCGGGAACAGAGAGCGGAGTGACTGTTAAAAAAGAGCGGGAACAGAGAGCGGAGTGACTGTTAAAAAGAGCGGGAACAGAGAGCGGAGTGACTGTTTGAAAGGAGCGGGAACAGAGAGCGGAGTGACTGTTTGAAAAGAGCGGGAACAGAGAGCGGAGTGGCTGTTTAAAAAGAGCGGGAACAGAGAGCGGAGTGACTGTTTGAAAAGAGCGGGAACAGAGAGCGGAGTGACTGTTTAAAAAGAGCGGGAACTGAGAGCGGAGTGACTGTTTGAAAAGAGCGGGAACAGAGAGCGGAGTGACTGTTAAAAAAGAGCGGGAGCAGAGAGCGGAGTGACTGTTTGAAAAGAGCGGGAACAGAGAGCGGAGTGACTGTTAAAAAGAGCGGGAACAGAGAGCGGAGTGACTGTTAAAAAGAGCGGGAACAGAGAGCGGAGTGACTGTTTAAAAAGAGCGGGAACAGAGAGCGGAGTGACTGTTTGAAAAGAGCGGGAACAGAGAGCGGAGTGACTGTTAAAAAAGAGCGGGAGCAGAGAGCGGAGTGACTGTTTGAAAAGAGCGGGAACAGAGAGCGGAGTGACTGTTTGAAAAGAGCGGGAACAGAGAGCGGAGTGACTGTTTGAAAAGAGCGGGAACAGAGAGCGGAGTGACTGTTTGAAAATAGCGGGAAGAGAGAGCGGAGTGACTGTTTGAAAAGAGCGGGAACAGAGAGCGGAGTGACTGTTAAAAAGAGCGGGAACAGAGAGCGGAGTGACTGTTAAAAAGAGCGGGAACAGAGAGCGGAGTGACTGTTTAAAAAGAGCGGGAACAGAGAGCGGAGTGACTGTTTGAAAAGAGCGGGAACAGAGAGCGGAGTGACTGTTAAAAAAGAGCGGGAGCAGAGAGCGGAGTGACTGTTTAAAAAGAGCGGGAACAGAGAGCGGAGTGACTGTTTGAAAAGAGCGGGAACAGAGAGCGGAGTGACTGTTAAAAAAGAGCGGGAGCAGAGAGCGGAGTGACTGTTTGAAAAGAGCGGGAACAGAGAGCGGAGTGACAGTTTGAAAAGAGCGGGAACAGAGAGCGGAGTGACTGTTTGAAAAGAGCGGGAACAGAGAGCGGAGTGAGTGTTAAAAAGAGCGGGAACAGAGAGCGGAGTGACTGTTTGAAAAGAGCGGGACAGAGAGCGGAGTGACTGTTTGAAAAGAGCGGGAACAGAGAGCGGAGTGACTGTTTAAAAAGAGCGGGAACAGAGAGCGGAGTGACTGTTTAAAAAGAGCGGGAACAGAGAGCGGAGTGACTGTTTAAAAAGAGCGGGAACAGAGAGCGGAGTGACTGTTTGAAAAGAGCGGGAACAGAGAGCGGAGTGACTGTTAAAAAAGAGCGGGAGCAGAGAGCGGAGTGACTGTTTGAAAAGAGCGGGAACAGAGAGCGGAGTGACAGTTTGAAAAGAGCGGGAACAGAGAGCGGAGTGACTGTTTGAAAAGAGCGGGAACAGAGAGCGGAGTGACTGTTAAAAAAGAGCGGTAACAGAGAGCGGAGTGACAGTTTGAAAAGAGCGGGAACAGAGAGCAGAGTGACTGTTTAAAAAGAGCAGGAACAGAGAGCGGAGTGACTGTTTAAAAAGAGCGGGAACAGAGAGCGAAGTGACTGTTTAAAAAGAGCGGGAACAGAGAGCGGAGTGACTGTTTGAAAAGAGCGGGAACAGAGAGCGGAGTGACTGTTAAAAAAGAGCGGGAGCAGAGAGCGGAGTGACTGTTTCAAAAGAGCGGGAACAGAGAGCGGAGTGACAGTTTGAAAAGAGCGGGAACAGAGAGCGGAGTGACTGTTTGAAAAGAGCGGGAACAGAGAGCGGATTGAGTGTTAAAAAGGGCGGGAACAGAGAGCGGAGTGACAGTTTGAAAAGAGTGGGAACAGGGAGCGGAGTGACTGTTTAAAAAGAGCAGGAATAGAGAGCGGAGTGACTGTTAAAAAAGAGCGGGAACAGAGAGCGAAGTGACTGTTTGAAAAGAGCGGGAACAGAGAGCGGAGTGACTGTTTGAAAAGAGCGGGAACAGAGAGCGGAGTGACTGTTCGAAAAGAGCGGGAGCAGAGAGCGGAGTGACTGTTAAAAAAGGGAGTGAACAGAGAGCGGAGTGACTGTTTGAAAAGAGCGGGAACAGAGAGCGGAGTGACTGTTTGAAAAGAGCGGGAACAGAGAGCGGAGTGACTGTTAAAAAGAGCGGGAACAGAGAGCGGAGTGGCTGATTAAAAAGAGCGGGAACAGAGAGTGGAGTGACTGTTTGAAAAGAGCGGGAACAGAGAGCGGAGTGACTGTTTGAAAAGAGCGGGAACAGAGAGCGGAGTGACTGTTAAAAAAGAGCGGGAACAGAGAGCGGAGTGACTGTTAAAAAGAGCGGGAACAGAGAGCGGAGTGACTGTTTGAAAGGAGCGGGAACAGAGAGCGGAGTGACTGTTTGAAAAGAGCGGGAACAGAGAGCGGAGTGACTGTTAAAAAGAGCGGGAACAGAGAGCGGAGTGGCTGTTTAAAAAGAGCGGGAACAGAGAGCGGAGTGACTGTTTGAAAAGAGCGGGAACAGAGAGCGGAGTGACTGTTTAAAAAGAGCGGGAACTGAGAGCGGAGTGACTGTTTGAAAAGAGCGGGAACAGAGAGCGGAGTGACTGTTAAAAAAGAGCGGGAGCAGAGAGCGGAGTGACTGTTTGAAAAGAGCGGGAACAGAGAGCGGAGTGACTGTTAAAAAGAGCGGGAACAGAGAGCGGAGTGACTGTTAAAAAGAGCGGGAACAGAGAGCGGAGTGACTGTTTAAAAAGAGCGGGAACAGAGAGCGGAGTGACTGTTTGAAAAGAGCGGGAACAGAGAGCGGAGTGACTGTTAAAAAAGAGCGGGAGCAGAGAGCGGAGTGACTGTTTGAAAAGAGCGGGAACAGAGAGCGGAGTGACTGTTTGAAAAGAGCGGGAACAGAGAGCGGAGTGACTGTTTGAAAAGAGCGGGAACAGAGAGCGGAGTGACTGTTTGAAAATAGCGGGAAGAGAGAGCGGAGTGACTGTTTGAAAAGAGCGGGAACAGAGAGCGGAGTGACTGTTAAAAAGAGCGGGAACAGAGAGCGGAGTGACTGTTAAAAAGAGCGGGAACAGAGAGCGGAGTGACTGTTTAAAAAGAGCGGGAACAGAGAGCGGAGTGACTGTTTGAAAAGAGCGGGAACAGAGAGCGGAGTGACTGTTAAAAAAGAGCGGGAGCAGAGAGCGGAGTGACTGTTTAAAAAGAGCGGGAACAGAGAGCGGAGTGACTGTTTGAAAAGAGCGGGAACAGAGAGCGGAGTGACTGTTAAAAAAGAGCGGGAGCAGAGAGCGGAGTGACTGTTTGAAAAGAGCGGGAACAGAGAGCGGAGTGACAGTTTGAAAAGAGCGGGAACAGAGAGCGGAGTGACTGTTTGAAAAGAGCGGGAACAGAGAGCGGAGTGAGTGTTAAAAAGAGCGGGAACAGAGAGCGGAGTGACTGTTTGAAAAGAGCGGGACAGAGAGCGGAGTGACTGTTTGAAAAGAGCGGGAACAGAGAGCGGAGTGACTGTTTAAAAAGAGCGGGAACAGAGAGCGGAGTGACTGTTTAAAAAGAGCGGGAACAGAGAGCGGAGTGACTGTTTAAAAAGAGCGGGAACAGAGAGCGGAGTGACTGTTTGAAAAGAGCGGGAACAGAGAGCGGAGTGACTGTTAAAAAAGAGCGGGAGCAGAGAGCGGAGTGACTGTTTGAAAAGAGCGGGAACAGAGAGCGGAGTGACAGTTTGAAAAGAGCGGGAACAGAGAGCGGAGTGACTGTTTGAAAAGAGCGGGAACAGAGAGCGGAGTGAGTGTTAAAAAGAGCGGGAACAGAGAGCGGAGTGACAGTTTGAAAAGAGTGGGAACAGGGAGCGGAGTGACTGTTTAAAAAGAGCAGGAATAGAGAGCGGAGTGACTGTTAAAAAAGAGCGGGAACAGAGAGCGAAGTGACTGTTTGAAAAGAGCGGGAACAGAGAGCGGAGTGACTGTTTGAAAAGAGCGGGAACAGAGAGCGGAGTGACTGTTCGAAAAGAGCGGGAGCAGAGAGCGGAGTGACTGTTAAAAAAGGGAGTGAACAGAGAGCGGAGTGACTGTTAAAAAAGAGCGGGAACAGAGAGCGGAGTGACTGTTTGAAAAGAGCAGGAACAGAGAGCGGAGTGACAGTTTGAAAAGAGTGGGAACAGAGAGCGGAGTGACTGTTAAAAAAGAGCGGGAACGGAGAGCGGAATGGCTGTTAAAAAAGAGCGGGAACAGAGAGCGGAGTGACTGTTTGAAAAGAGTGGGAACAGAGAGCGGAGTGACTGTTTAAAAAGAGCGGGAACAGAGAGCGGAGTGACTGTTTGAAAAGAGCGGGAGCAGAGAGCGGAGTGACTGTTTAAAAAGAGCGGGAACAGAGAGCGGAGTGACTGTTTGAAAAGAGCGGGAACAGAGAGCGGAGTGACTGTTAATAAAGAGCGGGAACAGAGAGCGGAGTGACTGTTAAAAAAGAGCGGGAACAGAGAGCGGAGTGACTGTTTGAAAAGAGCGGGAACAGGGAGCGGAGTGACTGTTTAAAAAGAGCTGGAATAGAGAGCGGAGTGACTGTTAAAAAAGAGCGGGAACAGAGAGCGGAGTGACTGTTTGAAAAGAGCGGGAACAGGGAGCGGAGTGACTGTTTAAAAAGAGCGGGAATAGAGAGCGGAGTGACTGTTAAAAAAGAGCGGGAACAGAGAGAGGAGTGACTGTTTGAAAAGAGCGGGAACAGAGAGCGGAGTGACTGTTTGAAAAGAGCGGGAACAGAGAGCGGAGTGACTGTTAAAAAAGAGCGGTAACAGAGAGCGGAGTGACAGTTTGAAAAGAGCGGGAACAGAGAGCAGAGTGACTGTTTAAAAAGAGCAGGAACAGAGAGCGGAGTGACTGTTTAAAAAGAGCGGGAACAGAGAGCGAAGTGACTGTTTAAAAAGAGCGGGAACAGAGAGCGGAGTGACTGTTTGAAAAGAGCGGGAACAGAGAGCGGAGTGACTGTTAAAAAAGAGCGGGAGCAGAGAGCGGAGTGACTGTTTCAAAAGAGCGGGAACAGAGAGCGGAGTGACAGTTTGAAAAGAGCGGGAACAGAGAGCGGAGTGACTGTTTGAAAAGAGCGGGAACAGAGAGCGGATTGAGTGTTAAAAAGGGCGGGAACAGAGAGCGGAGTGACAGTTTGAAAAGAGTGGGAACAGGGAGCGGAGTGACTGTTTAAAAAGAGCAGGAATAGAGAGCGGAGTGACTGTTAAAAAAGAGCGGGAACAGAGAGCGAAGTGACTGTTTGAAAAGAGCGGGAACAGAGAGCGGAGTGACTGTTTGAAAAGAGCGGGAACAGAGAGCGGAGTGACTGTTCGAAAAGAGCGGGAGCAGAGAGCGGAGTGACTGTTAAAAAAGGGAGTGAACAGAGAGCGGAGTGACTGTTAAAAAAGAGCGGGAACAGAGAGCGGAGTGACTGTTTGAAAAGAGCAGGAACAGAGAGCGGAGTGACAGTTTGAAAAGAGCGGGAGCAGAGAGCGGAGTGACTGTTTGAAAAGAGCGGGAACAGAGAGCGGAGTGACTGTTTGAAAAGAGCGGGAACAGAGAGCGGAGTGACTGTTTGAAAAGAGCGGGAACAGAGAGCGGAGTGACTGTTTGAAAATAGCGGGAACAGAGAGCGGAGTGATTGTTTGAAAAGAGCGGGAACAGAGTGCGGAGTGACTGTTTGAAAATAGCGGGAACAGAGAGCGGAGTGACTGTTTGAAAAGAGCGGGAACAGAGAGCGGAGTGACTGTTTGAAAAGAGCGGGAACAGAGAGCGGAGTGACTGTTAAAAAAGAGCGGGAACAGAGAGCGGAGTGACAGTTTGAAAAGAGCCGGAACAGAGAGCGGAGTGACTGTTTGAAAAGAGCGGGAGCAGAGAGCGGAGTGACTGTTTGAAAAGAGCGGGAACAGAGAGCGGAGTGACTGTTTGAAAAGAGCGGGAACAGAGAGCGGAGTGACTGATAAAAAAGAGCGGGAACAGAGAGCGGAGTGACTGTTAAAAAGAGCGGGAACAGAGAGCGGAGTGGCTGATTAAAAAGAGCGGGAACAGAGAGTGGAGTGACTGTTTGAAAAGAGCGGGAACAGAGAGCGGAGTGACTGTTTGAAAAGAGCGGGAACAGAGAGCGGAGTGACTGTTAAAAAAGAGCGGGAACAGAGAGCGGTGTGACTGTTAAAAAGAGCGGGAACAGAGAGCGGAGTGACTGTTTGAAAGGAGCGGGAACAGAGAGCGGAGTGACTGTTTGAAAAGAGCGGGAACAGAGAGCGGAGTGACTGTTAAAAAGAGCGGGAACAGAGAGCGGAGTGGCTGTTTAAAAAGAGCGGGAACAGAGAGCGGAGTGACTGTTTGAAAAGAGCGGGAACAGAGAGCGGAGTGACTGTTTAAAAAGAGCGGGAACTGAGAGCGGAGTGACTGTTTGAAAAGAGCGGGAACAGAGAGCGGAGTGACTGTTAAAAAAGAGCGGGAGCAGAGAGCGGAGTGACTGTTTGAAAAGAGCGGGAACAGAGAGCGGAGTGACTGTTTGAAAAGAGCGGGAACAGAGAGCGGAGTGACTGTTAAAAAGAGCGGGAACAGAGAGCGGAGTGACTGTTTAAAAAGAGCGGGAACAGAGAGCGGAGTGACTGTTTGAAAAGAGCGGGAACAGAGAGCGGAGTGACTGTTAAAAAAGAGCGGGAGCAGAGAGCGGAGTGACTGTTTGAAAAGAGCGGGAACAGAGAGCGGAGTGACTGTTTGAAAAGAGCGGGAACAGAGAGCGGAGTGACTGTTTGAAAAGAGCGGGAACAGAGAGCGGAGTGACTGTTTGAAAATAGCGGGAACAGAGAGCGGAGTGTTTGTTTGAAAAGAGCGGGAACAGAGAGCGGAGACACTGTTAAAAAGAGCGGGAACAGAGAGCGGAGTGGCTGTTTAAAAAGAGCGGGAACAGAGAGCGGAGTGACTGTTTGAAAAGAGCGGGAACAGAGAGCGGAGTGACTGTTTAAAAAGAGCGGGAACAGAGAGCGGAGTGACTGTTTGAAAATAGCGGGAAGAGAGAGCGGAGTGACTGTTTGAAAAGAGCGGGAACAGAGAGCGGAGTGACTGTTTGAAAAGAGCGGGAACAGAGAGCGGAGTGACTGTTTAAAAAGAGCGGGAACAGAGAGCGGAGTGACTGTTTGAAAATAGCGGGAAGAGAGAGCGGAGTGACTGTTTGAAAAGAGCGGGAATAGAGAGCGGAGTGACTGTTTGAAAAGAGCGGGAACAGAGAGCGGAATGACTGTTTGAAAAGAGCGGGAACAGAGAGCGGAGTGACTGATAAAAAAGAGCGAGAGCAGAGAGCGGAGTGACTGTTTGAAAAGAGCGGGAACAGAGAGCGGAGTGACTGTTAAAAAGAGCGGGAACAGAGAGCGGAGTGACTGTTAAAAAGAGCGGGAACAGAGAGCGGAGTGACTGTTTAAAAAGAGCGGGAACAGAGAGCGGAGTGACTGTTTGAAAAGAGCGGGAACAGAGAGCGGAGTGACTGTTAAAAAAGAGCGGGAGCAGAGAGCGGAGTGACTGTTTAAAAAGAGCGGGAACAGAGAGCGGAGTGACTGTTTGAAAAGAGCGGGAGCAGAGAGCGGAGTGACTGTTAAAAAATGGAGTGAACAGAGAGCGGAGTGACTGTTTGAAAAGAGCGGGACAGAGAGCGGAGTGACTGTTTGAAAAGAGCGGGAACAGAGAGCGGAGTGACTGTTTGAAAAGAGCGGGAACAGAGAGCGGAGTGACTGTTAAAAAAGAGCGGGAGCAGAGAGCGGAGTGACTGTTTGAAAAGAGCGGGAACAGAGAGCGGAGTGACAGTTTGAAAAGAGCGGGAACAGAGAGCGGAGTGACTGTTTGAAAAGAGCGGGAACAGAGAGCGGAGTGAGTGTTAAAAAGAGCGGGAACAGAGAGCGGAGTGACAGTTTGAAAAGAGTGGGAACAGGGAGCGGAGTGACTGTTTAAAAAGAGCAGGAATAGAGAGCGGAGTGACTGTTAAAAAAGAGCGGGAACAGAGAGCGAAGTGACTGTTTGAAAAGAGCGGGAACAGAGAGCGGAGTGACTGTTTGAAAAGAGCGGGAACAGAGAGCGGAGTGACTGTTCGAAAAGAGCGGGAGCAGAGAGCGGAGTGACTGTTAAAAAAGGGAGTGAACAGAGAGCGGAGTGACTGTTAAAAAAGAGCGGGAACAGAGAGCGGAGTGACTGTTTGAAAAGAGCAGGAACAGAGAGCGGAGTGACAGTTTGAAAAGAGTGGGAACAGAGAGCGGAGTGACTGTTAAAAAAGAGCGGGAACGGAGAGCGGAATGGCTGTTAAAAAAGAGCGGGAACAGAGAGCGGAGTGACTGTTTGAAAAGAGTGGGAACAGAGAGCGGAGTGACTGTTTAAAAAGAGCGGGAACAGAGAGCGGAGTGACTGTTTGAAAAGAGCGGGAACAGGGAGCGGAGTGACTGTTTAAAAAGAGCTGGAATAGAGAGCGGAGTGACTGTTAAAAAAGAGCGGGAACAGAGAGCGGAGTGACTGTTTGAAAAGAGCGGGAACAGGGAGCGGAGTGACTGTTTAAAAAGAGCGGGAATAGAGAGCGGAGTGACTGTTAAAAAAGAGCGGGAACAGAGAGAGGAGTGACTGTTTGAAAAGAGCGGGAACAGAGAGCGGAGTGACTGTTTGAAAAGAGCGGGAACAGAGAGCGGAGTGACTGTTAAAAAAGAGCGGTAACAGAGAGCGGAGTGACAGTTTGAAAAGAGCGGGAACAGAGAGCAGAGTGACTGTTTAAAAAGAGCAGGAACAGAGAGCGGAGTGACTGTTTAAAAAGAGCGGGAACAGAGAGCGGAGTGACTGTTTAAAAAGAGCGGGAACAGAGAGCGGAGTGACTGTTTGAAAAGAGCGGGAACAGAGAGCGGAGTGACTGTTAAAAAAGAGCGGGAGCAGAGAGCGGAGTGACTGTTTGAAAAGAGCGGGAACAGAGAGCGGAGTGACAGTTTGAAAAGAGCGGGAACAGAGAGCGGAGTGACTGTTTGAAAAGAGCGGGAACAGAGAGCGGAGTGAGTGTTAAAAAGAGCGGGAACAGAGAGCGGAGTGACAGTTTGAAAAGAGTGGGAACAGGGAGCGGAGTGACTGTTTAAAAAGAGCAGGAATAGAGAGCGGAGTGACTGTTAAAAAAGAGCGGGAACAGAGAGCGAAGTGACTGTTTGAAAAGAGCGGGAACAGAGAGCGGAGTGACTGTTTGAAAAGAGCGGGAACAGAGAGCGGAGTGACTGTTCGAAAAGAGCGGGAGCAGAGAGCGGAGTGACTGTTAAAAAAGGGAGTGAACAGAGAGCGGAGTGACTGTTAAAAAAGAGCGGGAACAGAGAGCGGAGTGACTGTTTGAAAAGAGCAGGAACAGAGAGCGGAGTGACAGTTTGAAAAGAGCGGGAGCAGAGAGCGGAGTGACTGTTTGAAAAGAGCGGGAACAGAGAGCGGAGTGACTGTTTGAAAAGAGCGGGAACAGAGAGCGGAGTGACTGTTTGGAAAGAGCGGGAACAGAGAGCGGAGTGACTGTTTGAAAATAGCGGGAACAGAGAGCGGAGTGATTGTTTGAAAAGAGCGGGAACAGAGAGCGGAGACACTGTTAAAAAGAGCGGGAACAGAGAGCAGAGTGGCTGTTTAAAAAGAGCGGGAACAGAGAGCGGAGTGACTGTTTGAAAAGAGCGGGAACAGAGAGCGGAGTGACTGTTTAAAAAGAGCGGGAACAGAGAGCGGAGTGACTGTTTGAAAATAGCGGGAAGAGAGAGCGGAGTGACTGTTTGAAAAGAGCGGGAACAGAGAGCGGAGTGACTGTTTGAAAAGAGCGGGAACAGAGAGCGGAGTGACTGTTTAAAAAGAGCGGGAACAGAGAGCGGAGTGACTGTTTGAAAATAGCGGGAAGAGAGAGCGGAGTGACTGTTTGAAAAGAGCGGGAATAGAGAGCGGAGTGACTGTTTGAAAAGAGCGGGAACAGAGAGCGGAATGACTGTTTGAAAAGAGCGGGAACAGAGAGCGGAGTGACTGATAAAAAAGAGCGAGAGCAGAGAGCGGAGTGACTGTTTGAAAAGAGCGGGAACAGAGAGCGGAGTGACTGTTAAAAAGAGCGGGAACAGAGAGCGGAGTGACTGTTAAAAAGAGCGGGAACAGAGAGCGGAGTGACTGTTTAAAAAGAGCGGGAACAGAGAGCGGAGTGACTGTTTGAAAAGAGCGGGAACAGAGAGCGGAGTGACTGTTAAAAAAGAGCGGGAGCAGAGAGCGGAGTGACTGTTTAAAAAGAGCGGGAACAGAGAGCGGAGTGACTGATAAAAAAGAGCGAGAGCAGAGAGCGGAGTGACTGTTTGAAAAGAGCGGGAACAGAGAGCGGAGTGACTGTTAAAAAGAGCGGGAACAGAGAGCGGAGTGACTGTTAAAAAGAGCGGGAACAGAGAGCGGAGTGACTGTTTAAAAAGAGCGGGAACAGAGAGCGGAGTGACTGTTTGAAAAGAGCGGGAACAGAGAGCGGAGTGACTGTTAAAAAAGAGCGGGAGCAGAGAGCGGAGTGACTGTTTAAAAAGAGCGGGAACAGAGAGCGGAGTGACTGTTTGAAAAGAGCGGGAGCAGAGAGCGGAGTGACTGTTAAAAAATGGAGTGAACAGAGAGCGGAGTGACTGTTTGAAAAGAGCGGGACAGAGAGCGGAGTGACTGTTTGAAAAGAGCGGGAACAGAGAGCGGAGTGACTGTTTAAAAAGAGCGGGAACAGAGAGCGGAGTGACTGTTTAAAAAGAGCGGGAACAGAGAGCGGAGTGACTGTTTAAAAAGAGCGGGAACAGAGAGCGGAGTGACTGTTTGAAAAGAGCGGGAACAGAGAGCGGAGTGACTGTTAAAAAAGAGCGGGAGCAGAGAGCGGAGTGACTGTTTGAAAAGAGCGGGAACAGAGAGCGGAGTGACAGTTTGAAAAGAGCGGGAACAGAGAGCGGAGTGACTGTTTGAAAAGAGCGGGAACAGAGAGCGGAGTGAGTGTTAAAAAGAGCGGGAACAGAGAGCGGAGTGACAGTTTGAAAAGAGTGGGAACAGGGAGCGGAGTGACTGTTTAAAAAGAGCAGGAATAGAGAGCGGAGTGACTGTTAAAAAAGAGCGGGAACAGAGAGCGAAGTGACTGTTTGAAAAGAGCGGGAACAGAGAGCGGAGTGACTGTTTGAAAAGAGCGGGAACAGAGAGCGGAGTGACTGTTCGAAAAGAGCGGGAGCAGAGAGCGGAGTGACTGTTAAAAAAGGGAGTGAACAGAGAGCGGAGTGACTGTTAAAAAAGAGCGGGAACAGAGAGCGGAGTGACTGTTTGAAAAGAGCAGGAACAGAGAGCGGAGTGACAGTTTGAAAAGAGTGGGAACAGAGAGCGGAGTGACTGTTAAAAAAGAGCGGGAACGGAGAGCGGAATGGCTGTTAAAAAAGAGCGGGAACAGAGAGCGGAGTGACTGTTTGAAAAGAGTGGGAACAGAGAGCGGAGTGACTGTTTAAAAAGAGCGGGAACAGAGAGCGGAGTGACTGTTTGAAAAGAGCGGGAGCAGAGAGCGGAGTGACTGTTTAAAAAGAGCGGGAACAGAGAGCGGAGTGACTGTTTGAAAAGAGCGGGAACAGAGAGCGGAGTGACTGTTAATAAAGAGCGGGAACAGAGAGCGGAGTGACTGTTAAAAAAGAGCGGGAACAGAGAGCGGAGTGACTGTTTGAAAAGAGCGGGAACAGGGAGCGGAGTGACTGTTTAAAAAGAGCTGGAATAGAGAGCGGAGTGACTGTTAAAAAAGAGCGGGAACAGAGAGCGGAGTGACTGTTTGAAAAGAGCGGGAACAGGGAGCGGAGTGACTGTTTAAAAAGAGCGGGAATAGAGAGCGGAGTGACTGTTAAAAAAGAGCGGGAACAGAGAGAGGAGTGACTGTTTGAAAAGAGCGGGAACAGAGAGCGGAGTGACTGTTTGAAAAGAGCGGGAACAGAGAGCGGAGTGACTGTTAAAAAAGAGCGGTAACAGAGAGCGGAGTGACAGTTTGAAAAGAGCGGGAACAGAGAGCAGAGTGACTGTTTAAAAAGAGCAGGAACAGAGAGCGGAGTGACTGTTTAAAAAGAGCGGGAACAGAGAGCGGAGTGACTGTTTAAAAAGAGCGGGAACAGAGAGCGGAGTGACTGTTTGAAAAGAGCGGGAACAGAGAGCGGAGTGACTGTTAAAAAAGAGCGGGAGCAGAGAGCGGAGTGACTGTTTGAAAAGAGCGGGAACAGAGAGCGGAGTGACAGTTTGAAAAGAGCGGGAACAGAGAGCGGAGTGACTGTTTGAAAAGAGCGGGAACAGAGAGCGGAGTGAGTGTTAAAAAGAGCGGGAACAGAGAGCGGAGTGACAGTTTGAAAAGAGTGGGAACAGGGAGCGGAGTGACTGTTTAAAAAGAGCAGGAATAGAGAGCGGAGTGACTGTTAAAAAAGAGCGGGAACAGAGAGCGAAGTGACTGTTTGAAAAGAGCGGGAACAGAGAGCGGAGTGACTGTTTGAAAAGAGCGGGAACAGAGAGCGGAGTGACTGTTCGAAAAGAGCGGGAGCAGAGAGCGGAGTGACTGTTAAAAAAGGGAGTGAACAGAGAGCGGAGTGACTGTTAAAAAAGAGCGGGAACAGAGATGGAGTGACTGTTTGAAAAGAGCAGGAACAGAGAGCGGAGTGACAGTTTGAAAAGAGTGGGAACAGAGAGCGGAGTGACTGTTAAAAAAGAGCGGGAACGGAGAGCGGAATGGCTGTTAAAAAAGAGCGGGAACAGAGAGCGGAGTGACTGTTTGAAAAGAGTGGGAACAGAGAGCGGAGTGACTGTTTAAAAAGAGCGGGAACAGAGAGCGGAGTGACTGTTTGAAAAGAGCGGGAGCAGAGAGCGGAGTGACTGTTTAAAAAGAGCGGGAACAGAGAGCGGAGTGACTGTTTGAAAAGAGCGGGAACAGAGAGCGGAGTGACTGTTAATAAAGAGCGGGAACAGAGAGCGGAGTGACTGTTAAAAAAGAGCGGGAACAGAGAGCGGAGTGACTGTTTGAAAAGAGCGGGGACAGAGAGCGGAGTGACTGTTTGAAAAGAGCGTGAACAGAGAGAGGAGTGACTGTTTGAAAAGAGTGGGAACAGAGAGCGGAGTGACTGTTTGAAAAGAGCGGGAACAGGGAGCGGAGTGACTGTTTAAAAAGAGCTGGAATAGAGAGCGGAGTGACTGTTAAAAAAGAGCGGGAACAGAGAGCGGAGTGACTGTTTGAAAAGAGCGGGAACAGGAAGCGGAGTGACTGTTTAAAAAGAGCGGGAATAGAGAGCGGAGTGACTGTTAAAAAAGAGCGGGAACAGAGAGAGGAGTGACTGTTTGAAAAGAGAGGGAACAGAGAGCGGAGTGACTGTTTGAAAAGAGCGGGAACAGAGAGCGGAGTGACTGTTAAAAAAGAGCGGTAACAGAGAGCGGAGTGACAGTTTGAAAAGAGCGGGAACAGAGAGCAGAGTGACTGTTTGAAAAGAGCGGGAACAGAGAGCGGAGTGACTGTTTGAAAAGAGTGGGAGCAGAGAGCGGAGTGACTGTTAAAAAAGGGAGTGAACAGAGAGCGGAGTGACTTTTAAAAAAGAGCGGTAGCAGAGAGCGGCGTGACAGTTTGAAAAGAGCTGGAACAGAGAGCGGAGTGACTGTTTGAAAAGAGCGGGAACAGAGAGCGGAGTGACTGTTTGAAAAGAGCGGGAACAGAGAGCGGAGTGACAGTTTGAAAAGAGCGGGAACAGAGAGCGGAGTGACTGTTTGAAAAGAGCGGGAACAGAGAGCGGAGTGAGTGTTAAAAAGAGCGGGAACAGAGAGCGGAGTGACAGTTTGAAAAGAGTGGGAACAGGGAGCGGAGTGACTGTTTAAAAAGATCAGGAATAGAGAGCGGAGTGACTGTTAAAAAAGAACGGGAACAGAGAGCGAAGTGACTGTTTGAAAAGAGCGGGAACAGAGAGCAGAGTGACTGTTTGAAAAGAGCGGGAACAGAGAGCGGAGTGACTGTTTGAAAAGAGTGGGAGCAGAGAGCGGAGTGACTGTTAAAAAAGGGAGTGAACAGAGAGCGGAGTGACTTTTAAAAAAGAGCGGTAGCAGAGAGCGGCGTGACAGTTTGAAAAGAGCTGGAACAGAGAGCGGAGTGACTGTTTGAAAAGAGCGGGAACAGAGAGCGGAGTGACTGTTTGAAAAGAGCGGGAACAGAGAGCGGAGTGACAGTTTGAAAAGAGCGGGAACAGAGAGCGGAGTGACTGTTTGAAAAGAGCGGGAACAGAGAGCGGAGTGAGTGTTAAAAAGAGCGGGAACAGAGAGCGGAGTGACAGTTTGAAAAGAGTGGGAACAGGGAGCGGAGTGACTGTTTAAAAAGAGCAGGAATAGAGAGCGGAGTGACTGTTAAAAAAGAGCGGGAACAGAGAGCGGAGTGACTGTTAAAAAAGAGCGGGAACAGTGAGCGGAGTGACTGTTAAAAAAGAGCGGGTACAGAGAGCAGAGTGACTGTTAAAAAAGAGCGGGAACAGAGAGAGGAGTGACTGTTTGAAAAGAGAGGGAACAGAGAGCGGAGTGACTGTTTGAAAAGAGCGGGAACAGAGAGCGGAGTGACTGTTAAAAAAGAGCGGTAACAGAGAGCGGAGTGACAGTTTGAAAAGAGCGGGAACAGAGAGCAGAGTGACTGTTTGAAAAGAGCGGGAACAGAGAGCGGAGTGACTGTTTGAAAAGAGTGGGAGCAGAGAGCGGAGTGACTGTTAAAAAAGGGAGTGAACAGAGAGCGGAGTGACTTTTAAAAAAGAGCGGTAGCAGAGAGCGGCGTGACAGTTTGAAAAGAGCTGGAACAGAGAGCGGAGTGACTGTTTGAAAAGAGCGGGAACAGAGAGCGGAGTGACTGTTTGAAAAGAGCGGGAACAGAGAGCGGAGTGACAGTTTGAAAAGAGCGGGAACAGAGAGCGGAGTGACTGTTTGAAAAGAGCGGGAACAGAGAGCGGAGTGACTGTTTGAAAAGAGCGGGAACAGAGAGCGGAGTGAGTGTTAAAAAGAGCGGGAACAGAGAGCGGAGTGACAGTTTGAAAAGAGTGGGAACAGGGAGCGGAGTGACTGTTTAAAAAGAGCAGGAATAGAGAGCGGAGTGACTGTTAAAAAAGAGCGGGAACAGAGAGCGGAGTGACTGTTAAAAAAGAGCGGGAACAGTGAGCGGAGTGACTGTTAAAAAAGAGCGGGTACAGAGAGCAGAGTGACTGTTAAAAAAGAGCGGGAACAGAGAGCGGAGTGACTGTTAAAAAAGAGCGGGAACAGAGAGCGGAGTGACTGTTTAAAAAGAGCAGGAATAGAGAGTGGAGTGACTGTTAAAAAAGAGCGGGAACAGAGAGCGGAGTGACTGTTTGAAAAGAGCAGGAACAGAGAGCGGAGTGACTGTTAAAAAGAGCGGGAACAGAGAGCGGAGTGACAGTTTGAAAAGAGTGGGAACAGGGAGCGGAGTGACTGTTTAAAAAGAGAAGGAATAGAGAGCGGAGTGACTGTTAAAAAAGAGCGGGAACAGAGAGCGGAGTGACTGTTTGAAAAGAGCAGGAACAGAGAGCGGAGTGACTGTTAAAAAAGAGCGGGAACAGAGAGCGGAGTGACTGTTAAAAAAGAGCGGGAACAGAGAGCGGAGTGACTGTTTAAAAAGAGCAGGAATAGAGAGCGGAGTGACTGTTAAAAAAGAGCGGGAACAGAGAGCGGAGTGACTGTTTGAAAAGAGCAGGAACACAGAGCGGAGTGACTGCTAAAAAAGGGAGTGAACAGAGAGCGGAGTGACTGTTAAAAAAGAGCGGGAACAGAGAGCGGAGTGACTGTTTGAAAAGAGCAGGAACAGAGAGCGGAGTGACTGTTTGAAAAGAGTGGGAACAGAGTGCGGAGTGACTGTTTAAAAAGAGCGGGAACAGAGAGCGGAGTGACTGTTAAAAAGAGCGGGAACAGAGAGCGGAGTGACTGTTTGAAAAGAGCGGGAAGAGAGAGCGGAGTGACTGTTCGAAAAGAGCGGGAGCAGAGAGCGGAGTGACTGTTAAAAAAGGGAGTGAACAGAGAGCGGAGTGACTGTTAAAAAAGAGCGGGAACAGAGAGCGGAGTGACAGTTTGAAAAGAGAGGGAGCAGAGAGCGGAGTGACTGTTTGAAAAGAGCGGGAACAGAGAGCGGAGTGACTGTTAAAAAAGAGCGGTAACAGAGAGCGGAGTGACAGTTTGAAAAGAGCGGGAACAGAGAGCAGAGTGACAGTTTGAAAAGAGCGGGAACAGAGAGCGGAGTGACAGTTTGAAAAGAGTGGGAACAGGGAGCGGAGTGACTGTTTAAAAAGAGCAGGAATAGAGAGCGGAGTGACTGTTAAAAAAGAGCGGGAACAGAGAGCGGAGTGACTGTTAAAAAAGAGCGGGAACAGTGAGCGGAGTGACTGTTAAAAAAGAGCGGGTACAGAGAGCAGAGTGACTGTTAAAAAAGAGCGGGAACAGAGAGAGGAGTGACTGTTTGAAAAGAGAGGGAACAGAGAGCGGAGTGACTGTTTGAAAAGAGCGGGAACAGAGAGCGGAGTGACTGTTAAAAAAGAGCGGTAACAGAGAGCGGAGTGACAGTTTGAAAAGAGCGGGAACAGAGAGCAGAGTGACTGTTTGAAAAGAGCGGGAACAGAGAGCGGAGTGACTGTTTGAAAAGAGTGGGAGCAGAGAGCGGAGTGACTGTTAAAAAAGGGAGTGAACAGAGAGCGGAGTGACTTTTAAAAAAGAGCGGTAGCAGAGAGCGGCGTGACAGTTTGAAAAGAGCTGGAACAGAGAGCGGAGTGACTGTTTGAAAAGAGCGGGAACAGAGAGCGGAGTGACTGTTTGAAAAGAGCGGGAACAGAGAGCGGAGTGACAGTTTGAAAAGAGCGGGAACAGAGAGCGGAGTGACTGTTTGAAAAGAGCGGGAACAGAGAGCGGAGTGACTGTTTGAAAAGAGCGGGAACAGAGAGCGGAGTGAGTGTTAAAAAGAGCGGGAACAGAGAGCGGAGTGACAGTTTGAAAAGAGTGGGAACAGGGAGCGGAGTGACTGTTTAAAAAGAGCAGGAATAGAGAGCGGAGTGACTGTTAAAAAAGAGCGGGAACAGAGAGCGGAGTGACTGTTAAAAAAGAGCGGGAACAGTGAGCGGAGTGACTGTTAAAAAAGAGCGGGTACAGAGAGCAGAGTGACTGTTAAAAAAGAGCGGGAACAGAGAGCGGAGTGACTGTTAAAAAAGAGCGGGAACAGAGAGCGGAGTGACTGTTTAAAAAGAGCAGGAATAGAGAGTGGAGTGACTGTTAAAAAAGAGCGGGAACAGAGAGCGGAGTGACTGTTTGAAAAGAGCAGGAACAGAGAGCGGAGTGACTGTTAAAAAGAGCGGGAACAGAGAGCGGAGTGACAGTTTGAAAAGAGTGGGAACAGGGAGCGTAGTGACTGTTTAAAAAGAGAAGGAATAGAGAGCGGAGTGACTGTTAAAAAAGAGCGGGAACAGAGAGCGGAGTGACTGTTTGAAAAGAGCAGGAACAGAGAGCGGAGTGACTGTTAAAAAAGAGCGGGAACAGAGAGCGGAGTGACTGTTAAAAAAGAGCGGGAACAGAGAGCGGAGTGACTGTTAAAAAAGAGCGGGAACAGAGAGCGGAGTGACTGTTAAAAAAGAGCGGGAACAGAGAGCGGAGTGACTGTTAAAAAAGAGCGGGAACAGAGAGCGGAGTGACTGTTTAAAAAGAGCAGGAATAGAGAGCGGAGTGACTGTTAAAAAAGAGCGGGAACAGAGAGCGGAGTGACTGTTTGAAAAGAGCAGGAACAGAGAGCGGAGTGACTGCTAAAAAAGGGAGTGAACAGAGAGCGGAGTGACTGTTTGAAAAGAGCGGGAACAGAGAGCGGAGTGACTGTTAAAAAAGAGCGGTAACAGAGAGCGGAGTGACAGTTTGAAAAGAGCGGGAACAGAGAGCAGAGTGACTGTTTGAAAAGAGCGGGAACAGAGAGCGGAGTGACAGTTTGAAAAGAGTGGGAACAGGGAGCGGAGTGACTGTTTAAAAAGAGCAGGAATAGAGAGTGGAGTGACTGTTAAAAAAGAGCGGGAACAGAGAGCGGAGTGACTGTTAAAAAAGAGCGGGAACAGTGAGCGGAGTGACTGTTAAAAAAGAGCGGGTACAGAGAGCAGAGTGACTGTTAAAAAAGAGCGGGAACAGAGAGAGGAGTGACTGTTTGAAAAGAGAGGGAACAGAGAGCGGAGTGACTGTTTGAAAAGAGCGGGAACAGAGAGCGGAGTGACTGTTAAAAAAGAGCGGTAACAGAGAGCGGAGTGACAGTTTGAAAAGAGCGGGAACAGAGAGCAGAGTGACTGTTTGAAAAGAGCGGGAACAGAGAGCGGAGTGACTGTTTGAAAAGAGTGGGAGCAGAGAGCGGAGTGACTGTTAAAAAAGGGAGTGAACAGAGAGCGGAGTGACTTTTAAAAAAGAGCGGTAGCAGAGAGCGGCGTGACAGTTTGAAAAGAGCTGGAACAGAGAGCGGAGTGACTGTTTGAAAAGAGCGGGAACAGAGAGCGGAGTGACTGTTTGAAAAGAGCGGGAACAGAGAGCGGAGTGACAGTTTGAAAAGAGCGGGAACAGAGAGCGGAGTGACTGTTTGAAAAGAGCGGGAACAGAGAGCGGAGTGACTGTTTGAAAAGAGCGGGAACAGAGAGCGGAGTGAGTGTTAAAAAGAGCGGGAACAGAGAGCGGAGTGACAGTTTGAAAAGAGTGGGAACAGGGAGCGGAGTGACTGTTTAAAAAGAGCAGGAATAGAGAGCGGAGTGACTGTTAAAAAAGAGCGGGAACAGAGAGCGGAGTGACTGTTAAAAAAGAGCGGGAACAGTGAGCGGAGTGACTGTTAAAAAAGAGCGGGTACAGAGAGCAGAGTGACTGTTAAAAAAGAGCGAGAACAGAGAGCGGAGTGACTGTTTGAAAAGAGTGGGAGCAGAGAGCGGAGTGACTGTTTAAAAAGAGCGGGAACAGAGAGCGGAGTGACTGTTTAAAAAGAGCGGGAACAGAGAGCGGAGTGACTGTTTGAAAAGAGCGGGAACAGAGAGCGGAGTGACTGTTAATAAAGAGCGGGAACAGAGAGCGGAGTGACTGTTAAAAAAGAGCGGGAACAGAGAGCGGAGTGACTGTTAATAAAGAGCGAGAACAGAGAGCGGAGTGACTGTTTGAAAAGAGTGGGAGCAGAGAGCGGAGTGACTGTTTAAAAAGAGCGGGAACAGAGAGCGGAGTGACTGTTTGAAAAGAGCGGGAGCAGAGAGCGGAGTGACTGTTTAAAAAGAGCGGGAACAGAGAGCGGAGTGACTGTTTGAAAAGAGCGGGAACAGAGAGCGGAGTGACTGTTAATAAAGAGCGGGAACAGAGAGCGGAGTGACTGTTAAAAAAGAGCGGGAACAGAGAGCGGAGTGACTGTTAAAAAAGAGCGGGAACAGAGAGCGGAGTGACTGTTAAAAAAGAGCGGTAACAGAGAGCGGAGTGACAGTTTGAAAAGAGTGGGAACAGGGAGCGGAGTGACTGTTAAAAAAGAGCGGGAACGGAGAGCGGAATGGCTGTTAAAAAAGAGCGGGAACAGAGAGCGGAGTGACTGTTTGAAAAGAGTGGGAACAGAGAGCGGAGTGACTGTTTGAAAAGAGCGGGAGCAGAGAGCGGAGTGACTGTTTGAAAAGTGCGGGAACAGAGAGCGGAGTGACTGTTTGAAAAGTGCGGGAACAGAGAGCGGAGTGACTGTTAAAAAGAGCGGGAACAGAGAGCGGAGTGACTGTTTGAACAGAGCGGGAGCAGAGAGCGGAGTGACTGTTTAAAAAGAGCGGGAACAGAGAGCGGAGTGACTGTTTGAAAAGAGCGGGAACAGAGAGCGGAGTGACTGTTAATAAAGAGCGGGAACAGAGAGCGGAGTGACTGTTAAAAAAGAGCAGGAACAGAGAGTGGAGTGACTGTTAATAAAGAGCGGGAACAGAGAGCGGAGTGACTGTTTAAAAAGAGCGGGAACAGAGAGCGGAATGACTGTTTGAAAAGAGCGGGAACAGAGCGCGGAGTGACTGTTTGAAAATAGCGGGAACAGAGAGCGGAGTGACTGTTTGAAAAGAGCGGGAACAGAGTGCGGAGTGACTGTTTGAAAAGAGCGGGAGCAGACAGCGGAGTGACTGTTTAAAAAGAGCGGGAACAGAGAGCAGAGTGACTGTCTCAAAAGAGCGGGAATAGAGAGCGGAGTGACTGTTTGAAAGGAGCGGGAACAGAGAGCGGAGTGACTGTTTGAAAAGAGCGGGAACAGAGAGCGGAGTGACTGTTTCAAAAGAGCGGGAACAGAGAGCGGAGTGACTGTTTGAAAAGAGTGGGAACAGAGAGCGGAGTGACAGTTAAAAAAGAGCGACAACAGAGAGCGGAGTGACTGTTAAAAAAGAGCGAGAACAGAGAGCGGAGTGACTGTTAAAAAAGAGCGGGAACAGAGAGCGGAGTGACTGTTTAAAAAGAGCGGGAGCAGAGAGCGGAGTGACTGTTAAAAAAGAGCGAGAACAGAGAGCGGAGTGACTGTTAAAAAAGAGCGAGAACAGAGAGCGGAGTGACTGTTAAAAAAGAGAGGGAACAGAGAGCGGAGTGACTGTTAAAAAAGAGCGGGAACAGAGAGCGGAGTGACTGTTAAAAAAGAGCGGGAACAGAGAGCGGAGTGACTGTTTGAAAAGAGCGGGAACAGAGAGCAGAGTGACTGTTTGAAAAGAGCGGGAACAGAGAGCGGAGTGACAGTTTGAAAAGAGCGGGAACAGAGAGCGGAGTGACTGTTAAAAAAGAGCGGTAACAGAGAGCGGAGTGACAGTTTGAAAAGAGCGGGAACAGAGAGCGGAGTGACTGTTTGAAAAGAGCGGGAACAGAGAGCGGGGTGACTGTTTGAAAAGAGCGGGAACAGAGAGCGGAGTGACTGTTAAAAAAGAGCGGGAACAGAGAGCGGAGTGACTGTTTAAAAAGAGCGGGAGCAGAGAGCGGAGTGACTGTTAAAAAAGAGCCAGAACAGAGAGAGGAGTGACTGTAAAAAAGAGCGAGAACAGAGAGCGGAGTGACTGTTAAAAATGAGCGGGAACAGAGAGCGGAGTGACTGTTAAAAAAGAGCGGGAACAGAGAGCGGAGTGACTGTTAAAAAAGAGCGGGAACAGAGAGCGGAGTGACAGTTTGAACAGAGCGGGAACAGAGAGCGGAGTGACTGTTTGAAAAGAGCGGGAACAGAGAGCGGAGTGACTGTTTGAAAAGTGCGGGAACAGAGAGCGGAGTGACTGTTAAAAAGAGCGGGAACAGAGAGCGGAGTGACTGTTTGAAAAGAGCGGGAGCAGAGAGCGGAGTGACTGTTTAAAAAGAGCGAGAACAGAGAGCGGAGTGACTGTTTGAAAAGAGCGGGAACAGAGAGCGGAGTGACTGTTAATAAAGAGCGGGAACAGAGAGCGGAGTGACTGTTAAAAAAGAGCGGGAACAGAGAGCGGAGTGACTGTTAATAAAGAGCGAGAACAGAGAGCGGAGTGACTGTTTGAAAAGAGTGGGAGCAGAGAGCGGAGTGACTGTTTAAAAAGAGCGGGAACAGAGAGCGGAGTGACTGTTTAAAAAGAGCGGGAACAGAGAGCGGAGTGACTGTTTGAAAAGAGCGGGAACAGAGAGCGGAGTGACTGTTAATAAAGAGCGGGAACAGAGAGCGGAGTGACTGTTAAAAAAGAGCGGGAACAGAGAGCGGAGTGACTGTTAATAAAGAGCGAGAACAGAGAGCGGAGTGACTGTTTGAAAAGAGTGGGAGCAGAGAGCGGAGTGACTGTTTAAAAAGAGCGGGAACAGAGAGCGCAGTGACTGTTTGAAAAGAGCGGGAGCAGAGAGCGGAGTGACTGTTTAAAAAGAGCGGGAACAGAGAGCGGAGTGACTGTTTGAAAAGAGCGGGAACAGAGAGCGGAGTGACTGTTAATAAAGAGCGGGAACAGAGAGCGGAGTGACTGTTAAAAAAGAGCGGGAACAGAGAGCGGAGTGACTGTTAATAAAGAGCGGGAACAGAGAGCGGAGTGACTGTTAAAAAAGAGGGGGAGCAGAGAGCGGAGTGACTGTTTGAAAAGAGCGGGAGCAGAGAGCGGAGTGACTGTTTGAAAAGAGCGGGAACAGAGAGCGGAGTGACTGTTTGAAAAGAGCGGGAACAGAGAGCGGAGTGACTGTTAATAAAGAGCGGGAACAGAGAGCGGAGTGACTGTTAAAAAGGAGCGGGAACAGAGAGCGGAGTGACTGTTTGAAAAGAGCGGGAACAGAGAGCGGAGTGACTGTTAAAAAAGAGCGGGAGCAGAGAGCAGAGTGACTGTTTGAAAAGAGCGGGAACAGAGAGCGGAGTGACTGTTTGAAAAGAGCGGGAACAGAGAGCGGAGTGACTGTTTGAAAAGAGCGGGAACAGAGAGCGGAGTGACTGTTTGAAAAGAGCGGGAACAGAGAGCGGAGTGACTGTTAAAAAAGAGCGGGAACAGAGAGCGGAGTGACAGTTTGAAAAGAGCCGGAACAGAGAGCGGAGTGACTGTTTGAAAAGAGCGGGAGCAGAGAGCGGAGTGACTGTTTGAAAAGAGCGCGAACAGAGAGCGGAGTGACTGTTTGAAAAGAGCGGGAACAGAGAGCGGAGTGACTGATAAAAAAGAGCGGGAACAGAGAGCGGAGTGACTGTTAAAAAGAGCGGGAACAGAGAGCGGAGTGGCTGATTAAAAAGAGCGGGAACAGAGAGTGGAGTGACTGTTTGAAAAGAGCGGGAACAGAGAGCGGAGTGACTGTTTGAAAAGAGCGGGAACAGAGAGCGGAGTGACTGTTAAAAAAGAGCGGGAACAGAGAGCGGAGTGACTGTTAAAAAGAGCGGGAACAGAGAGCGGAGTGACTGTTTGAAAGGAGCGGGAACAGAGAGCGGAGTGACTGTTTGAAAAGAGCGGGAACAGAGAGCGGAGTGACTGTTAAAAAGAGCGGGAACAGAGAGCGGAGTGGCTGTTTAAAAAGAGCGGGAACAGAGAGCGGAGTGACTGTTTGAAAAGAGCGGGAACAGAGAGCGGAGTGACTGTTTAAAAAGAGCGGGAACTGAGAGCGGAGTGACTGTTTGAAAAGAGCGGGAACAGAGAGCGGAGTGACTGTTAAAAAAGAGCGGGAGCAGAGAGCGGAGTGACTGTTTGAAAAGAGCGGGAACAGAGAGCGGAGTGACTGTTTGAAAAGAGCGGGAACATAGAGCGGAGTGACTGTTTGAAAAGAGCGGGAACAGAGAGCGGAGTGACTGTTTGAAAAGAGCGGGAACAGAGAGCGGAGTGACTGTTTGAAAAGAGCGGGAACAGAGAGTGGAGTGACTGTTTGAAAAGAGCGGGACAGAGAGCGGAGTGACTGTTTGAAAAGAGCGGGAACAGAGAGCGGAGTGACTGTTTAAAAAGAGCGGGAACAGAGAGCGGAGTGACTGTTTAAAAAGAGCGGGAACAGAGAGCGGAGTGACTGTTAAAAAGAGCGGGAACAGAGAGCGGAGTGACTGTTAAAAAAGAGCGGGAGCAGAGAGCGGAGTGACTGTTTGAAAAGAGCGGGAACATAGAGCGGAGTGACTGTTTGAAAAGAGCGGGAACAGAGAGCGGAGTGACTGTTTGAAAAGAGCGGGAACAGAGAGCGGAGTGACTGTTTGAAAAGAGCGGGAACAGAGAGTGGAGTGACTGTTTGAAAAGAGCGGGACAGAGAGCGGAGTGACTGTTTGAAAAGAGCGGGAACAGAGAGCGGAGTGACTGTTTAAAAAGAGCGGGAACAGAGAGCGGAGTGACTGTTTGAAAAGAGCGGGAACAGAGAGCGGAGTGACTGATAAAAAAGAGCGAGAGCAGAGAGCGGAGTGACTGTTTGAAAAGAGCGGGAACAGAGAGCGGAGTGACTGTTTAAAAAGAGCGGGAACAGAGAGTGGAGTGACTGTTTGAAAAGAGCGGGAACAGAGAGCGGAGTGACTGTTTAAAAAGAGCGGGAACAGAGAGCGGAGTGACTGTTTGAAAAGAGCGGGAGCAGAGAGCGGAGTGACTGTTAAAAAATGGAGTGAACAGAGAGCGGAGTGACTGTTTGAAAAGAGCGGGAAGAGAGAGCGGAGTGACTGTTTGAAAAGAGCGGGATTAGAGAGCGGAGTGACTGTTTGAAAAGAGCGGGAACAGAGAGCGGAATGACTGTTTGAAAAGAGCGGGAACAGAGAGCGGAGTGACTGATAAAAAAGAGCGAGAGCAGAGAGCGGAGTGACTGTTTGAAAAGAGCGGGAACAGAGAGCGGAGTGACTGTTTAAAAAGAGCGGGAACAGAGAGCGGAGTGACTGTTTGAAAAGAGCGGGAGCAGAGAGCGGAGTGACTGTTAAAAAATGGAGTGAACAGAGAGCGGAGTGACTGTTTGAAAAGAGCGGGACAGAGAGCGGAGTGACTGCTGGAAAAGAGCGGGAACAGAGAGCGGAGTGACAGTTTAAAAAGAGCGGGAACAGAGAGCGGAGTGACTGTTTAAAAAGAGCGGGAACAGAGAGCGGAGTGACTGTTAAAAAGAGCGGGAACAGAGAGCGGAGTGACTGTTAAAAAGAGCGGGAACAGAGAGCGGAGTGACTGTTTGAAAAGAGCGGGAGCAGAGAGCGGAGTGACAGTTAAAAAGAGCGGAAACAGAGAGCGGAGAGACTGTTTGAAAAGAGCGGGAACAGAGAGCGGAGTGACTGTTAAAAAGAGCGGGAACAGAGAGCGGAGAGACTGTTTGAAAAGAGCGGGAACAGAGAGCGGAGTGACTGTTAAAAAGAGCGGGAACAGAGAGTGGAGTGACTGTTTGAAAAGAGCGGGAACAGAGAGCGGAGTGACTGTTTAAAAAGAGCGGGAGCAGAGAGCGGAGTGACTGTTAAAAAGAGCGGGAACAGAGAGCGGAGTGACTGTTTGAAAAGAGCGGGAGCAGAGAGCGGAGTGACTGTTAAAAAGAGCGGGAACAGAGAGCGGAGTGACTGTTTGAAAAGAGCGGGAGCAGAGAGCGGAGTGACTGTTAAAAAGAGCGGGAACAGAGAGCGGAGTGACTGTTTGAAAAGAGCGGGAGCAGAGAGCGGAGTGACTGTTAAAAAGAGCGGCAACAGAGAGCGGAGAGACTGTTAAAAAGAGCGGGAACAGAGAGCGGAGTGGCTGTTTAAAAAGAGCGGGAACAGAGAGCGGAGTGACTGTTTGAAAAGAGCGGGAACAGAGAGCGGAGTGACTGTCTAAAAAGAGCGGGAACAGAGAGCGGAGTGACTGTTTGAAAATAGCGGGAAGAGAGAGCGGAGTGACTGTTTGAAAAGAGCGGGAACAGAGAGCGGAGTGACTGTTTGAAAAGAGCGGGAACAGAGAGCGGAATGACTGTTTGAAAAGAGCGGGAACAGAGAGCGGAGTGACTGATAAAAAAGAGCGAGAGCAGAGAGCGGAGTGACTGTTTGAAAAGAGCGGGAACAGAGAGCGGAGTGACTGTTTAAAAAGAGCGGGAACAGAGAGTGGAGTGACTGTTTGAAAAGAGCGGGAACAGAGAGCGGAGTGACTGTTTAAAAAGAGCGGGAACAGAGAGCGGAGTGACTGTTTGAAAAGAGCGGGAGCAGAGAGCGGAGTGACTGTTAAAAAATGGAGTGAACAGAGAGCGGAGTGACTGTTTGAAAAGAGCGGGACAGAGAGCGGAGTGACTGTTTGAAAAGAGCGGGAACAGAGAGCAGAGTGACTGTTTAAAAAGAGCGGGAACAGAGAGCGGAGTGACTGTTTAAAAAGAGCGGGAACAGAGAGCGGAGTGACTGTTAAAAAGAGCGGGAACAGAGAGCGGAGTGGCTGTTTAAAAAGAGCGGGAACAGAGAGCGGAGTGACTGTTTGAAAAGAGCGGGAACAGAGAGCAGAGTGACTGTTAAAAAAGAGCGGGAGCAGAGAGCGGAATGCCTGTTTGAAAAGAGTGGGAACAGAGAGCGGAGTGACTGTTTGAAAAGAGCGGGAACAGAGAGCGGAGTGACTGTTAAAAAGAGCGGGAACAGAGAGCGGAGTGACTGTTAAAAAGAGCGGGAACAGAGAGCGGAGTGACTGTTTGAAAAGAGCGGGAGCAGAGAGCGGAGTGACTGTTAAAAAGAGCGGGAACAGAGAGCGGAGAGACTGTTAAAAAGAGCGGGAACAGAGAGCGGAGTGGCTGTTTAAAAAGAGCGGGAACAGAGAGCGGAGTGACTGTTTGAAAAGAGCGGGAACAGAGAGCGGAGTGACTGTTTAAAAAGAGCGGGAACAGAGAGCGGAGTGACTGTTTGAAAATAGCGGGAAGAGAGAGCGGAGTGACTGTTTGAAAAGAGCGGGAACAGAGAGCGGAGTGACTGTTTGAAAAGAGCGGGAACAGAGAGCGGAATGACTGATAAAAAAGAGCGCGAGCAGAGAGCGGAGTGACTGTTTGAAAAGAGCGGGAACAGAGAGCGGAGTGACTGTTTAAAAAGAGCGGGAACAGAGAGTGGAGTGACTGTTTGAAAAGAGTGGGAACAGAGAGCGGAGTGACTGTTTAAAAAGAGCGGGAACAGAGAGCGGAGTGACTGTTTGAAAAGAGCGGGAGCAGAGAGCGGAGTGACTGTTAAAAAATGGAGTGAACAGAGAGCGGAGTGACTGTTTGAAAAGAGCGGGACAGAGAGCGGAGTGACTGTTTGAAAAGAGCGGTAACAGAGAGCGGAGTGACTGTTTAAAAAGAGCGGGAACAGAGAGCGGAGTGACTGTTTAAAAAGAGCGGGAACAGAGAGCGGAGTGACTGTTAAAAAGAGCGGGAACAGAGAGCGGAGTGACTGTTAAAAAGAGCGGGAACAGAGAGCGGAGTGACTGTTTGAAAAGAGCGGGAGCAGAGAGCGGAGTGACTGTTAAAAAGAGCGGGAACAGAGAGCGGAGTGGCTGTTTAAAAAGAGCGGGAACAGAGAGCGGAGTGACTGTTTGAAAAGAGCGGGAGCAGAGAGCGGAATGACTGTTTAAAAAGAGCGGGAACAGAGAGTGGAGTGACTGTTTGAAAAGAGCGGGAACAGAGAGCGGAGTGACTGTTTAAAAAGAGCGGGAACAGAGAGCAGAGTGACTGTTTAAAAAGAGCGGGAACAGAGAGCGGAGTGACTGTTTAAAAAGAGCGGGAACAGAGAGCGGAGTGACTGTTAAAAAGAGCGGGAACAGAGAGCGGAGTGGCTGTTTAAAAAGAGCGGGAACAGAGAGCGGAGTGACTGTTTGAAAAGAGCGGGAACAGAGAGCAGAGTGACTGTTAAAAAAGAGCGGGAGCAGAGAGCGGAATGCCTGTTTGAAAAGAGTGGGAACAGAGAGCGGAGTGACTGTTTGAAAAGAGCGGGAACAGAGAGCGGAGTGACTGTTAAAAAGAGCGGGAACAGAGAGCGGAGTGACTGTTAAAAAGAGCGGGAACAGAGAGCGGAGTGACTGTTTGAAAAGAGCGGGAGCAGAGAGCGGAGTGACTGTTAAAAAGAGCGGGAACAGAGAGCGGAGAGACTGTTAAAAAGAGCGGGAACAGAGAGCGGAGTGGCTGTTTAAAAAGAGCGGGAACAGAGAGCGGAGTGACTGTTTGAAAAGAGCGGGAACAGAGAGCGGAGTGACTGTTTAAAAAGAGCGGGAACAGAGAGCGGAGTGACTGTTTGAAAATAGCGGAAAGAGAGAGCGGAGTGACTGTTTGAAAAGAGTGGGAACAGAGAGCAGGAGTGACTGTTAAAAAGAGCGGGAGCAGAGGGCGGAGTGACTGTTAAAAAGAGCGGGAACAGAGAGCGGAGTGACTGTTTGAAAAGAGCGGGAGCAGAGAGCGGAGTGACTGTTTGAAAAGAGTGGGAACAGAGAGCAGGAGTGACTGTTAAAAAGAGCGGGAGCAGAGGGCGGAGTGACTGTTTAAAAAGAGCGGGAACAGAGAGCGGAGTGACTGTTAAAAAAGAGCAGGAACAGAGAGCGGAGTGACTGTTTGAAAAGAGCGGGAACAGAGAGCGGAGTGACTGATCAAAAAGAGAGGGAACAGAGAGCGGAGTGACTGTTTAAAAAGAGCGGGAACAGAGAGCGGAGTGACTGTTAAAAAAGAGCAGGAACAGAGAGCGGAGTGACTGTTTGAAAAGAGCGGGAACAGAGAGCGGAGTGACTGATCAAAAAGAGAGGGAACAGAGAGCGGAGTGACTGTTAAAAAGAGCGGGAACAGAGAGCGGAGTGGCTGTTTAAAAAGAGCGGGAACAGAGAGCGGAGTGACTGTTTGAAAAGAGCGGGAACAGAGAGCAGAGTGACTGTTAAAAAAGAGTGGGAGCAGAGAGCGGAATGACTGTTTGAAAAGAGCGGGAACAGAGAGCGGAGTGACTGTTTGAAAATAGCGGGAACAGAGAGCGGAGTGACTGTTTGAAAAGAGCGGGAACAGAGAGCGGAGTGACTGTTTGAAAAGAGCGGGAGCAGACAGCGGAGTGACTGTTTAAAAAGAGCGGGAACAGAGAGCAGAGTAACTGTCTCAAAAGAGCGGGAATAGAGAGCGGAGTGACTGTTTGAAAGGAGCGGGAACAGAGAGCGGAGTGACTGTTTGAAAAGAGCGGGAACAGAGAGCGGAGTGGCTGTTTAAAAAGAGCGGGAAAAGAGAGCGGAGTGACTGTTTGAAAAGAGCGGGAACAGAGAGCAGAGTGACTGTTAAAAAAGAGCGGGAGCAGAGAGCGGAATGCCTGTTTGAAAAGAGTGGGAACAGAGAGCGGAGTGACTGTTTGAAAAGAGCGGGAACAGAGAGCGGAGAGACTGTTAAAAAGAGCGGGAACAGAGAGCGGAGAGACTGTTAAAAAGAGCGGGAACAGAGAGCGGAGTGGCTGTTTAAAAAGAGCGGGAACAGAGAGCGGAGTGACTGTTTGAAAAGAGCGGGAACAGAGAGCGGAGTGACTGTTTAAAAAGAGCGGGAACAGAGAGCGGAGTGACTGTTTGAAAATAGCGGGAAGAGAGAGCGGAGTGACTGTTTGAAAAGAGCGGGAACAGAGAGCGGAGTGACTGTTTGAAAAGAGCGGGAACAGAGAGCGGAATGACTGATAAAAAAGAGCGAGAGCAGAGAGCGGAGTGACTGTTAAAAAATGGAGTGAACAGAGAGCGGAGTGACTGTTTGAAAAGAGCGGGACAGAGAGCGGAGTGACTGTTTGAAAAGAGCGGTAACAGAGAGCGGAGTGACTGTTTAAAAAGAGCGGGAACAGAGAGCGGAGTGACTGTTTAAAAAGAGCGGGAACAGAGAGCGGAGTGACTGTTAAAAAGAGCGGGAACAGAGAGCGGAGTGACTGTTAAAAAGAGCGGGAACAGAGAGCGGAGTGACTGTTTGAAAAGAGCGGGAGCAGAGAGCGGAGTGACTGTTAAAAAGAGCGGGAACAGAGAGCGGAGTGGCTGTTTAAAAAGAGCGGGAACAGAGAGCGGAGTGACTGTTTGAAAAGAGCGGGAGCAGAGAGCGGAATGACTGTTTGAAAAGAGCGGGAACAGAGAGCGGAGTGACTGTTTGAAAAGAGCGGGAACAGAGAGCGGAGTGACTGTTAAAAAGAGCGGGAACAGAGAGCGGAGTGACTGTTAAAAAGAGCGGGAACAGAGAGCGGAGTGACTGTTTGAAAAGAGCGGGAACAGAGAGCGGAGTGACTGTTAAAAAGAGCGGGAACAGAGAGCGGAGTGACTGTTTGAAAAGAGCGGGAGCAGAGAGCGGAGTGACTGTTAAAAAGAGCGGGAACAGAGAGCGGAGTGGCTGTTTAAAAAGAGCGGGAACAGAGAGCGGAGTGACTGTTTGAAAAGAGCGGGAGCAGAGAGCGGAATGACTGTTTGAAAAGAGCGGGAACAGAGAGCGGAGTGACTGTTTGAAAAGAGCGGGAACAGAGAGCGGAGTGACTGTTAAAAAGAGCGGGAACAGAGAGCGGAGTGACTGTTAAAAAGAGCGGGAACAGAGAGCGGAGTGACTGTTTGAAAAGAGCGGGAGCAGAGAGCGGAGTGACTGTTTGAAAAGAGTGGGAACAGAGAGCAGGAGTGACTGTTAAAAAGAGCGGGAGCAGAGGGCGGAGTGACTGTTTAAAAAGAGCGGGAACAGAGAGCGGAGTGACTGTTAAAAAAGAGCAGGAACAGAGAGCGGAGTGACTGTTTGAAAAGAGCGGGAACAGAGAGCGGAGTGACTGATCAAAAAGAGAGGGAACAGAGAGCGGAGTGACTGTTAAAAAGAGCGGGAACAGAGAGCGGAGTGGCTGTTTAAAAAGAGCGGGAACAGAGAGCGGAGTGACTGTTTGAAAAGAGCGGGAACAGAGAGCAGAGTGACTGTTAAAAAAGAGTGGGAGCAGAGAGCGGAATGACTGTTTGAAAAGAGCGGGAACAGAGAGCGGAGTGACTGTTTGAAAATAGCGGGAACAGAGAGCGGAGTGACTGTTTGAAAAGAGCGGGAACAGAGAGCGGAGTGACTGTTTGAAAAGAGCGGGAGCAGACAGCGGAGTGACTGTTTAAAAAGAGCGGGAACAGAGAGCAGAGTAACTGTCTCAAAAGAGCGGGAATAGAGAGCGGAGTGACTGTTTGAAAAGAGCGGGAACAGAGAGCGGAGTGACTGTTTGAAAAGAGCGGGAACAGAGAGCGGAGTGACTGTTTGAAAAGAGCGGGAACAGAGAGCGGAGTGACTGATAAAAAAGAGCGGGAACAGAGAGCGGAGTGACTGTTAAAAAGAGCGGGAACAGAGAGCGGAGCGGCTGTTTAAAAAGAGCGGGAACAGAGAGTGGAGTGACTGTTTGAAAAGAGCGGGAACAGAGAGCGGAGTGACTGTTAAAAAGAGCGGGAACAGAGAGCGGAGTGACTGTTTAAAATGAGCGGGAACAGAGAGCGGAGTGACTGTTTGAAAAGAGAGGGAACAGAGAGCGGAGTGACTGTTTAAAAAGAGCGGGAACAGAGAGCGGAGTGACTGTTTAAAAAGAGCGGGAACAGAGAGCGGAGTGACTGTTAAAAAGAGCGGGAACAGAGAGCGGAGTGGCTGTTTAAAAAGAGCGGGAACAGAGAGCGGAGTGACTGTTTGAAAAGAGCGGGAACAGAGAGCAGAGTGACTGTTAAAAAAGAGCGGGAGCAGAGGGCGGAGTGACTGTTTGAAAAGAGCGGGAGCAGAGAGCGGAGTGACTGTTAAAAATAGCGGGAACAGAGAGCGGAGAGACTGTTAAAAAGAGCGGGAACAGAGAGCGGAGTGGCTGTTTAAAAAGAGCGGGAACAGAGAGCGGAGTGACTGTTTGAAAAGAGCGGGAACAGAGAGCGGAGTGACTGTTTAAAAAGAGCGGGAACAGAGAGCGGAGTGACTGTTTGAAAATAGCGGGAAGAGAGAGCGGAGTGACTGTTTGAAAAGAGCGGGAACAGAGAGCGGAGTGACTGTTTGAAAAGAGCGGGAACAGAGAGCGGAATGACTGATAAAAAAGAGCGAGAGCAGAGAGCGGAGTGACTGTTTGAAAAGAGCGGGAACAGAGAGCGGAGTGACTGTTAAAAAGAGCGGGAACAGAGAGCGGAGTGACTGTTAAAAAGAGCGGGAACAGAGAGCGGAGTGACTGTTTGAAAAGAGCGGGAGCAGAGAGCGGAGTGACTGTTAAAAATAGCGGGAACAGAGAGCGGAGAGACTGTTAAAAAGAGCGGGAACAGAGAGCGGAGTGGCTGTTTAAAAAGAGCGGGAACAGAGAGCGGAGTGACTGTTTGAAAAGAGCGGGAACAGAGAGCGGAGTGACTGTTTAAAAAGAGCGGGAACAGAGAGCGGAGTGACTGTTTGAAAATAGCGGGAAGAGAGAGCGGAGTGACTGTTTGAAAAGAGCGGGAACAGAGAGCGGAGTGACTGTTTGAAAAGAGCGGGAACAGAGAGCGGAATGACTGATAAAAAAGAGCGAGAGCAGAGAGCGGAGTGACTGTTTGAAAAGAGCGGGAACAGAGAGCGGAGTGACTGTTTAAAAAGAGCGGGAACAGAGAGTGGAGTGACTGTTTGAAAAGAGTGGGTACAGAGAGCGGAGTGACTGTTTAAAAAGAGCGGGAACAGAGAGCGGAGTGACTGTTTGAAAAGAGCGGGAGCAGAGAGCGGAGTGACTGTTAAAAAATGGAGTGAACAGAGAGCGGAGTGACTGTTTGAAAAGAGCGGGACAGAGAGCGGAGTGACTGTTTGAAAAGAGCGGTAACAGAGAGCGGAGTGACTGTTTAAAAAGAGCGGGAACAGAGAGCGGAGTGACTGTTTAAAAAGAGCGGGAACAGAGAGCGGAGTGACTGTTAAAAAGAGCGGGAACAGAGAGCGGAGTGACTGTTAAAAAGAGCGGGAACAGAGAGCGGAGTGACTGTTTGAAAAGAGCGGGAGCAGAGAGCGGAGTGACTGTTAAAAAGAGCGGGAACAGAGAGCGGAGTGGCTGTTTAAAAAGAGCGGGAACAGAGAGCGGAGTGACTGTTTGAAAAGAGCGGGAGCAGAGAGCGGAATGACTGTTTGAAAAGAGCGGGAACAGAGAGCGGAGTGACTGTTTGAAAAGAGCGGGAACAGAGAGCGGAGTGACTGTTAAAAAGAGCGGGAACAGAGAGCGGAGTGACTGTTAAAAAGAGCGGGAACAGAGAGCGGAGTGATTGTTTGAAAAGAGCGGGAGCAGAGAGCGGAGTGACTGTTTGAAAAGAGTGGGAACAGAGAGCAGGAGTGACTGGTAAAAAGAGCGGGAGCAGAGGGCGGAGTGACTGTTTAAAAAGAGCGGGAACAGAGAGCGGAGTGACTGTTAAAAAAGAGCAGGAACAGAGAGCGGAGTGACTGTTTGAAAAGAGCGGGAACAGAGAGCGGAGTGACTCATCAAAAAGAGAGGGAACAGAGAGCGGAGTGACTGTTAAAAAGAGCGGGAACAGAGAGCGGAGTGGCTGTTTAAAAAGAGCGGGAACAGAGAGCGGAGTGACTGTTTGAAAAGAGCGGGAACAGAGAACAGAGTGACTGTTAAAAAAGAGTGGGAGCAGAGAGCGGAATGACTGTTTGAAAAGAGCGGGAACAGAGAGCGGAGTGACTGTTTGAAAATAGCGGGAACAGAGAGCGGAGTGACTGTTTGAAAAGAGCGGGAACAGAGAGCGGAGTGACTGTTTGAAAAGAGCGGGAGCAGACAGCGGAGTGACTGTTTAAAAAGAGCGGGAACAGAGAGCAGAGTAACTGTCTCAAAAGAGCGGGAATAGAGAGCGGAGTGACTGTTTGAAAGGAGCGGGAACAGAGAGCGGAGTGACTGTTTGAAAAGAGCGGGAACAGAGAGCGGAGTGACTGTTTGAAAAGAGCGGGAACAGAGAGCGGAGTGACTGTTAAAAAGAGCGGGAACAGAGAGCGGAGTGACTGTTTAAAATGAGCGGGAACAGAGAGCGGAGTGACTGTTTGAAAAGAGCGGGAACAGAGAGCGGAGTGACTGTTTAAAAAGAGCGGGAACAGAGAGCGGAGTGACTGTTTAAAAAGAGCGGGAACAGAGAGCGGAGTGACTGTTTGAAAAGAGCGGGAACAGAGAGCGGAGTGACTGTTAAAAAAGAGCGGGAGCAGAGAGCGGAGTGACTGTTTGAAAAGAGCGGGAACAGAGAGCGGAGTGACTGTTTGAAAAGAGCGGGAACAGAGAGCGGAGTGACTGTTTGAAAAGAGCGGGAACATAGAGCGGAGTGACTGTTTGAAAAGAGCGGGAACAGAGAGCGGAGTGACAGTTTGAAAAGAGCGGGAACAGAGAGCGGAGTGACTGTTTGAAAAGAGCGGGAACAGAGAGCGGAGTGACTGTTTGAAAATAGCGGGAACAGAGAGCGGAGTGATTGTTTGAAAAGAGCGGGAACAGAGAGCGGAGAGACTGTTAAAAAGAGCAGGAACAGAGAGCGGAGTGGCTGTTTAAAAAGAGCGGGAACAGAGAGCGGATTGACTGTTTGAAAAGAGCGGGAACAGAGAGCGGAGTGACTGTTTGAAAAGAGCGGGAACAGAGAGCGGAGTGACTGTTTGAAAAGAGCGGGAACAGAGAGCGGAGTGACTGTTTAAAAAGAGCGGGAACAGAGAGCGGAGTGACTGTTTGAAAATAGCGGGAAGAGAGAGCGGAGTGACTGTGTGAAAAGAGCGGGAACAGAGAGCGGAGTGACTGTTTGAAAAGAACGGGAACAGAGAGCGGAATGACTGTTTGAAAAGAGCGGGAACAGAGAGCGGAGTGACTGATAAAAAAGAGCGAGAGCAGAGAGCGGAGTGACTGTTTGAAAAGAGCGGGAACAGAGAGCGGAGTGACTGCTAAAAAGAGCGGGAACAGAGAGTGGAGTGACTGTTTGAAAAGAGCGGGAACAGAGAGCGGATTGACTGTTAAAAAGAGCGGGAACAGAGAGTGGAGTGATTGTGTAAAAAGAGCGGGAACAGAGAGCGGAGTGACTGTTTGAAAAGAGCGGGAACAGAGAGCAGAGTGACTGTTAAAAAAGAGCGGGAGCAGAGAGCGGAATGACTGTTTGAAAAGAGCGGGAACAGAGAGCGGAGTGACTGTTTGAAAAGAGCGGGAACAGAGAGCAGAGTGACTGTTAAAAAAGAGCGGGAACAGAGAGCGGATTGACTGTTAAAAAGAGCGGGAACAGAGAGCGGAGTGACTGTTAAAAAGAGCGGGAACAGAGAGCGGAGTGGCTGTTTAAAAAGAGCGGGAACAGAGAGTGGAGTGACTGTGTAAAAAGAGCGGGAACAGAGAGCGGAGTGACTGTTAAAAAGAGCGGGAACAGAGAGCGGAGTGACTGTTAAAAAGAGCGGGAACAGAGAGCGGAGTGACTGTTTGAAAAGAGCGGGAGCAGAGAGCGGAGTGACTGTTTGAAAAGAGTGGGAACAGAGAGCAGGAGTGACTGTTAAAAAGAGCGGGAGCAGAGGGCGGAGTGACTGTTTAAAAAGAGCGGGAACAGAGAGCGGAGTGACTGTTAAAAAAGAGCGGGAACAGAGAGCGGAGTGACTGTTTGAAAAGAGCGGGAACAGAGAGCGGAGTGACTGTTTGAAAAGAGCGGGAACAGAGAGCGGAGTGACTGTTTAAAAAGAGCGGGAACAGAGAGCGGAGTGACTGTTTGAAAATAGCGGGAAGAGAGAGCGGAGTGACTGTGTGAAAAGAGCGGGAACAGAGAGCGGAGTGACTGTTTGAAAAGAACGGGAACAGAGAGCGGAATGACTGTTTGAAAAGAGCGGGAACAGAGAGCGGAGTGACTGATAAAAAAGAGCGAGAGCAGAGAGCGGAGTGACTGTTTGAAAAGAGCGGGAACAGAGAGCGGAGTGACTGCTAAAAAGAGCGGGAACAGAGAGTGGAGTGACTGTTTGAAAAGAGCGGGAACAGAGAGCGGATTGACTGTTAAAAAGAGCGGGAACAGAGAGTGGAGTGATTGTGTAAAAAGAGCGGGAACAGAGAGCGGAGTGACTGTTTGAAAAGAGCGGGAACAGAGAGCAGAGTGACTGTTAAAAAAGAGCGGGAGCAGAGAGCGGAATGACTGTTTGAAAAGAGCGGGAACAGAGAGCGGAGTGACTGTTTGAAAAGAGCGGGAACAGAGAGCAGAGTGACTGTTAAAAAAGAGCGGGAACAGAGAGCGGATTGACTGTTAAAAAGAGCGGGAACAGAGAGCGGAGTGACTGTTAAAAAGAGCGGGAACAGAGAGCGGAGTGGCTGTTTAAAAAGAGCGGGAACAGAGAGTGGAGTGACTGTGTAAAAAGAGCGGGAACAGAGAGCGGAGTGACTGTTAAAAAGAGCGGGAACAGAGAGCGGAGTGACTGTTAAAAAGAGCGGGAACAGAGAGCGGAGTGACTGTTTGAAAAGAGCGGGAGCAGAGAGCGGAGTGACTGTTTGAAAAGAGTGGGAACAGAGAGCAGGAGTGACTGTTAAAAAGAGCGGGAGCAGAGGGCGGAGTGACTGTTTAAAAAGAGCGGGAACAGAGAGCGGAGTGACTGTTAAAAAAGAGCGGGAACAGAGAGCGGAGTGACTGTTTGAAAAGAGCGGGAACAGAGAGCCGAGTGACTGATAAAAAAGAGCGGGAACAGAGAGCGGAGTGACTGTTAAAAAGAGCGGGAACAGAGAGCGGAGTGGCTGCTTAAAAAGAGCGGGAACAGAGAGTGGAGTGACTGTTTGAAAAGAGCGGGAACAGAGAGCGGAGTGACTGTTAAAAAGAGCGGGAACAGAGAGCGGAGTGACTGTTTAAAAAGAGCGGGAACAGAGAGCGGAGTGACTGTTTGAAAAGAGCGAGAACAGAGAGCGGAGTGACTGTTAATAAAGAGCGGGAACAGAGAGCGGAGTGACTGTTAAAAAGAGCGGGAACAGAGAGCGGAGTGGCTGTTTAAAAAGAGCGGGAACAGAGAGAGGAGTGACTGTTAAAAAAGAGCGGGAACAGAGAGCGGAGTGACTGTTTGAAAAGAGCGGGAACAGAGAGCGGAGTGACTGTTTGAAAAGAGCGGGAACAGAGAGCGGAGTGACTGTTAATAAAGAGCGGGAACAGAGAGCGGAGTGACTGTTAAAAAAGAGCGGGAACAGAGAGCGGAGTGACTGTTAAAAAAGAGCGGGAGCAGAGAGCGGAGTGACTGTTTGAAAAGAGCGGGAACAGAGAGCAGAGTGACTGTTTGAAAAGAGCGGGAACAGAGAGTGGAGTGACTGTTTGAAAAGAGCGGGAACAGAGAGCGGAGTGACTGTTTGAAAAGAGCGGGAACAGAGAGCGGAGTGACTGTTTGAAAAGAGCGGGAACAGAGAGCGGAGTGACTGTTTGAAAAGAGCGGGAACAGAGAGCGGAGTGACTGTTTGAAAAGAGCGGGAACAGAGAGCGGAGTGACTGTTAAAAAGAGCGGGAACAGAGAGCGGAGCGGCTGTTTAAAAAGAGCGGGAACAGAGAGTGGAGTGACTGTTTGAAAAGAGCGGGAACAGAGAGCGGAGTGACTGTTAAAAAGAGCGGGAACAGAGAGCGGAGTGACTGTTTAAAAAGAGCGGGAACAGAGAGCGGAGTGACTGTTTGAAAAGAGCGGGAACAGAGAGCGGAGTGACTGTTTAAAAAGAGCGGGAACAGAGAGCGGAGTGACTGTTTGAAAAGAGAGGGAACAGAGAGCGGAGTGACTGTTAAAAAAGAGCGGGAGCAGAGAGCGGAGTGACTGTTTGAAAAGAGCGGGAACAGAGAGCGGAGTGACTGTTTGAAAAGAGCGGGAACAGAGAGCGGAGTGACTGTTTGAAAAGAGCGGGAACATAGAGCGGAGTGACTGTTTGAAAAGAGCGGGAACAGAGAGCGGAGTGACTGTTTAAAAAGAGCGGGAACAGAGAGTGGAGTGACTGTTTGAAAAGAGCGGGAACAGAGAGCGGAGTGACTGTTTAAAAAGAGCGGGAACAGAGAGCGGAGTGACTGTTTGAAAAGAGCGGGAGCAGAGAGCGGAGTGACTGTTAAAAAATGGAGTGAACAGAGAGCGGAGTGACTGTTTGAAAAGAGCGGGACAGAGAGCGGAGTGACTGTTTGAAAAGAGCGGGAACAGAGAGCAGAGTGACTGTTAAAAAGAGCGGGAACAGAGAGCGGAGTGACTGTTTAAAAAGAGCGGGAACAGAGAGCGGAGTGACTGTTTGAAAAGAGCGGGAGCAGAGAGCGGAGTGACTGTTTGAAAAGAGTGGGAACAGAGAGCAGGAGTGACTGTTAAAAAGAGCGGGAGCAGAGGGCGGAGTGACTGTTTAAAAAGAGCGGGAACAGAGAGCGGAGTGACTGTTAAAAAAGAGCAGGAACAGAGAGCGGAGTGACTGTATGAAAAGAGCGGGAACAGAGAGCGGAGTGACTGATCAAAAAGAGAGGGAACAGAGAGCGGAGTGACTGTTAAAAAGAGCGGGAACAGAGAGCGGAGTGGCTGTTTAAAAAGAGCGGGAACAGAGAGCGGAGTGACTGTTTGAAAAGAGCGGGAAAAGAGAGCAGAGTGACTGTTAAAAAAGAGTGGGAGCAGAGAGCGGAATGACTGTTTGAAAAGAGCGGGAACAGAGAGCGGAGTGACTGTTTGAAAATAGCGGGAACAGAGAGCGGAGTGACTGTTTGAAAAGAGCGGGAACAGAGAGCGGAGTGACTGTTTGAAAAGAGCGGGAGCAGACAGCGGAGTGAATGTTTAAAAAGAGCGGGAACAGAGAGCAGAGTAACTGTCTCAAAAGAGCGGGAATAGAGAGCGGAGTGACTGTTTGAAAGGAGCGGGAACAGAGAGCGGAGTGACTGTTTGAAAAGAGCGGGAACAGAGAGCGGAGTGACTGTTTGAAAAGAGCGGGAACAGAGAGCGGAGTGACTGTTTGAAAAGAGCGGGAACAGAGAGCGGAGTGACTGATAAAAAAGAGCGGGAACAGAGAGCGGAGTGACTGTTAAAAAGAGCGGGAACAGAGAGCGGAGCGGCTGTTTAAAAAGAGCGGGAACAGAGAGTGGAGTGACTGTTTGAAAAGAGCGGGAACAGAGAGCGGAGTGACTGTTAAAAAGAGCGGGAACAGAGAGCGGAGTGACTGTTTAAAATGAGCGGGAACAGAGAGCGGAGTGACTGTTTGAAAAGAGCGGGAACAGAGAGCGGAGTGACTGTTTAAAAAGAGCGGGAACAGAGAGCGGAGTGACTGTTTAAAAAGAGCGGGAACAGAGAGCGGAGTGACTGTTAAAAAGAGCGGGAACAGAGAGCGGAGTGACTGTTTAAAATGAGCGGGAACAGAGAGCGGAGTGACTGTTTGAAAAGAGCGGGAACAGAGAGCGGAGTGACTGTTTAAAAAGAGCGGGAACAGAGAGCGGAGTGACTGTTTAAAAAGAGCGGGAACAGAGAGCGGAGTGACTGTTTGAAAAGAGCGGGAACAGAGAGCGGAGTGACTGTTAAAAAGAGCGGGAACAGAGAGCGGAGCGGCTGTTTAAAAAGAGCGGGAACAGAGAGTGGAGTGACTGTTTGAAAAGAGCGGGAACAGAGAGCGGAGTGACTGTTAAAAAGAGCGGGAACAGAGAGCGGAGTGACTGTTTAAAATGAGCGGGAACAGAGAGCGGAGTGACTGTTTGAAAAGAGCGGGAACAGAGAGCGGAGTGACTGTTTAAAAAGAGCGGGAACAGAGAGCGGAGTGACTGTTTAAAAAGAGCGGGAACAGAGAGCGGAGTGACTGTTAAAAAGAGCGGGAACAGAGAGCGGAGTGACTGTTTAAAAAGAGCGGGAACAGAGAGCGGATTGACTGTTAAAAAGAGCGGGAACAGAGAGTGGAGTGACTGTGTAAAAAGAGCGGGAACAGAGAGCGGAGTGACTGTTTGAAAAGAGCGGGAACAGAGAGCAGAGTGACTGTTAAAAAAGAGCGGGAGCAGAGAGCGGAATGACTGTTTGAAAAGAGCGGGAACAGAGAGCGGAGTGACTGTTTGAAAAGAGCGGGAACAGAGAGCAGAGTGACTGTTAAAAAAGAGCGGGAACAGAGAGCGGATTGACTGTTAAAAAGAGCGGGAACAGAGAGCGGAGTGACTGTTAAAAAGAGCGGGAACAGAGAGCGGAGTGGCTGTTTAAAAAGAGCGGGAACAGAGAGTGGAGTGACTGTGTAAAAAGAGCGGGAACAGAGAGCGGAGTGACTGTTAAAAAGAGCGGGAACAGAGAGCGGAGTGACTGTTAAAAAGAGCGGGAACAGAGAGCCGAGTGACTGTTTGAAAAGAGCGGGAGCAGAGAGCGGAGTGACTGTTTGAAAAGAGTGGGAACAGAGAGCAGGAGTGACTGTTAAAAAGAGCGGGAGCAGAGGGCGGAGTGACTGTTTAAAAAGAGCGGGAACAGAGAGCGGAGTGACTGTTAAAAAAGAGCGGGAACAGAGAGCGGAGTGACTGATAAAAAAGAGCGGGAACAGAGAGCGGAGTGACTGTTAAAAAGAGCGGGAACAGAGAGCGGAGTGGCTGCTTAAAAAGAGCGGGAACAGAGAGTGGAGTGACTGTTTGAAAAGAGCGGGATACAGAGAGCGGAGTGACTGTTAAAAAGAGCGGGAACAGAGAGCGGAGTGACTGTTTAAAAAGAGCGGGAACAGAGAGCGGAGTGACTGTTTGAAAAGAGCGAGAACAGAGAGCGGAGTGACTGTTTGAAAAGAGCGGGAACAGAGAGCGGAGTGACTGTTTGAAAATAGCAGGAACAGAGAGCAGAGTGATTGTTTGAAAAGAGCGGGAACAGAGAGCGGAGACACTGTTAAAAAGAGCGGGAACAGAGAGCGGAGTGGCTGTTTAAAAAGAGCGGGAACAGAGAGAGGAGTGACTGTTAAAAAAGAGCGGGAACAGAGAGCGGAGTGACTGTTTGAAAAGAGCGGGAACAGAGAGCGGAGTGACTGTTTGAAAAGAGCGGGAACAGAGAGCGGAGTGACTGTTAATAAAGAGCGGGAACAGAGAGCGGAGTGACTGTTAAAAAAGAGCGGGAACAGAGAGCGGAGTGACTGTTAAAAAAGAGCGGGAGCAGAGAGCGGAGTGACTGTTTGAAAAGAGCGGGAACAGAGAGCAGAGTGACTGTTTGAAAAGAGCGGGAACAGAGAGTGGAGTGACTGTTTGAAAAGAGCGGGAACAGAGAGCGGAGTGACTGTTTGAAAAGAGCGGGAACAGAGAGCGGAGTGACTGTTTGAAAAGAGCGGGAACAGAGAGCGGAGTGACTGTTTGAAAAGAGCGGGAACAGAGAGCGGAGTGACTGTTTGAAAAGAGCGGGAACAGAGAGCGGAGTGACTGTTAAAAAGAGCGGGAACAGAGAGCGGAGCGGCTGTTTAAAAAGAGCGGGAACAGAGAGTGGAGTGACTGTTTGAAAAGAGCGGGAACAGAGAGCGGAGTGACTGTTAAAAAGAGCGGGAACAGAGAGCGGAGTGACTGTTTAAAAAGAGCGGGAACAGAGAGCGGAGTGACTGTTTGAAAAGAGCGGGAACAGAGAGCGGAGTGACTGTTAAAAAAGAGCGGGAGCAGAGAGCGGAGTGACTGTTTGAAAAGAGCGGGAACAGAGAGCGGAGTGACTGTTTGAAAAGAGCGGGAACAGAGAGCGGAGTGACTGTTTGAAAAAAGCGGGAACATAGAGCGGAGTGACTGTTTGAAAAGAGCGGGAACAGAGAGCGGAGTGACTGTTTGAAAAGAGCGGGAACAGAGAGCGGAGTGACTGTTTGAAAAGAGCGGGAACAGAGAGCGGAGTGACTGTTTGAAAATAGCGGGAACAGAGAGCGGAGTGATTGTTTGAAAAGAGCGGGAACAGAGAGCGGAGAGACTGTTAAAAAGAGCGGGAACAGAGAGCGGAGTGGCTGTTTAAAAAGAGCGGGAACAGAGAACGGAGTGACTGTTTGAAAAGAGCGGGAACAGAGAGCGGAGTGACTGTTTAAAAAGAGCGGGAACAGAGAGCGGAGTGACTGTTTGAAAATAGCGGGAAGAGAGAGCGGAGTGACTGTTTGAAAAGAGCGGGAACAGAGAGCGGAGTGACTGTTTGAAAAGAGCGGGAACAGAGAGCAGAGTGACTGTTTGAAAATAGCGGGAACAGAGAGCGGAGTGACTGTGTAAAAAGAGCGGGAACAGAGAGCGGAGTGACTGTTTGAAAAGAGCGGGAACAGAGAGCAGAGTGACTGTTTGAAAATAGCGGGAACAGAGAGCGGAGTGACTGTTTGAAAATAGCGGGAACAGAGAGCGGAGTGACTGTTTGAAAAGAGCGGGAACAGAGAGCGGAATGACTGTTTGAAAAGAGCGGGAACAGAGAGCGGAGTGACTGTTTGAAAATAGCGGGAACAGAGAGCGGAGTGACTGTTTGAAAAGAGCGGGAACAGAGAGCGGAGTGACTGTTTGAAAAGAGCGGGAACAGAGAGCAGAGTGACTGTTAAAAAAGAGCGGGAGCAGAGAGCGGAATGACTGTTTGAAAAGAGCGGGAACAGAGAGCGGAGTGACTGTTTGAAAAGAGCGGGAACAGAGAGCGCAGTGACTGTTTAAAAAGAGCGGGAACAGAGAGCGGAGTGACTGTTTGAAAAGAGCGGGAGCAGAGAGCGGAGTGACTGTTAAAAAATGGAGTGAACAGAGAGCGGAGTGACTGTTTGAAAAGAGCGGGACAGAGAGCGGAGTGACTGTTTGAAAAGAGCGGTAACAGAGAGCGGAGTGACTGTTTAAAAAGAGCGGGAACAGAGAGCGGAGTGACTGTTTAAAAAGAGCGGGAACAGAGAGCGGAGTGACTGTTAAAAAGAGCGGGAACAGAGAGCGGAGTGACTGTTAAAAAGAGCGGGAACAGAGAGCGGAGTGACTGTTTGAAAAGAGCGGGAGCAGAGAGCGGAGTGACTGTTAAAAAGAGCGGGAACAGAGAGCGGAGTGGCTGTTTAAAAAGAGCGGGAACAGAGAGCGGAGTGACTGTTTGAAAAGAGCGGGAGCAGAGAGCGGAATGACTGTTTGAAAAGAGCGGGAACAGAGAGCGGAGTGACTGTTTGAAAAGAGCGGGAACAGAGAGCGGAGTGACTGTTAAAAAGAGCGGGAACAGAGAGCGGAGTGACTGTTAAAAAGAGCGGGAACAGAGAGCGGAGTGACTGTTTGAAAAGAGCGGGAGCAGAGAGCGGAGTGACTGTTTGAAAAGAGTGGGAACAGAGAGCAGGAGTGACTGTTAAAAAGAGCGGGAGCAGAGGGCGGAGTGACTGTTTAAAAAGAGCGGGAACAGAGAGCGGAGTGACTGTTAAAAAAGAGCAGGAACAGAGAGCGGAGTGACTGTTTGAAAAGAGCGGGAACAGAGAGCGGAGTGACTGATCAAAAAGAGAGGGAACAGAGAGCGGAGTGACTGTTAAAAAGAGCGGGAACAGAGAGAGGAGTGGCTGTTTAAAAAGAGCGGGAACAGAGAGCGGAGTGACTGTTTGAAAAGAGCGGGAACAGAGAGCAGAGTGACTGTTAAAAAAGAGTGGGAGCAGAGAGCGGAATGACTGTTTGAAAAGAGCGGGAACAGAGAGCGGAGTGACTGTTTGAAAATAGCGGGAACAGAGAGCGGAGTGACTGTTTGAAAAGAGCGGGAACAGAGAGCGGAGTGACTGTTTGAAAAGAGCGGGAGCAGACAGCGGAGTGACTGTTTAAAAAGAGCGGGAACAGAGAGCAGAGTAACTGTCTCAAAAGAGCGGGAATAGAGAGCGGAGTGACTGTTTGAAAAGAGCGGGAACAGAGAGCGGAGTGACTGTTTGAAAAGAGCGGGAACAGAGAGCGGAGTGACTGTTTGAAAAGAGCGGGAACAGAGAGCGGAGTGACTGATAAAAAAGAGCGGGAACAGAGAGCGGAGTGACTGTTAAAAAGAGCGGGAACAGAGAGCGGAGCGGCTGTTTAAAAAGAGCGGGAACAGAGAGTGGAGTGACTGTTTGAAAAGAGCGGGAACAGAGAGCGGAGTGACTGTTTAAAAAGAGCGGGAACAGAGAGCGGAGTGACTGTTTGAAAATAGCGGGAAGAGAGAGCGGAGTGACTGTTTGAAAAGAGCGGGAACAGAGAGCGGAGTGACTGTTTGAAAAGAGCGGGAACAGAGAGCGGAATGACTGATAAAAAAGAGCGAGAGCAGAGAGCGGAGTGACTGTTTGAAAAGAGCGGGAACAGAGAGCGGAGTGACTGTTTAAAAAGAGCGGGAACAGAGAGTGGAGTGACTGTTTGAAAAGAGTGGGTACAGAGAGCGGAGTGACTGTTTAAAAAGAGCGGGAACAGAGAGCGGAGTGACTGTTTGAAAAGAGCGGGAGCAGAGAGCGGAGTGACTGTTAAAAAATGGAGTGAACAGAGAGCGGAGTGACTGTTTGAAAAGAGCGGGACAGAGAGCGGAGTGACTGTTTGAAAAGAGCGGTAACAGAGAGCGGAGTGACTGTTTAAAAAGAGCGGGAACAGAGAGCGGAGTGACTGTTTAAAAAGAGCGGGAACAGAGAGCGGAGTGACTGTTAAAAAGAGCGGGAACAGAGAGCGGAGTGACTGTTAAAAAGAGCGGGAACAGAGAGCGGAGTGACTGTTTGAAAAGAGCGGGAGCAGAGAGCGGAGTGACTGTTAAAAAGAGCGGGAACAGAGAGCGGAGTGGCTGTTTAAAAAGAGCGGGAACAGAGAGCGGAGTGACTGTTTGAAAAGAGCGGGAGCAGAGAGCGGAATGACTGTTTGAAAAGAGCGGGAACAGAGAGCGGAGTGACTGTTTGAAAAGAGCGGGAACAGAGAGCGGAGTGACTGTTAAAAAGAGCGGGAACAGAGAGCGGAGTGACTGTTAAAAAGAGCGGGAACAGAGAGCGGAGTGACTGTTTGAAAAGAGCGGGAGCAGAGAGCGGAGTGACTGTTTGAAAAGAGTGGGAACAGAGAGCAGGAGTGACTGGTAAAAAGAGCGGGAGCAGAGGGCGGAGTGACTGTTTAAAAAGAGCGGGAACAGAGAGCGGAGTGACTGTTAAAAAAGAGCAGGAACAGAGAGCGGAGTGACTGTTTGAAAAGAGCGGGAACAGAGAGCGGAGTGACTCATCAAAAAGAGAGGGAACAGAGAGCGGAGTGACTGTTAAAAAGAGCGGGAACAGAGAGCGGAGTGGCTGTTTAAAAAGAGCGGGAACAGAGAGCGGAGTGACTGTTTGAAAAGAGCGGGAACAGAGAGCGGAGTGACTGTTTGAAAAGAGCGGGAGCAGACAGCGGAGTGACTGTTTAAAAAGAGCGGGAACAGAGAGCAGAGTAACTGTCTCAAAAGAGCGGGAATAGAGAGCGGAGTGACTGTTTGAAAGGAGCGGGAACAGAGAGCGGAGTGACTGTTTGAAAAGAGCGGGAACAGAGAGCGGAGTGACTGTTTGAAAAGAGCGGGAACAGAGAGCGGAGTGACTGTTAAAAAGAGCGGGAACAGAGAGCGGAGTGACTGTTTAAAATGAGCGGGAACAGAGAGCGGAGTGACTGTTTGAAAAGAGCGGGAACAGAGAGCGGAGTGACTGTTTAAAAAGAGCGGGAACAGAGAGCGGAGTGACTGTTTAAAAAGAGCGGGAACAGAGAGCGGAGTGACTGTTTGAAAAGAGCGGGAACAGAGAGCGGAGTGACTGTTAAAAAAGAGCGGGAGCAGAGAGCGGAGTGACTGTTTGAAAAGAGCGGGAACAGAGAGCGGAGTGACTGTTTGAAAAGAGCGGGAACAGAGAGCGGAGTGACTGTTTGAAAAGAGCGGGAACATAGAGCGGAGTGACTGTTTGAAAAGAGCGGGAACAGAGAGCGGAGTGACAGTTTGAAAAGAGCGGGAACAGAGAGCGGAGTGACTGTTTGAAAAGAGCGGGAACAGAGAGCGGAGTGACTGTTTGAAAATAGCGGGAACAGAGAGCGGAGTGATTGTTTGAAAAGAGCGGGAACAGAGAGCGGAGAGACTGTTAAAAAGAGCAGGAACAGAGAGCGGAGTGGCTGTTTAAAAAGAGCGGGAACAGAGAGCGGAGTGACTGTTTGAAAAGAGCGGGAACAGAGAGCGGAGTGACTGTTTGAAAAGAGCGGGAACAGAGAGCGGAGTGACTGTTTGAAAAGAGCGGGAACAGAGAGCGGAGTGACTGTTTAAAAAGAGCGGGAACAGAGAGCGGAGTGACTGTTTGAAAATAGCGGGAAGAGAGAGCGGAGTGACTGTGTGAAAAGAGCGGGAACAGAGAGCGGAGTGACTGTTTGAAAAGAACGGGAACAGAGAGCGGAATGACTGTTTGAAAAGAGCGGGAACAGAGAGCGGAGTGACTGATAAAAAAGAGCGAGAGCAGAGAGCGGAGTGACTGTTTTAAAAGAGCGGGAACAGAGAGCGGAGTGACTGCTAAAAAGAGCGGGAACAGAGAGTGGAGTGACTGTTTGAAAAGAGCGGGAACAGAGAGCGGATTGACTGTTAAAAAGAGCGGGAACAGAGAGTGGAGTGATTGTGTAAAAAGAGCGGGAACAGAGAGCGGAGTGACTGTTTGAAAAGAGCGGGAACAGAGAGCAGAGTGACTGTTAAAAAAGAGCGGGAGCAGAGAGCGGAATGACTGTTTGAAAAGAGCGGGAACAGAGAGCGGAGTGACTGTTTGAAAAGAGCGGGAACAGAGAGCAGAGTGACTGTTAAAAAAGAGCGGGAACAGAGAGCGGATTGACTGTTAAAAAGAGCGGGAACAGAGAGCGGAGTGACTGTTAAAAAGAGCGGGAACAGAGAGCGGAGTGGCTGTTTAAAAAGAGCGGGAACAGAGAGTGGAGTGACTGTGTAAAAAGAGCGGGAACAGAGAGCGGAGTGACTGTTAAAAAGAGCGGGAACAGAGAGCGGAGTGACTGTTAAAAAGAGCGGGAACAGAGAGCGGAGTGACTGTTTGAAAAGAGCGGGAGCAGAGAGCGGAGTGACTGTTTGAAAAGAGTGGGAACAGAGAGCAGGAGTGACTGTTAAAAAGAGCGGGAGCAGAGGGCGGAGTGACTGTTTAAAAAGAGCGGGAACAGAGAGCGGAGTGACTGTTAAAAAAGAGCGGGAACAGAGAGCGGAGTGACTGTTTGAAAAGAGCGGGAACAGAGAGCGGAGTGACTGTTTGAAAAGAGCGGGAACAGAGAGCGGAGTGACTGTTTAAAAAGAGCGGGAACAGAGAGCGGAGTGACTGTTTGAAAATAGCGGGAAGAGAGAGCGGAGTGACTGTGTGAAAAGAGCGGGAACAGAGAGCGGAGTGACTGTTTGAAAAGAACGGGAACAGAGAGCGGAATGACTGTTTGAAAAGAGCGGGAACAGAGAGCGGAGTGACTGATAAAAAAGAGCGAGAGCAGAGAGCGGAGTGACTGTTTGAAAAGAGCGGGAACAGAGAGCGGAGTGACTGCTAAAAAGAGCGGGAACAGAGAGTGGAGTGACTGTTTGAAAAGAGCGGGAACAGAGAGCGGATTGACTGTTAAAAAGAGCGGGAACAGAGAGTGGAGTGATTGTGTAAAAAGAGCGGGAACAGAGAGCGGAGTGACTGTTTGAAAAGAGCGGGAACAGAGAGCAGAGTGACTGTTAAAAAAGAGCGGGAGCAGAGAGCGGAATGACTGTTTGAAAAGAGCGGGAACAGAGAGCGGAGTGACTGTTTGAAAAGAGCGGGAACAGAGAGCAGAGTGACTGTTAAAAAAGAGCGGGAACAGAGAGCGGATTGACTGTTAAAAAGAGCGGGAACAGAGAGCGGATTGACTGTTAAAAAGAGCGGGAACAGAGAGCGGAGTGACTGTTTGAAAAGAGCGGGAGCAGAGAGCGGAGTGACTGTTTGAAAAGAGTGGGAACAGAGAGCAGGAGTGACTGTTAAAAAGAGCGGGAGCAGAGGGCGGAGTGACTGTTTAAAAAGAGCGGGAACAGAGAGCGGAGTGACTGTTAAAAAAGAGCGGGAACAGAGAGCGGAGTGACTGTTTGAAAAGAGCGGGAACAGAGAGCGGAGTGACTGTTTGAAAAGAGCGGGAACAGAGAGCGGAGTGACTGTTTAAAAAGAGCGGGAACAGAGAGCGGAGTGACTGTTTGAAAATAGCGGGAAGAGAGAGCGGAGTGACTGTGTGAAAAGAGCGGGAACAGAGAGCGGAGTGACTGTTTGAAAAGAACGGGAACAGAGAGCGGAATGACTGTTTGAAAAGAGCGGGAACAGAGAGCGGAGTGACTGATAAAAAAGAGCGAGAGCAGAGAGCGGAGTGACTGTTTGAAAAGAGCGGGAACAGAGAGCGGAGTGACTGCTAAAAAGAGCGGGAACAGAGAGTGGAGTGACTGTTTGAAAAGAGCGGGAACAGAGAGCGGATTGACTGTTAAAAAGAGCGGGAACAGAGAGTGGAGTGATTGTGTAAAAAGAGCGGGAACAGAGAGCGGAGTGACTGTTTGAAAAGAGCGGGAACAGAGAGCAGAGTGACTGTTAAAAAAGAGCGGGAGCAGAGAGCGGAATGACTGTTTGAAAAGAGCGGGAACAGAGAGCGGAGTGACTGTTTGAAAAGAGCGGGAACAGAGAGCAGAGTGACTGTTAAAAAAGAGCTGGAACAGAGAGCGGATTGACTGTTAAAAAGAGCGGGAACAGAGAGCGGAGTGACTGTTAAAAAGAGCGGGAACAGAGAGCGGAGTGGCTGTTTAAAAAGAGCGGGAACAGAGAGTGGAGTGACTGTGTAAAAAGAGCGGGAACAGAGAGCGGAGTGACTGTTAAAAAGAGCGGGAACAGAGAGCGGAGTGACTGTTAAAAAGAGCGGGAACAGAGAGCGGAGTGACTGTTTGAAAAGAGCGGGAGCAGAGAGCGGAGTGACTGTTTGAAAAGAGTGGGAACAGAGAGCAGGAGTGACTGTTAAAAAGAGCGGGAGCAGAGGGCGGAGTGACTGTTTAAAAAGAGCGGGAACAGAGAGCGGAGTGACTGTTAAAAAAGAGCGGGAACAGAGAGCGGAGTGACTGTTTGAAAAGAGCGGGAACAGAGAGCCGAGTGACTGATAAAAAAGAGCGGGAACAGAGAGCGGAGTGACTGTTAAAAAGAGCGGGAACAGAGAGCGGAGTGGCTGCTTAAAAAGAGCGGGAACAGAGAGTGGAGTGACTGTTTGAAAAGAGCGGGAACAGAGAGCGGAGTGACTGTTAAAAAGAGCGGGAACAGAGAGCGGAGTGACTGTTTAAAAAGAGCGGGAACAGAGAGCGGAGTGACTGTTTGAAAAGAGCGAGAACAGAGAGCGGAGTGACTGTTAATAAAGAGCGGGAACAGAGAGCGGAGTGACTGTTAAAAAGAGCGGGAACAGAGAGCGGAGTGGCTGTTTAAAAAGAGCGGGAACAGAGAGAGGAGTGACTGTTAAAAAAGAGCGGGAACAGAGAGCGGAGTGACTGTTTGAAAAGAGCGGGAACAGAGAGCGGAGTGACTGTTTGAAAAGAGCGGGAACAGAGAGCGGAGTGACTGTTAATAAAGAGCGGGAACAGAGAGCGGAGTGACTGTTAAAAAAGAGCGGGAACAGAGAGCGGAGTGACTGTTAAAAAAGAGCGGGAGCAGAGAGCGGAGTGACTGTTTGAAAAGAGCGGGAACAGAGAGCAGAGTGACTGTTTAAAAAGAGCGGGAACAGAGAGCGGAGTGACTGTTTGAAAAGAGAGGGAACAGAGAGCGGAGTGACTGTTAAAAAAGAGCGGGAGCAGAGAGCGGAGTGACTGTTTGAAAAGAGCGGGAACAGAGAGCGGAGTGACTGTTTGAAAAGAGCGGGAACAGAGAGCGGAGTGACTGTTTGAAAAGAGCGGGAACATAGAGCGGAGTGACTGTTAAAAAGAGCGGGAACAGAGAGCGGAGTGACTGTTTGAAAAGAGCGGGAACAGAGAGCGGAGTGACTGTTTGAAAAGAGCGGGAACAGAGAGCGGAGTGACTGTTTAAAAAGAGCGGGAACAGAGAGTGGAGTGACTGTTTGAAAAGAGCGGGAACAGAGAGCGGAGTGACTGTTTAAAAAGAGCGGGAACAGAGAGCGGAGTGACTGTTTGAAAAGAGCGGGAGCAGAGAGCGGAGTGACTGTTAAAAAATGGAGTGAACAGAGAGCGGAGTGACTGTTTGAAAAGAGCGGGACAGAGAGCGGAGTGACTGTTTGAAAAGAGCGGGAACAGAGAGCAGAGTGACTGTTAAAAAGAGCGGGAACAGAGAGCGGAGTGACTGTTAAAAAGAGCGGGAACAGAGAGCGGAGTGACTGTTTGAAAAGAGCGGGAGCAGAGAGCGGAGTGACTGTTTGAAAAGAGTGGGAACAGAGAGCAGGAGTGACTGTTAAAAAGAGCGGGAGCAGAGGGCGGAGTGACTGTTTAAAAAGAGCGGGAACAGAGAGCGGAGTGACTGTTAAAAAAGAGCAGGAACAGAGAGCGGAGTGACTGTATGAAAAGAGCGGGAACAGAGAGCGGAGTGACTGATCAAAAAGAGAGGGAACAGAGAGCGGAGTGACTGTTAAAAAGAGCGGGAACAGAGAGCGGAGTGGCTGTTTAAAAAGAGCGGGAACAGAGAGCGGAGTGACTGTTTGAAAAGAGCGGGAAAAGAGAGCAGAGTGACTGTTAAAAAAGAGTGGGAGCAGAGAGCGGAATGACTGTTTGAAAAGAGCGGGAACAGAGAGCGGAGTGACTGTTTGAAAATAGCGGGAACAGAGAGCGGAGTGACTGTTTGAAAAGAGCGGGAACAGAGAGCGGAGTGACTGTTTGAAAAGAGCGGGAGCAGACAGCGGAGTGAATGTTTAAAAAGAGCGGGAACAGAGAGCAGAGTAACTGTCTCAAAAGAGCGGGAATAGAGAGCGGAGTGACTGTTTGAAAGGAGCGGGAACAGAGAGCGGAGTGACTGTTTGAAAAGAGCGGGAACAGAGAGCGGAGTGACTGTTTGAAAAGAGCGGGAACAGAGAGCGGAGTGACTGTTTGAAAAGAGCGGGAACAGAGAGCGGAGTGACTGATAAAAAAGAGCGGGAACAGAGAGCGGAGTGACTGTTAAAAAGAGCGGGAACAGAGAGCGGAGCGGCTGTTTAAAAAGAGCGGGAACAGAGAGTGGAGTGACTGTTTGAAAAGAGCGGGAACAGAGAGCGGAGTGACTGTTAAAAAGAGCGGGAACAGAGAGCGGAGTGACTGTTTAAAATGAGCGGGAACAGAGAGCGGAGTGACTGTTTGAAAAGAGCGGGAACAGAGAGCGGAGTGACTGTTTAAAAAGAGCGGGAACAGAGAGCGGAGTGACTGTTTAAAAAGAGCGGGAACAGAGAGCGGAGTGACTGTTAAAAAGAGCGGGAACAGAGAGCGGAGTGACTGTTTAAAATGAGCGGGAACAGAGAGCGGAGTGACTGTTTGAAAAGAGCGGGAACAGAGAGCGGAGTGACTGTTTAAAAAGAGCGGGAACAGAGAGCGGAGTGACTGTTTAAAAAGAGCGGGAACAGAGAGCGGAGTGACTGTTTGAAAAGAGCGGGAACAGAGAGCGGAGTGACTGTTAAAAAGAGCGGGAACAGAGAGCGGAGTGACTGTTTAAAATGAGCGGGAACAGAGAGCGGAGTGACTGTTTGAAAAGAGCGGGAACAGAGAGCGGAGTGATTGTTTGAAAAGAGCGGGAACAGAGAGCGGAGTGACTGTTTGAAAAGAGCGGGAACAGAGAGCGGATTGACTGTTAAAAAGAGCGGGAACAGAGAGTGGAGTGACTGTGTAAAAAGAGCGGGAACAGAGAGCGGAGTGACTGTTTGAAAAGAGCGGGAACAGAGAGCAGAGTGACTGTTAAAAAAGAGCGGGAGCAGAGAGCGGAATGACTGTTTGAAAAGAGCGGGAACAGAGAGCGGAGTAACTGTTTGAAAAGAGCGGGAACAGAGAGCAGAGTGACTGTTAAAAAAGAGCGGGAACAGAGAGCGGATTGACTGTTAAAAAGAGCGGGAACAGAGAGCGGAGTGACTGTTAAAAAGAGCGGGAACAGAGAGCGGAGTGGCTGTTTAAAAAGAGCGGGAACAGAGAGTGGAGTGACTGTGTAAAAAGAGCGGGAACAGAGAGCGGAGTGACTGTTAAAAAGAGCGGGAACAGAGAGCGGAGTGACTGTTAAAAAGAGCGGGAACAGAGAGCGGAGTGACTGTTTGAAAAGAGCGGGAGCAGAGAGCGGAGTGACTGTTTGAAAAGAGTGGGAACAGAGAGCAGGAGTGACTGTTAAAAAGAGCGGGAGCAGAGGGCGGAGTGACTGTTTAAAAAGAGCGGGAACAGAGAGCGGAGTGACTGTTAAAAAAGAGCGGGAACAGAGAGCGGAGTGACTGTTTGAAAAGAGCGGGAACAGAGAGCAGAGTGACTGTTAAAAAAGAGCGGGAACAGAGAGCGGATTGACTGTTAAAAAGAGCGGGAACAGAGAGCGGAGTGACTGTTAAAAAGAGCGGGAACAGAGAGCGGAGTGGCTGTTTAAAAAGAGCGGGAACAGAGAGCGGAGTGACTGTTTGAAAAGAGCGGGAACAGAGAGCAGAGTGACTGTTAAAAAAGAGCGGGAGCAGAGAGCGGAATGACTGTTTGAAAAGAGCGGGAACAGAGAGTGGAGTGACTGTTTGAAAAGAGCGGGAACAGAGAGCGGAGTGACTGATAAAAAAGAGCAGGAACAGAGAGCGGAGTGACTGTTAAAAAGAGCGGGAACAGAGAGCGGAGCGGCTGTTTAAAAAGAGCGGGAACAGAGAGTGGAGTGACTGTTTGAAAAGAGCGGGAACAGAGAGCGGAGTGACTGTTTAAAAAGAGCGGGAACAGAGAGCGGAGTGACTGTTTGAAAAGAGCGGGAACAGAGAGCGGAGTGACTGTTAAAAAAGAGCGGGAGCAGAGAGCGGAGTGACTGTTTGAAAAGAGCGGGAACAGAGAGCGGAGTGACTGTTTGAAAATAGCGGGAACAGAGAGCGGAGTGACTGTTTGAAAAGAGTGGGAACATAGAGCGGAGTGACTGTTTGAAAAGAGTGGGAACATAGAGCGGAGTGACTGTTTGAAAATAGCGGGAACAGAGAGCGGAGTGACTGTTTGAAAAGAGTGGGAACATAGAGCGGAGTGACTGTTTGAAAAGAGCGGGAACAGAGAGCGGAGTGACTGTTTAAAAAGAGCGGGAACAGAGAGTGGAGTGACTGTTTGAAAAGAGCGGGAACAGAGAGCGGAGTGACTGTTAAAAAGAGCGGGAACAGAGAGCGGAGTGACTGTTTAAAATGAGCGGGAACAGAGAGCGGAGTGACTGTTTGAAAAGAGCGGGAACAGAGAGCGGAGTGACTGTTTAAAAAGAGCGGGAACAGAGAGCGGAGTCACTGTTTAAAAAGAGCGGGAACAGAGAGCGGAGTGACTGTTAAAAAGAGCGGGAACAGAGAGCGGAGTGACTGTTTAAAATGAGCGGGAACAGAGAGCGGAGTGACTGTTTGAAAAGAGCGGGAACAGAGAGCGGAGTGACTGTTTAAAAAGAGCGGGAACAGAGAGCGGAGTGACTGTTTAAAAAGAGCGGGAACAGAGAGCGGAGTGACTGTTTGAAAAGAGCGGGAACAGAGAGCGGAGTGACTGTTAAAAAGAGCGGGAACAGAGAGCGGAGTGACTGTTTAAAATGAGCGGGAACAGAGAGCGGAGTGACTGTTTGAAAAGAGCGGGAACAGAGAGCGGAGTGATTGTTTGAAAAGAGCGGGAACAGAGAGCGGAGTGACTGTTTGAAAAGAGCGGGAACAGAGAGCGGATTGACTGTTAAAAAGAGCGGGAACAGAGAGTGGAGTGACTGTGTAAAAAGAGCGGGAACAGAGAGCGGAGTGACTGTTTGAAAAGAGCGGGAACAGAGAGCAGAGTGACTGTTAAAAAAGAGCGGGAGCAGAGAGCGGAATGACTGTTTGAAAAGAGCGGGAACAGAGAGCGGAGTAACTGTTTGAAAAGAGCGGGAACAGAGAGCAGAGTGACTGTTAAAAAAGAGCGGGAACAGAGAGCGGATTGACTGTTAAAAAGAGCGGGAACAGAGAGCGGAGTGACTGTTAAAAAGAGCGGGAACAGAGAGCGGAGTGGCTGTTTAAAAAGAGCGGGAACAGAGAGTGGAGTGACTGTGTAAAAAGAGCGGGAACAGAGAGCGGAGTGACTGTTAAAAAGAGCGGGAACAGAGAGCGGAGTGACTGTTAAAAAGAGCGGGAACAGAGAGCGGAGTGACTGTTTGAAAAGAGCGGGAGCAGAGAGCGGAGTGACTGTTTGAAAAGAGTGGGAACAGAGAGCAGGAGTGACTGTTAAAAAGAGCGGGAGCAGAGGGCGGAGTGACTGTTTAAAAAGAGCGGGAACAGAGAGCGGAGTGACTGTTAAAAAAGAGCGGGAACAGAGAGCGGAGTGACTGTTTGAAAAGAGCGGGAACAGAGAGCAGAGTGACTGTTAAAAAAGAGCGGGAACAGAGAGCGGATTGACTGTTAAAAAGAGCGGGAACAGAGAGCGGAGTGACTGTTAAAAAGAGCGGGAACAGAGAGCGGAGTGGCTGTTTAAAAAGAGCGGGAACAGAGAGCGGAGTGACTGTTTGAAAAGAGCGGGAACAGAGAGCAGAGTGACTGTTAAAAAAGAGCGGGAGCAGAGAGCGGAATGACTGTTTGAAAAGAGCGGGAACAGAGAGTGGAGTGACTGTTTGAAAAGAGCGGGAACAGAGAGCGGAGTGACTGATAAAAAAGAGCAGGAACAGAGAGCGGAGTGACTGTTAAAAAGAGCGGGAACAGAGAGCGGAGCGGCTGTTTAAAAAGAGCGGGAACAGAGAGTGGAGTGACTGTTTGAAAAGAGCGGGAACAGAGAGCGGAGTGACTGTTTAAAAAGAGCGGGAACAGAGAGCGGAGTGACTGTTTGAAAAGAGCGGGAACAGAGAGCGGAGTGACTGTTAAAAAAGAGCGGGAGCAGAGAGCGGAGTGACTGTTTGAAAAGAGCGGGAACAGAGAGCGGAGTGACTGTTTGAAAATAGCGGGAACAGAGAGCGGAGTGACTGTTTGAAAAGAGTGGGAACATAGAGCGGAGTGACTGTTTGAAAAGAGCGGGAACAGAGAGCGGAGTGACTGTTTGAAAAGAGCGGGAACAGAGAGCGGAGTGACTGTTTGCAAAGAGCGGGAACAGAGAGCGGAGTGACTGTTTAAAAAGAGCGGGAACAGAGAGCGGAGTGACTGTTTGAAAATAGCGGGAAGAGAGAGCGGAGTGACTGTTTGAAAAGAGCGGGAACAGAGAGCGGAGTGACTGTTTGAAAAGAACGGGAACAGAGAGCGGAATGACTGTTTGAAAAGAGCGGGAACAGAGAGCGGAGTGACTGATAAAAAAGAGCGAGAGCAGAGAGCGGAGTGACTGTTTGAAAAGAGCGGGAACAGAGAGCGGAGTGACTGCTAAAAAGAGCGGGAACAGAGAGTGGAGTGACTGTTTGAAAAGAGCGGGAACAGAGAGCGGATTGACTGTTAAAAAGAGCGGGAACAGAGAGTGGAGTGACTGTGTAAAAAGAGCGGGAACAGAGAGCGGAGTGACTGTTTGAAAAGAGCGGGAACAGAGAGCAGAGTGACTGTTAAAAAAGAGCGGGAGCAGAGAGCGGAATGACTGTTTGAAAAGAGCGGGAACAGAGAGCGGAGTGACTGTTTGAAAAGAGCGGGAACAGAGAGCAGAGTGACTGTTAAAAAAGAGCGGGAACAGAGAGCGGATTGACTGTTAAAAAGAGCGGGAACAGAGAGCGGAGTGACTGTTAAAAAGAGCGGGAACAGAGAGCGGAGTGGCTGTTTAAAAAGAGCGGGAACAGAGAGTGGAGTGACTGTGTAAAAAGAGAGGGAACAGAGAGCGGAGTGACTGTTAAAAAGAGCGGGAACAGAGAGCGGAGTGACTGTTAAAAAGAGCGGGAACAGAGAGCCGAGTGACTGTTTGAAAAGAGCGGGAGCAGAGAGCGGAGTGACTGTTTGAAAAGAGTGGGAACAGAGAGCAGGAGTGACTGTTAAAAAGAGCGGGAGCAGAGGGCGGAGTGACTGTTTAAAAAGAGCGGGAACAGAGAGCGGAGTGACTGTTTAAAAAGAGCGGGAACAGAGAGCGGAGTGACTGTTAAAAAAGAGCGGGAACAGAGAGCGGAGTGACTGTTTGAAAAGAGCGGGAACAGAGAGCGGAGTGACTGATAAAAAAGAGCGGGAACAGAGAGCGGAGTGACTGTTAAAAAGAGCGGGAACAGAGAGCGGAGTGGCTGCTTAAAAAGAGCGGGAACAGAGAGTGGAGTGACTGTTTGAAAAGAGCGGGATACAGAGAGCGGAGTGACTGTTAAAAAGAGCGGGAACAGAGAGCGGAGTGACTGTTTAAAAAGAGCGGGAACAGAGAGCGGAGTGACTGTTTGAAAAGAGCGAGAACAGAGAGCGGAGTGACTGTTTGAAAAGAGCGGGAACAGAGAGCGGAGTGACTGTTTGAAAATAGCAGGAACAGAGAGCAGAGTGATTGTTTGAAAAGAGCGGGAACAGAGAGCGGAGACACTGTTAAAAAGAGTGGGAACAGAGAGCGGAGTGGCTGTTTAAAAAGAGCGGGAACAGAGAGAGGAGTGACTGTTAAAAAAGAGCGGGAACAGAGAGCGGAGTGACTGTTTGAAAAGAGCGGGAACAGAGAGCGGAGTGACTGTTTGAAAAGAGCGGGAACAGAGAGCGGAGTGACTGTTAATAAAGAGCGGGAACAGAGAGCGGAGTGACTGTTAAAAAAGAGCGGGAACAGAGAGCGGAGTGACTGTTAAAAAAGAGCGGGAACAGAGAGCGGAGTGACTGTTTGAAAAGAGCGGGAACAGAGAGCAGAGTGACTGTTTGAAAAGAGCGGGAACAGAGAGTGGAGTGACTGTTTGAAAAGAGCGGGAACAGAGAGCGGAGTGACTGTTTGAAAAGAGCGGGAACAGAGAGCGGAGTGACTGTTTGAAAAGAGCGGGAACAGAGAGCGGAGTGACTGTTTGAAAAGAGCGGGAACAGAGAGCGGAGTGACTGTTTGAAAAGAGCGGGAACAGAGAGCGGAGTGACTGTTAAAAAGAGCGGGAACAGAGAGCGGAGCGGCTGTTTAAAAAGAGCGGGAACAGAGAGTGGAGTGACTGTTTGAAAAGAGCGGGAACAGAGAGCGGAGTGACTGTTAAAAAGAGCGGGAACAGAGAGCGGAGTGACTGTTTAAAAAGAGCGGGAACAGAGAGCGGAGTGACTGTTTGAAAAGAGCGGGAACAGAGAGCGGAGTGACTGTTAAAAAAGAGCGGGAGCAGAGAGCGGAGTGACTGTTTGAAAAGAGCGGGAACAGAGAGCGGAGTGACTGTTTGAAAAGAGCGGGAACAGAGAGCGGAGTGACTGTTTGAAAAAAGCGGGAACAGAGAGCGGAGTGACTGTTTGAAAAGAGCGGGAACAGAGAGCGGAGTGACTGTTTGAAAAGAGCGGGAACAGAGAGCGGAGTGACTGTTTGAAAAGAGCGGGAACAGAGAGCGGAGTGACTGTTTGAAAATAGCGGGAACAGAGAGCGGAGTGATTGTTTGAAAAGAGCGGGAACAGAGAGCGGAGAGACTGTTAAAAAGAGCGGGAACAGAGAGCGGAGTGGCTGTTTAAAAAGAGCGGGAACAGAGAACGGAGTGACTGTTTGAAAAGAGCGGGAACAGAGAGCGGAGTGACTGTTTAAAAAGAGCGGGAACAGAGAGCGGAGTGACTGTTTGAAAATAGCGGGAAGAGAGAGCGGAGTGACTGTTTGAAAAGAGCGGGAACAGAGAGCGGAGTGACTGTTTGAAAAGAGCGGGAACAGAGAGCAGAGTGACTGTTTGAAAATAGCGGGAACAGAGAGCGGAGTGACTGTGTAAAAAGAGCGGGAACAGAGAGCGGAGTGACTGTTTGAAAAGAGCGGGAACAGAGAGCAGAGTGACTGTTTGAAAATAGCGGGAACAGAGAGCGGAGTGACTGTTTGAAAATAGCGGGAACAGAGAGCGGAGTGACTGTTTGAAAAGAGCGGGAACAGAGAGCAGAGTGACTGTTAAAAAAGAGCGGGAGCAGAGAGCGGAATGACTGTTTGAAAAGAGCGGGAACAGAGAGCGGAGTGACTGTTTGAAAATAGCGGGAACAGAGAGCGGAGTGACTGTTTGAAAAGAGCGGGAACAGAGAGCGGAGTGACTGTTTGAAAAGAGCGGGAACAGAGAGCAGAGTGACTGTTAAAAAAGAGCGGGAGCAGAGAGCGGAATGACTGTTTGAAAAGAGCGGGAACAGAGAGCGGAGTGATTGTTTGAAAAGAGCGGGAACAGAGAGCGGAGTGACTGTTTGAAAAGAGCGGGAACAGAGAGCGGAGTGACTGTTTGAAAAGAGCGGGAGCAGACAGCGGAGTGACTGTTTGAAAAGAGCGGGAACAGAGAGCGGAGTGACTGTTTGAAAAGAGCGGGAACAGAGAGCGGAGTGACTGTTTGAAAAGAGCGGGAACAGAGAGCGGAGTGACTGTTTAAAAAGAGCGGGAACAGAGAGCGGAGTGACTGTTTGAAAAGAGCGGGAGCAGAGAGCGGAGTGACTGTTTGAAAAGAGCGGGAACAGAGAGCGGAGTGACTGTTTGAAAAGAGCGGGAACAGAGAGCGGAGTGACTGTTTAAAAAGAGCGGGAACAGAGAGCGGAGTGACTGTTTGAAAAGAGCGGGAACAGAGAGCGGAGTGACTGTTTGAAAAGAGCGGGAACAGAGAGCGGAGTGACTGTTTGAAAAGAGCGGGAACAGAGAGCGGAGTGACTGTTTAAAAAGAGCGGGAACAGAGAGCGGAGTGACTGTTTGAAAAGAGCGGGAGCAGAGAGCGGAGTGACTGTTAAAAAATGGAGTGAACAGAGAGCGGAGTGACTGTTTGAAAAGAGCGGGACAGAGAGCGGAGTGACTTTTTGAAAAGAGCGGGAACAGAGAGCGGAGTGACTGTTTAAAAAGAGCGGGAACAGAGAGCGGAGTGACTGTTTAAAAAGAGCGGGAACAGAGAGCGGAGTGACTGTTAAAAAGAGCGGGAACAGAGAGCGGAGTGACTGTTAAAAAGAGCGGGAACAGAGAGCGGAGTGACTGTTTGAAAAGAGCGGAAGCAGAGAGCGGAGTGACTGTTTGAAAAGAGTGGGAACAGAGAGCAGGAGTGACTGTTAAAAAGAGCGGGAGCAGAGGGCGGAGTGACTGTTTAAAAAGAGCGGGAACAGAGAGCGGAGTGACTGTTAAAAAAGAGCAGGAACAGAGAGCGGAGTGACTGTTTGAAAAGAGCGGGAACAGAGAGCGGAGTGACTGATAAAAAAGAGCGGGAACAGAGAGCGGAGTGACTGTTAAAAAGAGCGGGAACAGAGAGCGGAGTGGCTGTTTAAAAAGAGCGGGAACAGAGAGCGGAGTGACTGTTTGAAAAGAGCGGGAACAGAGAGCAGAGTGACTGTTAAAAAAGAGCGGGAGCAGAGAGCGGAATGACTGTTTGAAAATAGCGGGAACAGAGAGCGGAGTGACTGTGTAAAAAGAGCGGGAACAGAGAGCGGAGTGACTGTTTGAAAAGAGCGGGAACAGAGAGCGGAGTGACTGTTTGAAAAGCGCGGGAACAGAGAGCGGAGTGACTGATAAAAAAGAGCAGGAACAGAGAGCGGAGTGACTGTTAAAAAGAGCGGGAACAGAGAGCGGAGCGGCTGTTTAAAAAGAGCGGGAACAGAGAGTGGAGTGACTGTTTGAAAAGAGCGGGAACAGAGAGCGGAGTGACTGTTTAAAAAGAGCGGGAACAGAGAGCGGAGTGACTGTTTGAAAATAGCGGGAACAGAGAGCGGAGTGATTGTTTGAAAAGAGCGGGAACAGAGAGCGGAGATACTGTTAAAAAGAGCGGGAACAGAGAGCGGAATGGCTGTTTAAAAAGAGCGGGAACAGAGAGCGGAGTGACTGTTTGAAAAGAGCGGGAACAGAGAGCGGAGTGACTGTTAAAAAAGAGCGGGAACAGAGAGCGGAGTGACTGTTAAAAAAGAGCGGGAACAGAGAGCGGAGTGACAGTTTGAAAAGAGCGGGAACAGAGAGCGGAGTGACTGTTTGAAAAGAGCGGGAACAGAGAGCGGAGTGACTGTTTGAAAAGAGCGGGAACAGAGAGCGGAGTGACGGTTTGAAAAGAGCGGGAACAGAGAGCGGAGTGACTGTTTGAAAATAGCGGGAACAGAGAGCGGAGTGACTGTTTGAAAAGAGCGGGAACAGAGAGCGGAGTGACTGTTTGAAAAGAGCGGGAACAGAGAGCGGAGTGACTGTTTGAAAAGAGCGGGAACAGAGAGCGGAGTGACTGTTTGAAAAGAGCGGGAGCAGAGAGTGGAGTGACTGTTTAAAAAGAGCGGGAGCAGAGAGCGGAGTGACTGTTTAAAAAGAGCAGGAACAGAGAGCGGAGTGACTGTTTAAAAAGAGCGGGAACAGAGAGCGGAGTGACTGTTTGAAAATAGCGGGAAGAGAGAGCGGAGTGATTGTTTGAAAAGAGCGGGAACAGAGAGCGGAGTGACTGTTTGAAAAGAGCGGGAACAGAGAGCGGAATGACTGTTTGAAAAGAGCGGGAACAGAGAGCGGAGTGACTGATAAAAAAGAGCGAGAGCAGAGAGCGGAGTGACTGTTTGAAAAGAGCGGGAACAGAGAGCGGAGTGACTGTTTAAAAACGAGCGGGAACAGAGAGCGGAGTGACTGTCTAAAAAGAGCGGGAGCAGAGAACGGAGTGACTGTTTGAAAAGAGCGGGAGCAGAGAGCGGAGTGACTGTTTGAAAAGAGCGGGAACAGAGAGCGGAGTGACTGTTTGAAAAGAGCGGGAACAGAGAGCGGAGTGACTGTTTGAAAAGAGCGGGAACAGAGAGCGGAGTGACTGTTTGAAAAGAGAGGGAACAGAGAGCGGAGTGACTGTTTGAAAAGAGAGGGAACAGAGAGCGGAGTGACTGTTAAAAAAGAGCGGGAACAGAGAGCGGAGTGACTGTTAAAAAAGAGCGGGAACAGAGAGCGGAGTGACAGTTTGAAAAGAGCGGGAACAGAGAGCGGAGTGACTGTTTGAAAAGAGCGGGAACAGAGAGCGGAGTGACAGTTTGAAAAGAGCGGGAACAGAGAGCGGAGTGACTGTTAAAAAAGAGCGGTAACAGAGAGCGGATTGACTGTTTGAAAAGAGCGGGAACAGAGAGCGGAGTGACTGTTTGAAAAGAGCAGGAACAGAGAGCGGAGTGACTGTTAAAAAAGAGCGGGAACAGAGAGCGGAGTGACTGTTAAAAAAGAGCGGGAACAGAGAGCGGAGTGACTGTTTGAAAAGAGCGGGAACAGAGAGCAGAGTGACTGTTAAAAAAGAGCGGGAACAGAGAGCGGATTGACTGTTAAAAAGAGCGGGAACAGAGAGCGGAGTGACTGTTAAAAAGAGCGGGAACAGAGAGCGGAGTGGCTGTTTAAAAAGAGCGGGAACAGAGAGCGGAGTGACTGTTTGAAAAGAGCGGGAACAGAGAGCAGAGTGACTGTTAAAAAAGAGCGGGAGCAGAGAGCGGAATGACTGTTTGAAAAGAGCGGGAACAGAGAGTGGAGTGACTGTTTGAAAAGAGCGGGAACAGAGAGCGGAGTGACTGATAAAAAAGAGCAGGAACAGAGAGCGGAGTGACTGTTAAAAAGAGCGGGAACAGAGAGCGGAGCGGCTGTTTAAAAAGAGCGGGAACAGAGAGTGGAGTGACTGTTTGAAAAGAGCGGGAACAGAGAGCGGAGTGACTGTTTAAAAAGAGCGGGAACAGAGAGCGGAGTGACTGTTTGAAAAGAGCGGGAACAGAGAGCGGAGTGACTGTTAAAAAAGAGCGGGAGCAGAGAGCGGAGTGACTGTTTGAAAAGAGCGGGAACAGAGAGCGGAGTGACTGTTTGAAAATAGCGGGAACAGAGAGCGGAGTGACTGTTTGAAAAGAGTGGGAACATAGAGCGGAGTGACTGTTTGAAAAGAGTGGGAACATAGAGCGGAGTGACTGTTTGAAAATAGCGGGAACAGAGAGCGGAGTGACTGTTTGAAAAGAGTGGGAACATAGAGCGGAGTGACTGTTTGAAAAGAGCGGGAACAGAGAGCGGAGTGACTGTTTAAAAAGAGCGGGAACAGAGAGTGGAGTGACTGTTTGAAAAGAGCGGGAACAGAGAGCGGAGTGACTGTTAAAAAGAGCGGGAACAGAGAGCGGAGTGACTGTTTAAAATGAGCGGGAACAGAGAGCGGAGTGACTGTTTGAAAAGAGCGGGAACAGAGAGCGGAGTGACTGTTTAAAAAGAGCGGGAACAGAGAGCGGAGTCACTGTTTAAAAAGAGCGGGAACAGAGAGCGGAGTGACTGTTAAAAAGAGCGGGAACAGAGAGCGGAGTGACTGTTTAAAATGAGCGGGAACAGAGAGCGGAGTGACTGTTTGAAAAGAGCGGGAACAGAGAGCGGAGTGACTGTTTAAAAAGAGCGGGAACAGAGAGCGGAGTGACTGTTTAAAAAGAGCGGGAACAGAGAGCGGAGTGACTGTTTGAAAAGAGCGGGAACAGAGAGCGGAGTGACTGTTAAAAAGAGCGGGAACAGAGAGCGGAGTGACTGTTTAAAATGAGCGGGAACAGAGAGCGGAGTGACTGTTTGAAAAGAGCGGGAACAGAGAGCGGAGTGATTGTTTGAAAAGAGCGGGAACAGAGAGCGGAGTGACTGTTTGAAAAGAGCGGGAACAGAGAGCGGATTGACTGTTAAAAAGAGCGGGAACAGAGAGTGGAGTGACTGTGTAAAAAGAGCGGGAACAGAGAGCGGAGTGACTGTTTGAAAAGAGCGGGAACAGAGAGCAGAGTGACTGTTAAAAAAGAGCGGGAGCAGAGAGCGGAATGACTGTTTGAAAAGAGCGGGAACAGAGAGCGGAGTAACTGTTTGAAAAGAGCGGGAACAGAGAGCAGAGTGACTGTTAAAAAAGAGCGGGAACAGAGAGCGGATTGACTGTTAAAAAGAGCGGGAACAGAGAGCGGAGTGACTGTTAAAAAGAGCGGGAACAGAGAGCGGAGTGGCTGTTTAAAAAGAGCGGGAACAGAGAGTGGAGTGACTGTGTAAAAAGAGCGGGAACAGAGAGCGGAGTGACTGTTAAAAAGAGCGGGAACAGAGAGCGGAGTGACTGTTAAAAAGAGCGGGAACAGAGAGCGGAGTGACTGTTTGAAAAGAGCGGGAGCAGAGAGCGGAGTGACTGTTTGAAAAGAGTGGGAACAGAGAGCAGGAGTGACTGTTAAAAAGAGCGGGAGCAGAGGGCGGAGTGACTGTTTAAAAAGAGCGGGAACAGAGAGCGGAGTGACTGTTAAAAAAGAGCGGGAACAGAGAGCGGAGTGACTGTTTGAAAAGAGCGGGAACAGAGAGCAGAGTGACTGTTAAAAAAGAGCGGGAACAGAGAGCGGATTGACTGTTAAAAAGAGCGGGAACAGAGAGCGGAGTGACTGTTAAAAAGAGCGGGAACAGAGAGCGGAGTGGCTGTTTAAAAAGAGCGGGAACAGAGAGCGGAGTGACTGTTTGAAAAGAGCGGGAACAGAGAGCAGAGTGACTGTTAAAAAAGAGCGGGAGCAGAGAGCGGAATGACTGTTTGAAAAGAGCGGGAACAGAGAGTGGAGTGACTGTTTGAAAAGAGCGGGAACAGAGAGCGGAGTGACTGATAAAAAAGAGCAGGAACAGAGAGCGGAGTGACTGTTAAAAAGAGCGGGAACAGAGAGCGGAGCGGCTGTTTAAAAAGAGCGGGAACAGAGAGTGGAGTGACTGTTTGAAAAGAGCGGGAACAGAGAGCGGAGTGACTGTTTAAAAAGAGCGGGAACAGAGAGCGGAGTGACTGTTTGAAAAGAGCGGGAACAGAGAGCGGAGTGACTGTTAAAAAAGAGCGGGAGCAGAGAGCGGAGTGACTGTTTGAAAAGAGCGGGAACAGAGAGCGGAGTGACTGTTTGAAAATAGCGGGAACAGAGAGCGGAGTGACTGTTTGAAAAGAGTGGGAACATAGAGCGGAGTGACTGTTTGAAAAGAGCGGGAACAGAGAGCGGAGTGACTGTTTGAAAAGAGCGGGAACAGAGAGCGGAGTGACTGTTTGCAAAGAGCGGGAACAGAGAGCGGAGTGACTGTTTAAAAAGAGCGGGAACAGAGAGCGGAGTGACTGTTTGAAAATAGCGGGAAGAGAGAGCGGAGTGACTGTTTGAAAAGAGCGGGAACAGAGAGCGGAGTGACTGTTTGAAAAGAACGGGAACAGAGAGCGGAATGACTGTTTGAAAAGAGCGGGAACAGAGAGCGGAGTGACTGATAAAAAAGAGCGAGAGCAGAGAGCGGAGTGACTGTTTGAAAAGAGCGGGAACAGAGAGCGGAGTGACTGCTAAAAAGAGCGGGAACAGAGAGTGGAGTGACTGTTTGAAAAGAGCGGGAACAGAGAGCGGATTGACTGTTAAAAAGAGCGGGAACAGAGAGTGGAGTGACTGTGTAAAAAGAGCGGGAACAGAGAGCGGAGTGACTGTTTGAAAAGAGCGGGAACAGAGAGCAGAGTGACTGTTAAAAAAGAGCGGGAGCAGAGAGCGGAATGACTGTTTGAAAAGAGCGGGAACAGAGAGCGGAGTGACTGTTTGAAAAGAGCGGGAACAGAGAGCAGAGTGACTGTTAAAAAAGAGCGGGAACAGAGAGCGGATTGACTGTTAAAAAGAGCGGGAACAGAGAGCGGAGTGACTGTTAAAAAGAGCGGGAACAGAGAGCGGAGTGGCTGTTTAAAAAGAGCGGGAACAGAGAGCGGAGTGACTGTTTGAAAAGAGCGGGAACAGAGAGCAGAGTGACTGTTAAAAAAGAGCGGGAGCAGAGAGCGGAATGACTGTTTGAAAAGAGCGGGAACAGAGAGTGGAGTGACTGTTTGAAAAGAGCGGGAACAGAGAGCGGAGTGACTGATAAAAAAGAGCAGGAACAGAGAGCGGAGTGACTGTTAAAAAGAGCGGGAACAGAGAGCGGAGCGGCTGTTTAAAAAGAGCGGGAACAGAGAGTGGAGTGACTGTTTGAAAAGAGCGGGAACAGAGAGCGGAGTGACTGTTTAAAAAGAGCGGGAACAGAGAGCGGAGTGACTGTTTGAAAAGAGCGGGAACAGAGAGCGGAGTGACTGTTAAAAAAGAGCGGGAGCAGAGAGCGGAGTGACTGTTTGAAAAGAGCGGGAACAGAGAGCGGAGTGACTGTTTGAAAATAGCGGGAACAGAGAGCGGAGTGACTGTTTGAAAAGAGTGGGAACATAGAGCGGAGTGACTGTTTGAAAAGAGCGGGAACAGAGAGCGGAGTGACTGTTTGAAAAGAGCGGGAACAGAGAGCGGAGTGACTGTTTGCAAAGAGCGGGAACAGAGAGCGGAGTGACTGTTTAAAAAGAGCGGGAACAGAGAGCGGAGTGACTGTTTGAAAATAGCGGGAAGAGAGAGCGGAGTGACTGTTTGAAAAGAGCGGGAACAGAGAGCGGAGTGACTGTTTGAAAAGAACGGGAACAGAGAGCGGAATGACTGTTTGAAAAGAGCGGGAACAGAGAGCGGAGTGACTGATAAAAAAGAGCGAGAGCAGAGAGCGGAGTGACTGTTTGAAAAGAGCGGGAACAGAGAGCGGAGTGACTGCTAAAAAGAGCGGGAACAGAGAGTGGAGTGACTGTTTGAAAAGAGCGGGAACAGAGAGCGGATTGACTGTTAAAAAGAGCGGGAACAGAGAGTGGAGTGACTGTGTAAAAAGAGCGGGAACAGAGAGCGGAGTGACTGTTTGAAAAGAGCGGGAACAGAGAGCAGAGTGACTGTTAAAAAAGAGCGGGAGCAGAGAGCGGAATGACTGTTTGAAAAGAGCGGGAACAGAGAGCGGAGTGACTGTTTGAAAAGAGCGGGAACAGAGAGCAGAGTGACTGTTAAAAAAGAGCGGGAACAGAGAGCGGATTGACTGTTAAAAAGAGCGGGAACAGAGAGCGGAGTGACTGTTAAAAAGAGCGGGAACAGAGAGCGGAGTGGCTGTTTAAAAAGAGCGGGAACAGAGAGTGGAGTGACTGTGTAAAAAGAGCGGGAACAGAGAGCGGAGTGACTGTTAAAAAGAGCGGGAACAGAGAGCGGAGTGACTGTTAAAAAGAGCGGGAACAGAGAGCCGAGTGACTGTTTGAAAAGAGCGGGAGCAGAGAGCGGAGTGACTGTTTGAAAAGAGTGGGAACAGAGAGCAGGAGTGACTGTTAAAAAGAGCGGGAGCAGAGGGCGGAGTGACTGTTTAAAAAGAGCGGGAACAGAGAGCGGAGTGACTGTTTAAAAAGAGCGGGAACAGAGAGCGGAGTGACTGTTAAAAAAGAGCGGGAACAGAGAGCGGAGTGACTGTTTGAAAAGAGCGGGAACAGAGAGCGGAGTGACTGATAAAAAAGAGCGGGAACAGAGAGCGGAGTGACTGTTAAAAAGAGCGGGAACAGAGAGCGGAGTGGCTGCTTAAAAAGAGCGGGAACAGAGAGTGGAGTGACTGTTTGAAAAGAGCGGGATACAGAGAGCGGAGTGACTGTTAAAAAGAGCGGGAACAGAGAGCGGAGTGACTGTTTAAAAAGAGCGGGAACAGAGAGCGGAGTGACTGTTTGAAAAGAGCGAGAACAGAGAGCGGAGTGACTGTTTGAAAAGAGCGGGAACAGAGAGCGGAGTGACTGTTTGAAAATAGCAGGAACAGAGAGCAGAGTGATTGTTTGAAAAGAGCGGGAACAGAGAGCGGAGACACTGTTAAAAAGAGTGGGAACAGAGAGCGGAGTGGCTGTTTAAAAAGAGCGGGAACAGAGAGAGGAGTGACTGTTAAAAAAGAGCGGGAACAGAGAGCGGAGTGACTGTTTGAAAAGAGCGGGAACAGAGAGCGGAGTGACTGTTTGAAAAGAGCGGGAACAGAGAGCGGAGTGACTGTTAATAAAGAGCGGGAACAGAGAGCGGAGTGACTGTTAAAAAAGAGCGGGAACAGAGAGCGGAGTGACTGTTAAAAAAGAGCGGGAACAGAGAGCGGAGTGACTGTTTGAAAAGAGCGGGAACAGAGAGCAGAGTGACTGTTTGAAAAGAGCGGGAACAGAGAGTGGAGTGACTGTTTGAAAAGAGCGGGAACAGAGAGCGGAGTGACTGTTTGAAAAGAGCGGGAACAGAGAGCGGAGTGACTGTTTGAAAAGAGCGGGAACAGAGAGCGGAGTGACTGTTTGAAAAGAGCGGGAACAGAGAGCGGAGTGACTGTTTGAAAAGAGCGGGAACAGAGAGCGGAGTGACTGTTAAAAAGAGCGGGAACAGAGAGCGGAGCGGCTGTTTAAAAAGAGCGGGAACAGAGAGTGGAGTGACTGTTTGAAAAGAGCGGGAACAGAGAGCGGAGTGACTGTTAAAAAGAGCGGGAACAGAGAGCGGAGTGACTGTTTAAAAAGAGCGGGAACAGAGAGCGGAGTGACTGTTTGAAAAGAGCGGGAACAGAGAGCGGAGTGACTGTTAAAAAAGAGCGGGAGCAGAGAGCGGAGTGACTGTTTGAAAAGAGCGGGAACAGAGAGCGGAGTGACTGTTTGAAAAGAGCGGGAACAGAGAGCGGAGTGACTGTTTGAAAAAAGCGGGAACAGAGAGCGGAGTGACTGTTTGAAAAGAGCGGGAACAGAGAGCGGAGTGACTGTTTGAAAAGAGCGGGAACAGAGAGCGGAGTGACTGTTTGAAAAGAGCGGGAACAGAGAGCGGAGTGACTGTTTGAAAATAGCGGGAACAGAGAGCGGAGTGATTGTTTGAAAAGAGCGGGAACAGAGAGCGGAGAGACTGTTAAAAAGAGCGGGAACAGAGAGCGGAGTGGCTGTTTAAAAAGAGCGGGAACAGAGAACGGAGTGACTGTTTGAAAAGAGCGGGAACAGAGAGCGGAGTGACTGTTTAAAAAGAGCGGGAACAGAGAGCGGAGTGACTGTTTGAAAATAGCGGGAAGAGAGAGCGGAGTGACTGTTTGAAAAGAGCGGGAACAGAGAGCGGAGTGACTGTTTGAAAAGAGCGGGAACAGAGAGCAGAGTGACTGTTTGAAAATAGCGGGAACAGAGAGCGGAGTGACTGTGTAAAAAGAGCGGGAACAGAGAGCGGAGTGACTGTTTGAAAAGAGCGGGAACAGAGAGCGGAGTGACTGTTTGAAAAGAGCGGGAACAGAGAGCAGAGTGACTGTTTGAAAATAGCGGGAACAGAGAGCGGAGTGACTGTGTAAAAAGAGCGGGAACAGAGAGCGGAGTGACTGTTTGAAAAGAGCGGGAACAGAGAGCAGAGTGACTGTTTGAAAATAGCGGGAACAGAGAGCGGAGTGACTGTTTGAAAATAGCGGGAACAGAGAGCGGAGTGACTGTTTGAAAAGAGCGGGAACAGAGAGCAGAGTGACTGTTAAAAAAGAGCGGGAGCAGAGAGCGGAATGACTGTTTGAAAAGAGCGGGAACAGAGAGCGGAGTGACTGTTTGAAAATAGCGGGAACAGAGAGCGGAGTGACTGTTTGAAAAGAGCGGGAACAGAGAGCGGAGTGACTGTTTGAAAAGAGCGGGAACAGAGAGCAGAGTGACTGTTAAAAAAGAGCGGGAGCAGAGAGCGGAATGACTGTTTGAAAAGAGCGGGAACAGAGAGCGGAGTGACTGTTTGAAAAGAGCGGGAACAGAGAGCGGAGTGACTGTTTGAAAAGAGCGGGAACAGAGAGCGGAGTGACTGTTTGAAAAGAGCGGGAGCAGACAGCGGAGTGACTGTTTGAAAAGAGCGGGAACAGAGAGCGGAGTGACTGTTTGAAAAGAGCGGGAACAGAGAGCGGAGTGACTGTTTGAAAAGAGCGGGAACAGAGAGCGGAGTGACTGTTTAAAAAGAGCGGGAACAGAGAGCGGAGTGACTGTTTGAAAAGAGCGGGAGCAGAGAGCGGAGTGACTGTTTGAAAAGAGCGGGAACAGAGAGCGGAGTGACTGTTTGAAAAGAGCGGGAACAGAGAGCGGAGTGACTGTTTAAAAAGAGCGGGAACAGAGAGCGGAGTGACTGTTTGAAAAGAGCGGGAACAGAGAGCGGAGTGACTGTTTGAAAAGAGCGGGAACAGAGAGCGGAGTGACTGTTTGAAAAGAGCGGGAACAGAGAGCGGAGTGACTGTTTAAAAAGAGCGGGAACAGAGAGCGGAGTGACTGTTTGAAAAGAGCGGGAGCAGAGAGCGGAGTGACTGTTAAAAAATGGAGTGAACAGAGAGCGGAGTGACTGTTTGAAAAGAGCGGGACAGAGAGCGGAGTGACTTTTTGAAAAGAGCGGGAACAGAGAGCGGAGTGACTGTTTAAAAAGAGCGGGAACAGAGAGCGGAGTGACTGTTTAAAAAGAGCGGGAACAGAGAGCGGAGTGACTGTTAAAAAGAGCGGGAACAGAGAGCGGAGTGACTGTTAAAAAGAGCGGGAACAGAGAGCGGAGTGACTGTTTGAAAAGAGCGGAAGCAGAGAGCGGAGTGACTGTTTGAAAAGAGTGGGAACAGAGAGCAGGAGTGACTGTTAAAAAGAGCGGGAGCAGAGGGCGGAGTGACTGTTTAAAAAGAGCGGGAACAGAGAGCGGAGTGACTGTTAAAAAAGAGCAGGAACAGAGAGCGGAGTGACTGTTTGAAAAGAGCGGGAACAGAGAGCGGAGTGACTGATAAAAAAGAGCGGGAACAGAGAGCGGAGTGACTGTTAAAAAGAGCGGGAACAGAGAGCGGAGTGGCTGTTTAAAAAGAGCGGGAACAGAGAGCGGAGTGACTGTTTGAAAAGAGCGGGAACAGAGAGCAGAGTGACTGTTAAAAAAGAGCGGGAGCAGAGAGCGGAATGACTGTTTGAAAATAGCGGGAACAGAGAGCGGAGTGACTGTGTAAAAAGAGCGGGAACAGAGAGCGGAGTGACTGTTTGAAAAGAGCGGGAACAGAGAGCGGAGTGACTGTTTGAAAAGCGCGGGAACAGAGAGCGGAGTGACTGATAAAAAAGAGCAGGAACAGAGAGCGGAGTGACTGTTAAAAAGAGCGGGAACAGAGAGCGGAGCGGCTGTTTAAAAAGAGCGGGAACAGAGAGTGGAGTGACTGTTTGAAAAGAGCGGGAACAGAGAGCGGAGTGACTGTTTAAAAAGAGCGGGAACAGAGAGCGGAGTGACTGTTTGAAAATAGCGGGAACAGAGAGCGGAGTGATTGTTTGAAAAGAGCGGGAACAGAGAGCGGAGATACTGTTAAAAAGAGCGGGAACAGAGAGCGGAATGGCTGTTTAAAAAGAGCGGGAACAGAGAGCGGAGTGACTGTTTGAAAAGAGCGGGAACAGAGAGCGGAGTGACTGTTAAAAAAGAGCGGGAACAGAGAGCGGAGTGACTGTTAAAAAAGAGCGGGAACAGAGAGCGGAGTGACAGTTTGAAAAGAGCGGGAACAGAGAGCGGAGTGACTGTTTGAAAAGAGCGGGAACAGAGAGCGGAGTGACTGTTTGAAAAGAGCGGGAACAGAGAGCGGAGTGACTGTTTGAAAAGAGCGGGAACAGAGAGCGGAGTGACTGTTTGAAAATAGCGGGAACAGAGAGCGGAGTGACTGTTTGAAAAGAGCGGGAACAGAGAGCGGAGTGACTGTTTGAAAAGAGCGGGAACAGAGAGCGGAGTGACTGTTTGAAAAGAGCGGGAACAGAGAGCGGAGTGACTGTTTGAAAAGAGCGGGAGCAGAGAGTGGAGTGACTGTTTAAAAAGAGCGGGAGCAGAGAGCGGAGTGACTGTTTAAAAAGAGCAGGAACAGAGAGCGGAGTGACTGTTTAAAAAGAGCGGGAACAGAGAGCGGAGTGACTGTTTGAAAATAGCGGGAAGAGAGAGCGGAGTGATTGTTTGAAAAGAGCGGGAACAGAGAGCGGAGTGACTGTTTGAAAAGAGCGGGAACAGAGAGCGGAATGACTGTTTGAAAAGAGCGGGAACAGAGAGCGGAGTGACTGATAAAAAAGAGCGAGAGCAGAGAGCGGAGTGACTGTTTGAAAAGAGCGGGAACAGAGAGCGGAGTGACTGTTTAAAAACGAGCGGGAACAGAGAGCGGAGTGACTGTCTAAAAAGAGCGGGAGCAGAGAACGGAGTGACTGTTTGAAAAGAGCGGGAGCAGAGAGCGGAGTGACTGTTTGAAAAGAGCGGGAACAGAGAGCGGAGTGACTGTTTGAAAAGAGCGGGAACAGAGAGCGGAGTGACTGTTTGAAAAGAGCGGGAACAGAGAGCGGAGTGACTGTTTGAAAAGAGAGGGAACAGAGAGCGGAGTGACTGTTTGAAAAGAGAGGGAACAGAGAGCGGAGTGACTGTTAAAAAAGAGCGGGAACAGAGAGCGGAGTGACTGTTAAAAAAGAGCGGGAACAGAGAGCGGAGTGACAGTTTGAAAAGAGCGGGAACAGAGAGCGGAGTGACTGTTTGAAAAGAGCGGGAACAGAGAGCGGAGTGACAGTTTGAAAAGAGCGGGAACAGAGAGCGGAGTGACTGTTAAAAAAGAGCGGTAACAGAGAGCGGATTGACTGTTTGAAAAGAGCGGGAACAGAGAGCGGAGTGACTGTTTGAAAAGAGCAGGAACAGAGAGCGGAGTGACTGTTAAAAAAGAGCGGGAACAGAGAGCGGAGTGACTGTTAAAAAAGAGCGGGAACAGGGAGGGGAGTGACTGTTTGAAAAGAGCGAGAACAGACAGCGGAGTGACTGTTTGAAAAGAGAGGGAACAGAGAGCGGAGTGACTGTTTGAAAAGAGCAGGATCAGAGAGCGGAGTGTCAGTTAAAAACGAGCGGGAACAGAGAGCGGAGTGACTGTCTAAAAAGAGCAGGAGCAGAGAGCGGAGTGACTGCTTGAAAAGAGCGGGAACAGAGAGCGGAGTGTCAGTTGAAAACGAGCGGGAACAGAGAGCGGAGTGACTGTCTAAAAAGAGCAGGAGCAGAGAGCGGAGTGACTGCTTGATAAGAGCAGGATCAGAGAGCGGAGTGACAGTTAAAAACGAGCGGGAACAGAGAGCGGAGTGACTGTTAAAAAAGAGCGGGAACAGACAGCGGAGTGACTGTTAAAAAAGAGCGGGAACAGAGAGCGGAGTGACTGTAAAAAAAGAGCGGGAACAGAGAGCGGAGTGACTGTTTGAAAAGAGCGGGAACAGAGAGCGGAGTGACTGTTTGAAAAGAGCGGAAACAGAGAGCGGAGTGACTGTTAAAAAAGAGCGGGAACAGACAGCAGAGTGACTGTTTAAAATGAGCGGGAACAGAGAGCGGAGTGACTGTTTGAAAAGAGCGGGAACAGAGAGCGGAGTGACAGTTTAAAAAGAGCGGGAACAGAGAGCGGAGTGATTGTTAAAAAAGAGCGGGAACAGAGAGCGGAGTGACAGTTTAAAAAGAGCGGGAACAGAGAGCGGAGTGACTGTTAAAAAAGAGCGTGAACAGAGAGCGGAGTGACTGTTAAAAAAGAGCGGGAACAGAGAGCGGAGTGACTGTTTGAAAAGAGCGGGAACAGAGAGTGGAGTGACTGTTAAAAAAGAGCGGGAGCAGAGAGCGGAGTGACTGTCTAAAAAGAGCGGGAGCAGAGAGCGGAGTGACTGCTTGAAAAGAGCAGGATCAGAGAGCGGAGTGACAGTTAAAAACGAGCGGGAACAGAGAGCGGAATGACTGTCTAAAAAGAGCGGGAGCAGAGAGCGGAGTGACTGTTTGAAAAGAGCGGGAGCAGAGAGCGGAGTGACTGTTTGAAAAGAGCGGGAGCAGAGAGCGGAGTGACTGTTTGAAAAGAGCGGGAACAGAGAGCGGAGTGACTGTTTGAAAAGAGCGGGAACAGAGAGCGGAGTGACTGTTTGAAAAGAGCAGGATCAGAGAGCGGAGTGACAGTTAAAAAGGAGCGGGAACAGAGAGCGGAGTGACTGCCTAAAAAGAGCAGGAGCAGAGAGCGGAGTGACTGCTTGATAAGAGCAGGATCAGAGAGCGGAGTGACAGTTAAAAACGAGCGGGAACAGAGAGCGGAGTGACTGTTAAAAAAGAGTGGGAACAGACAGCGGAGTGACTGTTAAAAAAGAGCGGGAACAGAGAGCGGAGTGACTGTTAAAAAAGAGCGGGAACAGAGACCGGAGTGACTGTTTGAAAAGAGCGGGAACAGAGAGCGGAGTGACTGTTTGAAAAGAGCGGAAACAGAGAGCGGAGTGACTGCTTGAAAAGAGCGGGAACAGAGAGCGGAGTGACAGTTAAAAACGAGCGGGAACAGAGAGCGGAGTGACTGCCTAAAAAGAGCAGGAGCAGAGAGCGGAGTGACTGCTTGATAAGAGCAGGATCAGAGAGCGGAGTGACAGTTAAAAACGAGCGGGAACAGAGAGCGGAGTGACTGTTAAAAAAGAGTGGGAACAGACAGCGGAGTGACTGTTAAAAAAGAGCGGGAACAGAGAGCGGAGTGACTGTTAAAAAAGAGCGGGAACAGAGACCGGAGTGACTGTTTGAAAAGAGCGGGAACAGAGAGCGGAGTGACTGTTTGAAAAGAGCGGAAACAGAGAGCGGAGTGACTGTTAAAAAAGAGCGGGAACAGACAGCAGAGTGACTGTTTAAAAAGAGCGGGAACAGAGAGCGGAGTGACTGTTTGAAAAGAGCGGGAACAGAGAGCGGAGTGACAGTTTAAAAAGAGCGGGAACAGAGAGCGGAGTGACTGTTAAAAAAGAGCGGGAACAGAGAGCGGAGTGACTGTTAAAAAAGAACGGGAACAGAGAGCGGAGTGACTGTTTGAAAAGAGCGGGAGCAGAGAGCGGAGTGACTGTTTGAAAAGAGCGGGAACAGAGAGTGGAGTGACTGTTTGAAAAGAGCGGGAACAGAGAGCGGAGTGACTGTTTGAAAAGAGCAGGATCAGAGAGCGGAGTGACAGTTAAAAACGAGCGGGAACAGAGAGCGGAGTGACTGTCTAAAAAGAGCAGGAGCAGAGAGCGGAGTGACTGCTTGAAAAGAGCGGGAACAGAGAGCGGAGTGACAGTTAAAAACGAGCGGGAACAGAGAGCGGAGTGACTGTCTAAAAAGAGAAGGAGCAGAGAGCGGAGTGACTGCTTGAAAAGAGCGGGAACAGAGAGCGGAGTGACAGTTAAAAACGAGCGGGAACAGAGAGCGGAGTGACTGTCTAAAAAGAGCGGGAGCAGAGAGCGGAGTGACTGCTTGAAAAGAGCAGGATCAGAGAGCGGAGTGACAGTTAAAAACGAGCGGGAACAGAGAGCGGAGTGACTGTTTGAAAAGAGGGGGAACAGAGAGCGGAGTGACTGTTAAAAAAGAGCGGGAACAGAGCGGAGTGACTGTTTGAAAAGAGCGGGAACAGAGAGCGGAGTGACTGTTTGAAAAGAGCGGGAACAGAGAGCGGAGTGACTGTTTGAAAAGAGCGGGAACAGAGAGCGGAGTGACTGTTTGAAAAGAGCGGGAACAGAGAGCGGAGTGACTGTTTGAAAAGAGCGGGAACAGAGAGTGGAGTGACTGTTAAAAAAGAGCGGGAACAGAGAGCGGAGTGACTGTTTGAAAAGAGCGGGAGCAGAGAGCGGAGTGACTGTTTGAAAAGAGCGGGAACAGAGAGCGGAGTGACTGTTTGAAAAGAGCGGGAACAGAGAGCGGTGTGACAGTTTGAAAAGAGCGGGAACAGAGAGCGGAGTGACTGTTAAAAAAGAGCGGTAACAGAGAGCGGAGTGACTGTTTGAAAAGAGCGGGAACAGAGAGCGGAGTGACTGTTTGAAAAGAGCAGGAACAGAGAGCGGAGTGACTGTTTGAAAAGAGCGGGAACAGAGAGTGGAGTGACTGTTAAAAAAGAGCGGGAACAGAGAGCGGAGTGGCTGTTTAAAAAGAGCGGGAACAGAGAGTGGAGTGACTGTTTGAAAAGAGCGGGAACAGAGAGCGGAGTGACTGTTAAAAAGAGCGGGAACAGAGAGCGGAGTGACTGTTTAAAAAGAGCGGGAACAGAGAGCGGAGTGACTGTTTGAAAAGAGCGGGAACAGAGAGCGGAGTGACTGTTTAAAAAGAGCGGGAACAGAGAGCGGAGTGACTGTTTGAAAAGAGCGGGAACAGAGAGCGGAGTGACTGTTAAAAAAGAGAGGGAGCAGAGAGCGGAGTGACTGTTTGAAAAGAGCGGGAACAGAGAGCGGAGTGACTGTTTGAAAAGAGCGGGAACATAGAGCGGAGTGACTGTTTGAAAAGAGCGGGAACAGAGAGCGGAGTGACTGTTTGAAAAGAGCGGGAACAGAGAGCGGAGTGACTGTTTGAAAAGAGCGGGAACAGAGAGCGGAGTGACTGTTTGAAAATAGCGGGAACAGAGAGCGGAGTGACTGTTTGAAAAGAGCGGGAACAGAGAGCGGAGTGACTGTTTGAAAAGGCCGGGAACGGAGAGCGGAGTGACTGTTTGAAAAGAGCGGGAGCAGAGAGCGGAGTGACTGTTTAAAAAGAGCGGGAGCAGAGAGCGGAGTGACTGTTTAAAAAGAGCAGGAACAGAGAGCGGAGTGACTGTTTAAAAAGAGCGGGAACAGAGAGCGGAGTGACTGTTTGAAAAGAGCGGGAACAGAGAGCGGAGTGACTGTTTGAAAAGAGCGGGAGCAGAGAGCGGAGTGACTGTTTGAAAAGAGCGGGAACAGAGAGCGGAGTGACTGTTTGAAAAGAGCGGGAACAGAGAGCGGAGTGACTGTTTGAAAAGAGCGGGAACAGAGAGCGGAGTGACTGTTTGAAAAGAGAGGGAACAGAGAGCGGAGTGACTGTTTGAAAAGAGAGGGAACAGAGAGCGGAGTGACTGTTAAAAAAGAGAGGGAACAGAGAGCGGAGTGACTGTTTGAAAAGAGCGGGAGCAGACAGCGGAGTGTCTGTTTAAAAAGAGCGGGAACAGAGAGCAGAGTGACTGTCTGAAAAGAGCGGGAATAGAGAGCGGAGTGACTGTTTGAAAGGAGCGGGAACAGAGAGCGGAGTGACTGTTTGAAAAGAGTGGGAACAGAGAGCGGAGTGACAGTTAAAAAAGAGCGAGAACAGAGAGCGGAGTGACTGTTAAAAAAGAGCGAGAACAGAGAGCGGAGTGACTGTTAAAAAGAGCGGGAACAGAGAGCGGAGTGACTGTTTAAAATGAGCGGGAACAGAGAGCGGAGTGACTGTTTGAAAAGAGCGGGAACAGAGAGCGGAGTGACTGTTTAAAAAGAGCGGGAACAGAGAGCGGAGTGACTGTTTAAAAAGAGCGGGAACAGAGAGCGGAGTGACTGTTTGAAAAGAGCGGGAACAGAGAGCGGAGTGACTGTTAAAAAGAGCGGGAACAGAGAGCGGAGTGACTGTTTAAAATGAGCGGGAACAGAGAGCGGAGTGACTGTTTGAAAAGAGCGGGAACAGAGAGCGGAGTGATTGTTTGAAAAGAGCGGGAACAGAGAGCGGAGTGACTGTTTGAAAAGAGCGGGAACAGAGAGCGGATTGACTGTTAAAAAGAGCGGGAACAGAGAGTGGAGTGACTGTGTAAAAAGAGCGGGAACAGAGAGCGGAGTGACTGTTTGAAAAGAGCGGGAACAGAGAGCAGAGTGACTGTTAAAAAAGAGCGGGAGCAGAGAGCGGAATGACTGTTTGAAAAGAGCGGGAACAGAGAGCGGAGTAACTGTTTGAAAAGAGCGGGAACAGAGAGCAGAGTGACTGTTAAAAAAGAGCGGGAACAGAGAGCGGATTGACTGTTAAAAAGAGCGGGAACAGAGAGCGGAGTGACTGTTAAAAAGAGCGGGAACAGAGAGCGGAGTGGCTGTTTAAAAAGAGCGGGAACAGAGAGTGGAGTGACTGTGTAAAAAGAGCGGGAACAGAGAGCGGAGTGACTGTTAAAAAGAGCGGGAACAGAGAGCGGAGTGACTGTTAAAAAGAGCGGGAACAGAGAGCGGAGTGACTGTTTGAAAAGAGCGGGAGCAGAGAGCGGAGTGACTGTTTGAAAAGAGTGGGAACAGAGAGCAGGAGTGACTGTTAAAAAGAGCGGGAGCAGAGGGCGGAGTGACTGTTTAAAAAGAGCGGGAACAGAGAGCGGAGTGACTGTTAAAAAAGAGCGGGAACAGAGAGCGGAGTGACTGTTTGAAAAGAGCGGGAACAGAGAGCAGAGTGACTGTTAAAAAAGAGCGGGAACAGAGAGCGGATTGACTGTTAAAAAGAGCGGGAACAGAGAGCGGAGTGACTGTTAAAAAGAGCGGGAACAGAGAGCGGAGTGGCTGTTTAAAAAGAGCGGGAACAGAGAGCGGAGTGACTGTTTGAAAAGAGCGGGAACAGAGAGCAGAGTGACTGTTAAAAAAGAGCGGGAGCAGAGAGCGGAATGACTGTTTGAAAAGAGCGGGAACAGAGAGTGGAGTGACTGTTTCAAAAGAGCGGGAACAGAGAGCGGAGTGACTGATAAAAAAGAGCAGGAACAGAGAGCGGAGTGACTGTTAAAAAGAGCGGGAACAGAGAGCGGAGCGGCTGTTTAAAAAGAGCGGGAACAGAGAGTGGAGTGACTGTTTGAAAAGAGCGGGAACAGAGAGCGGAGTGACTGTTTAAAAAGAGCGGGAACAGAGAGCGGAGTGACTGTTTGAAAAGAGCGGGAACAGAGAGCGGAGTGACTGTTAAAAAAGAGCGGGAGCAGAGAGCGGAGTGACTGTTTGAAAAGAGCGGGAACAGAGAGCGGAGTGACTGTTTGAAAATAGCGGGAACAGAGAGCGGAGTGACTGTTTGAAAAGAGTGGGAACATAGAGCGGAGTGACTGTTTGAAAAGAGCGGGAACAGAGAGCGGAGTGACTGTTTGAAAAGAGCGGGAACAGAGAGCGGAGTGACTGTTTGCAAAGAGCGGGAACAGAGAGCGGAGTGACTGTTTAAAAAGAGCGGGAACAGAGAGCGGAGTGACTGTTTGAAAATAGCGGGAAGAGAGAGCGGAGTGACTGTTTGAAAAGAGCGGGAACAGAGAGCGGAGTGACTGTTTGAAAAGAACGGGAACAGAGAGCGGAATGACTGTTTGAAAAGAGCGGGAACAGAGAGCGGAGTGACTGATAAAAAAGAGCGAGAGCAGAGAGCGGAGTGACTGTTTGAAAAGAGCGGGAACAGAGAGCGGAGTGACTGCTAAAAAGAGCGGGAACAGAGAGCGGAGTGACTGTTTGAAAAGAGCGGGAACAGAGAGCAGAGTGACTGTTAAAAAAGAGCGGGAGCAGAGAGCGGAATGACTGTTTGAAAAGAGCGGGAACAGAGAGCGGAGTGACTGTTTGAAAAGAGCGGGAACAGAGAGCAGAGTGACTGTTAAAAAAGAGCGGGAACAGAGAGCGGATTGACTGTTAAAAAGAGCGGGAACAGAGAGCGGAGTGACTGTTAAAAAGAGCGGGAACAGAGAGCGGAGTGGCTGTTTAAAAAGAGCGGGAACAGAGAGTGGAGTGACTGTGTAAAAAGAGCGGGAACAGAGAGCGGAGTGACTGTTAAAAAGAGCGGGAACAGAGAGCGGAGTGACTGTTAAAAAGAGCGGGAACAGAGAGCCGAGTGACTGTTTGAAAAGAGCGGGAGCAGAGAGCGGAGTGACTGTTTGAAAAGAGTGGGAACAGAGAGCAGGAGTGACTGTTAAAAAGAGCGGGAGCAGAGGGCGGAGTGACTGTTTAAAAAGAGCGGGAACAGAGAGCGGAGTGACTGTTAAAAAAGAGCGGGAACAGAGAGCGGAGTGACTGTTTGAAAAGAGCGGGAACAGAGAGCGGAGTGACTGATAAAAAAGAGCGGGAACAGAGAGCGGAGTGACTGTTAAAAAGAGCGGGAACAGAGAGCGGAGTGGCTGCTTAAAAAGAGCGGGAACAGAGAGTGGAGTGACTGTTTGAAAAGAGCGGGATACAGAGAGCGGAGTGACTGTTAAAAAGAGCGGGAACAGAGAGCGGAGTGACTGTTTAAAAAGAGCGGGAACAGAGAGCGGAGTGACTGTTTGAAAAGAGCGAGAACAGAGAGCGGAGTGACTGTTTGAAAAGAGCGGGAACAGAGAGCGGAGTGACTGTTTGAAAATAGCAGGAACAGAGAGCAGAGTGATTGTTTGAAAAGAGCGGGAACAGAGAGCGGAGACACTGTTAAAAAGAGCGGGAACAGAGAGCGGAGTGGCTGTTTGAAAAGAGCGGGAACAGAGAGCGGAGTGACTGATAAAAAAGAGCGGGAACAGAGAGCGGAGTGACTGTTAAAAAGAGCGGGAACAGAGAGCGGAGTGGCTGCTTAAAAAGAGCGGGAACAGAGAGTGGAGTGACTGTTTGAAAAGAGCGGGATACAGAGAGCGGAGTGACTGTTAAAAAGAGCGGGAACAGAGAGCGGAGTGACTGTTTAAAAAGAGCGGGAACAGAGAGCGGAGTGACTGTTTGAAAAGAGCGAGAACAGAGAGCGGAGTGACTGTTTGAAAAGAGCGGGAACAGAGAGCGGAGTGACTGTTTGAAAATAGCAGGAACAGAGAGCAGAGTGATTGTTTGAAAAGAGCGGGAACAGAGAGCGGAGACACTGTTAAAAAGAGCGGGAACAGAGAGCGGAGTGGCTGTTTAAAAAGAGCGGGAACAGAGAGAGGAGTGACTGTTAAAAAAGAGCGGGAACAGAGAGCGGAGTGACTGTTTGAAAAGAGCAGGAACAGAGAGTGGAGTGACTGTTTGAAAAGAGCGGGAACAGAGAGCGGAGTGACTGTTAATAAAGAGCGGGAACAGAGAGCGGAGTGACTGTTAAAAAAGAGCGGGAACAGAGAGCGGAGTGACTGTTAAAAAAGAGCGGGAGCAGAGAGCGGAGTGACTGTTTGAAAAGAGCGGGAACAGAGAGCAGAGTGACTGTTTGAAAAGAGCGGGAACAGAGAGTGGAGTGACTGTTTGAAAAGAGCGGGAACAGAGAGCGGAGTGACTGTTTGAAAAGAGCGGGAACAGAGAGCGGAGTGACTGTTTGAAAAGAGCGGGAACAGAGAGCGGAGTGACTGTTTGAAAAGAGCGGGAACAGAGAGCGGAGTGACTGTTTGAAAAGAGCGGGAACAGAGAGCGGAGTGACTGTTAAAAAGAGCGGGAACAGAGAGCGGAGCGGCTGTTTAAAAAGAGCGGGAACAGAGAGTGGAGTGACTGTTTGAAAAGAGCGGGAACAGAGAGCGGAGTGACTGTTAAAAAGAGCGGGAACAGAGAGCGGAGTGACTGTTTAAAAAGAGCGGGAACAGAGAGCGGAGTGACTGTTTGAAAAGAGCGGGAACAGAGAGCGGAGTGACTGTTAAAAAAGAGCGGGAGCAGAGAGCGGAGTGACTGTTTGAAAAGAGCGGGAACAGAGAGCGGAGTGACTGTTTGAAAAGAGCGGGAACAGAGAGCGGAGTGACTGTTTGAAAAAAGCGGGAACATAGAGCGGAGTGACTGTTTGAAAAGAGCGGGAACAGAGAGCGGAGTGACTGTTTGAAAAGAGCGGGAACAGAGAGCGGAGTGACTGTTTGAAAAGAGCGGGAACAGAGAGCGGAGTGACTGTTTGAAAATAGCGGGAACAGAGAGCGGAGTGATTGTTTGAAAAGAGCGGGAACAGAGAGCGGAGAGACTGTTAAAAAGAGTGGGAACAGAGAGCGGAGTGGCTGTTTAAAAAGAGCGGGAACAGAGAACGGAGTGACTGTTTGAAAAGAGCGGGAACAGAGAGCGGAGTGACTGTTTAAAAAGAGCGGGAACAGAGAGCGGAGTGACTGTTTGAAAATAGCGGGAAGAGAGAGCGGAGTGACTGTTTGAAAAGAGCGGGAACAGAGAGCGGAGTGACTGTTTGAAAAGAGCGGGAACAGAGAGCAGAGTGACTGTTTGAAAATAGCGGGAACAGAGAGCGGAGTGACTGTGTAAAAAGAGCGGGAACAGAGAGCGGAGTGACTGTTTGAAAAGAGCGGGAACAGAGAGCAGAGTGACTGTTTGAAAATAGCGGGAACAGAGAGCGGAGTGACTGTTTGAAAATAGCGGGAACAGAGAGCGGAGTGACTGTTTGAAAAGAGCGGGAACAGAGAGCAGAGTGACTGTTAAAAAAGAGCGGGAGCAGAGAGCGGAATGACTGTTTGAAAAGAGCGGGAACAGAGAGCGGAGTGACTGTTTGAAAATAGCGGGAACAGAGAGCGGAGTGACTGTTTGAAAAGAGCGGGAACAGAGAGCGGAGTGACTGTTTGAAAAGAGCGGGAACAGAGAGCAGAGTGACTGTTAAAAAAGAGCGGGAGCAGAGAGCGGAATGACTGTTTGAAAAGAGCGGGAACAGAGAGCGGAGTGACTGTTTGAAAAGAGCGGGAACAGAGAGCGGAGTGACTGTTTGAAAAGAGCGGGAACAGAGAGCGGAGTGACTGTTTGAAAAGAGCGGGAGCAGACAGCGGAGTGACTGTTTGAAAAGAGCGGGAACAGAGAGCGGAGTGACTGTTTGAAAAGAGCGGGAACAGAGAGCGGAGTGACTGTTTGAAAAGAGCGGGAACAGAGAGCGGAGTGACTGTTTAAAAAGAGCGGGAACAGAGAGCGGAGTGACTGTTTGAAAAGAGCGGGAGCAGAGAGCGGAGTGACTGTTTGAAAAGAGCGGGAACAGAGAGCGGAGTGACTGTTTGAAAAGAGCGGGAACAGAGAGCGGAGTGACTGTTTAAAAAGAGCGGGAACAGAGAGCGGAGTGACTGTTTGAAAAGAGCGGGAACAGAGAGCGGAGTGACTGTTTGAAAAGAGCGGGAACAGAGAGCGGAGTGACTGTTTGAAAAGAGCGGGAACAGAGAGCGGAGTGACTGTTTAAAAAGAGCGGGAACAGAGAGCGGAGTGACTGTTTGAAAAGAGCGGGAGCAGAGAGCGGAGTGACTGTTAAAAAATGGAGTGAACAGAGAGCGGAGTGACTGTTTGAAAAGAGCGGGACAGAGAGCGGAGTGACTTTTTGAAAAGAGCGGGAACAGAGAGCGGAGTGACTGTTTAAAAAGAGCGGGAACAGAGAGCGGAGTGACTGTTTAAAAAGAGCGGGAACAGAGAGCGGAGTGACTGTTAAAAAGAGCGGGAACAGAGAGCGGAGTGACTGTTAAAAAGAGCGGGAACAGAGAGCGGAGTGACTGTTTGAAAAGAGCGGAAGCAGAGAGCGGAGTGACTGTTTGAAAAGAGTGGGAACAGAGAGCAGGAGTGACTGTTAAAAAGAGCGGGAGCAGAGGGCGGAGTGACTGTTTAAAAAGAGCGGGAACAGAGAGCGGAGTGACTGTTAAAAAAGAGCAGGAACAGAGAGCGGAGTGACTGTTTGAAAAGAGCGGGAACAGAGAGCGGAGTGACTGATAAAAAAGAGCGGGAACAGAGAGCGGAGTGACTGTTAAAAAGAGCGGGAACAGAGAGCGGAGTGGCTGTTTAAAAAGAGCGGGAACAGAGAGCGGAGTGACTGTTTGAAAAGAGCGGGAACAGAGAGCAGAGTGACTGTTAAAAAAGAGCGGGAGCAGAGAGCGGAATGACTGTTTGAAAATAGCGGGAACAGAGAGCGGAGTGACTGTGTAAAAAGAGCGGGAACAGAGAGCGGAGTGACTGTTTGAAAAGAGCGGGAACAGAGAGCGGAGTGACTGTTTGAAAAGCGCGGGAACAGAGAGCGGAGTGACTGATAAAAAAGAGCAGGAACAGAGAGCGGAGTGACTGTTAAAAAGAGCGGGAACAGAGAGCGGAGCGGCTGTTTAAAAAGAGCGGGAACAGAGAGTGGAGTGACTGTTTGAAAAGAGCGGGAACAGAGAGCGGAGTGACTGTTTAAAAAGAGCGGGAACAGAGAGCGGAGTGACTGTTTGAAAATAGCGGGAACAGAGAGCGGAGTGATTGTTTGAAAAGAGCGGGAACAGAGAGCGGAGATACTGTTAAAAAGAGCGGGAACAGAGAGCGGAATGGCTGTTTAAAAAGAGCGGGAACAGAGAGCGGAGTGACTGTTTGAAAAGAGCGGGAACAGAGAGCGGAGTGACTGTTAAAAAAGAGCGGGAACAGAGAGCGGAGTGACTGTTAAAAAAGAGCGGGAACAGAGAGCGGAGTGACAGTTTGAAAAGAGCGGGAACAGAGAGCGGAGTGACTGTTTGAAAAGAGCGGGAACAGAGAGCGGAGTGACTGTTTGAAAAGAGCGGGAACAGAGAACGGAGTGACTGTTTGAAAAGAGCGGGAACAGAGAGCGGAGTGACTGTTTGAAAATAGCGGGAACAGAGAGCGGAGTGACTGTTTGAAAAGAGCGGGAACAGAGAGCGGAGTGACTGTTTGAAAAGAGCGGGAACAGAGAGCGGAGTGACTGTTTGAAAAGAGCGGGAACAGAGAGCGGAGTGACTGTTTGAAAAGAGCGGGAGCAGAGAGTGGAGTGACTGTTTAAAAAGAGCGGGAGCAGAGAGCGGAGTGACTGTTTAAAAAGAGCAGGAACAGAGAGCGGAGTGACTGTTTAAAAAGAGCGGGAACAGAGAGCGGAGTGACTGTTTGAAAATAGCGGGAAGAGAGAGCGGAGTGATTGTTTGAAAAGAGCGGGAACAGAGAGCGGAGTGACTGTTTGAAAAGAGCGGGAACAGAGAGCGGAATGACTGTTTGAAAAGAGCGGGAACAGAGAGCGGAGTGACTGATAAAAAAGAGCGAGAGCAGAGAGCGGAGTGACTGTTTGAAAAGAGCGGGAACAGAGAGCGGAGTGACTGTTTAAAAACGAGCGGGAACAGAGAGCGGAGTGACTGTCTAAAAAGAGCGGGAGCAGAGAACGGAGTGACTGTTTGAAAAGAGCGGGAGCAGAGAGCGGAGTGACTGTTTGAAAAGAGCGGGAACAGAGAGCGGAGTGACTGTTTGAAAAGAGCGGGAACAGAGAGCGGAGTGACTGTTTGAAAAGAGCGGGAACAGAGAGCGGAGTGACTGTTTGAAAAGAGAGGGAACAGAGAGCGGAGTGACTGTTTGAAAAGAGAGGGAACAGAGAGCGGAGTGACTGTTAAAAAAGAGCGGGAACAGAGAGCGGAGTGACTGTTAAAAAAGAGCGGGAACAGAGAGCGGAGTGACAGTTTGAAAAGAGCGGGAACAGAGAGCGGAGTGACTGTTTGAAAAGAGCGGGAACAGAGAGCGGAGTGACAGTTTGAAAAGAGCGGGAACAGAGAGCGGAGTGACTGTTAAAAAAGAGCGGTAACAGAGAGCGGATTGACTGTTTGAAAAGAGCGGGAACAGAGAGCGGAGTGACTGTTTGAAAAGAGCAGGAACAGAGAGCGGAGTGACTGTTAAAAAAGAGCGGGAACAGAGAGCGGAGTGACTGTTAAAAAAGAGCGGGAACAGGGAGGGGAGTGACTGTTTGAAAAGAGCGAGAACAGACAGCGGAGTGACTGTTTGAAAAGAGAGGGAACAGAGAGCGGAGTGACTGTTTGAAAAGAGCAGGATCAGAGAGCGGAGTGTCAGTTAAAAACGAGCGGGAACAGAGAGCGGAGTGACTGTCTAAAAAGAGCAGGAGCAGAGAGCGGAGTGACTGCTTGAAAAGAGCGGGAACAGAGAGCGGAGTGTCAGTTGAAAACGAGCGGGAACAGAGAGCGGAGTGACTGTCTAAAAAGAGCAGGAGCAGAGAGCGGAGTGACTGCTTGATAAGAGCAGGATCAGAGAGCGGAGTGACAGTTAAAAACGAGCGGGAACAGAGAGCGGAGTGACTGTTAAAAAAGAGCGGGAACAGACAGCGGAGTGACTGTTAAAAAAGAGCGGGAACAGAGAGCGGAGTGACTGTAAAAAAAGAGCGGGAACAGAGAGCGGAGTGACTGTTTGAAAAGAGCGGGAACAGAGAGCGGAGTGACTGTTTGAAAAGAGCGGAAACAGAGAGCGGAGTGACTGTTAAAAAAGAGCGGGAACAGACAGCAGAGTGACTGTTTAAAATGAGCGGGAACAGAGAGCGGAGTGACTGTTTGAAAAGAGCGGGAACAGAGAGCGGAGTGACAGTTTAAAAAGAGCGGGAACAGAGAGCGGAGTGACTGTTAAAAAAGAGCGGGAACAGAGAGCGGAGTGACAGTTTAAAAAGAGCGGGAACAGAGAGCGGAGTGACTGTTAAAAAAGAGCGGGAACAGAGAGCGGAGTGACTGTTAAAAAAGAGCGGGAACAGAGAGCGGAGTGACTGTTTGAAAAGAGCGGGAACAGAGAGTGGAGTGACTGTTAAAAAAGAGCGGGAGCAGAGAGCGGAGTGACTGTCTAAAAAGAGCGGGAGCAGAGAGCGGAGTGACTGCTTGAAAAGAGCAGGATCAGAGAGCGGAGTGACAGTTAAAAACGAGCGGGAACAGAGAGCGGAATGACTGTCTAAAAAGAGCGGGAGCAGAGAGCGGAGTGACTGTTTGAAAAGAGCGGGAGCAGAGAGCGGAGTGACTGTTTGAAAAGAGCGGGAGCAGAGAGCGGAGTGACTGTTTGAAAAGAGCGGGAACAGAGAGCGGAGTGACTGTTTGAAAAGAGCGGGAACAGAGAGCGGAGTGACTGTTTGAAAAGAGCAGGATCAGAGAGCGGAGTGACAGTTAAAAAGGAGCGGGAACAGAGAGCGGAGTGACTGTCTAAAAAGAGCAGGAGCAGAGAGCGGAGTGACTGCTTGAAAAGAGCGGGAACAGAGAGCGGAGTGACAGTTAAAAACGAGCGGGAACAGAGAGCGGAGTGACTGCCTAAAAAGAGCAGGAGCAGAGAGCGGAGTGACTGCTTGATAAGAGCAGGATCAGAGAGCGGAGTGACAGTTAAAAACGAGCGGGAACAGAGAGCGGAGTGACTGTTAAAAAAGAGTGGGAACAGACAGCGGAGTGACTGTTAAAAAAGAGCGGGAACAGAGAGCGGAGTGACTGTTAAAAAAGAGCGGGAACAGAGACCGGAGTGACTGTTTGAAAAGAGCGGGAACAGAGAGCGGAGTGACTGTTTGAAAAGAGCGGAAACAGAGAGCGGAGTGACTGTTAAAAAAGAGCGGGAACAGACAGCAGAGTGACTGTTTAAAAAGAGCGGGAACAGAGAGCGGAGTGACTGTTTGAAAAGAGCGGGAACAGAGAGCGGAGTGACAGTTTAAAAAGAGCGGGAACAGAGAGCGGAGTGACTGTTAAAAAAGAGCGGGAACAGAGAGCGGAGTGACTGTTAAAAAAGAACGGGAACAGAGAGCGGAGTGACTGTTTGAAAAGAGCGGGAGCAGAGAGCGGAGTGACTGTTTGAAAAGAGCGGGAACAGAGAGTGGAGTGACTGTTTGAAAAGAGCGGGAACAGAGAGCGGAGTGACTGTTTGAAAAGAGCAGGATCAGAGAGCGGAGTGACAGTTAAAAACGAGCGGGAACAGAGAGCGGAGTGACTGTCTAAAAAGAGCAGGAGCAGAGAGCGGAGTGACTGCTTGAAAAGAGCGGGAACAGAGAGCGGAGTGACAGTTAAAAACGAGCGGGAACAGAGAGCGGAGTGACTGTCTAAAAAGAGAAGGAGCAGAGAGCGGAGTGACTGCTTGAAAAGAGCGGGAACAGAGAGCGGAGTGACAGTTAAAAACGAGCGGGAACAGAGAGCGGAGTGACTGTCTAAAAAGAGCGGGAGCAGAGAGCGGAGTGACTGCTTGAAAAGAGCAGGATCAGAGAGCAGAGTGACAGTTAAAAACGAGCGGGAACAGAGAGCGGAGTGACTGTTTGAAAAGAGGGGGAACAGAGAGCGGAGTGACTGTTAAAAAAGAGCGGGAACAGAGCGGAGTGACTGTTTGAAAAGAGCGGGAACAGAGAGCGGAGTGACTGTTTGAAAAGAGCGGGAACAGAGAGCGGAGTGACTGTTTGAAAAGAGCGGGAACAGAGAGCGGAGTGACTGTTTGAAAAGAGCGGGAACAGAGAGCGGAGTGACTGTTTGAAAAGAGCGGGAACAGAGAGTGGAGTGACTGTTAAAAAAGAGCGGGAACAGAGAGCGGAGTGACTGTTTGAAAAGAGCGGGAGCAGAGAGCGGAGTGACTGTTTGAAAAGAGCGGGAACAGAGAGCGGAGTGACTGTTTGAAAAGAGCGGGAACAGAGAGCGGTGTGACAGTTTGAAAAGAGCGGGAACAGAGAGCGGAGTGACTGTTAAAAAAGAGCGGTAACAGAGAGCGGAGTGACTGTTTGAAAAGAGCGGGAACAGAGAGCGGAGTGACTGTTTGAAAAGGCCGGGAACGGAGAGCGGAGTGACTGTTTGAAAAGAGCGGGAGCAGAGAGCGGAGTGACTGTTTGAAAAGAGCGGGAACAGAGAGCGGAGTGACTGTTTGAAAAGAGCGGGAACAGAGAGCGGAGTGACTGTTTGAAAAGAGCGGGAACAGAGAGCGGAGTGACTGTTTGAAAATAGCGGGAACAGAGAGCGGAGTGACTGTTTGAAAAGAGCGGGAACAGAGAGCGGAGTGAATGTTTGAAAAGAGCGGGAACAGAGAGCGGAGTGACTGTTTGAAAAGGCCGGGAACGGAGAGCGGAGTGACTGTTTGAAAAGAGCGGGAGCAGAGAGCGGAGTGACTGTTTAAAAAGAGCGGGAGCAGAGAGCGGAGTGACTGTTTAAAAAGAGCAGGAACAGAGAGCGGAGTGACTGTTTAAAAAGAGCGGGAACAGAGAGCGGAGTGACTGTTTGAAAAGAGCGGGAACAGAGAGCGGAGTGACTGTTTGAAAAGAGCGGGAGCAGAGAGCGGAGTGACTGTTTGAAAAGAGCGGGAACAGAGAGCGGAGTGACTGTTTGAAAAGAGCGGGAACAGAGAGCGGAGTGACTGTTTGAAAAGAGCGGGAACAGAGAGCGGAGTGACTGTTTGAAAAGAGAGGGAACAGAGAGCGGAGTGACTGTTTGAAAAGAGAGGGAACAGAGAGCGGAGTGACTGTTAAAAAAGAGAGGGAACAGAGAGCGGAGTGACTGTTTGAAAAGAGCGGGAGCAGACAGCGGAGTGTCTGTTTAAAAAGAGCGGGAACAGAGAGCAGAGTGACTGTCTGAAAAGAGCGGGAATAGAGAGCGGAGTGACTGTTTGAAAGGAGCGGGAACAGAGAGCGGAGTGACTGTTTGAAAAGAGTGGGAACAGAGAGCGGAGTGACAGTTAAAAAAGAGCGAGAACAGAGAGCGGAGTGACTGTTAAAAAAGAGCGAGAACAGAGAGCGGAGTGACTGTTAAAAAAGAGCGGGAACAGAGAGCGGAGTGACAGTTTAAAAAGAGCGGGAGCAGAGAGCGGAGTGACTGTTAAAAAAGAGCGAGAACAGAGAGCGGAGTGACTGTTAAAAAAGAGCGAGAACAGAGAGCGGAGTGACTGTTAAAAAAGAGAGGGAACAGAGAGCGGAGTGACTGTTAAAAAAGAGCGGGAACAGAGAGCGGAGTGACTGTTAAAAAAGAGCGGGAACAGAGAGCGGAGTGACAGTTTGAAAAGAGCGGGAACAGAGAGCGGAGTGACTGTTTGAAAAGAGCGGGAACAGAGAGCGGAGTGACTGTTTGAAAAGAGCGGGAACAGAGAGCGGAGTGACAGTTTGAAAAGAGCAGGAACAGAGAGCGGAGTGACTGTTAAAAAAGAGCGGTAACAGAGAGCGGAGTGACTGTTTGAAAAGAGCGGGAACAGAGAGCGGAGTGACTGTTTGAAAAGAGCGGGAACAGAGAGCGGAGTGACTGTTAAAAAAGAGCGGGAACAGAGAGCGGAGTGACTGTTTAAAAAGAGCGGGAGCAGAGAGCGGAGTGACTGTTAAAAAAGAGCCAGAACAGAGAGCGGAGTGACTGTAAAAAAGAGCGAGAACAGAGAGCGGAGTGACTGTTAAAAAAGAGCGGGAACAGAGAGCGGAGTGACTGTTAAAAAAGAGCGGGAACAGAGAGCGGAGTGACTGTTAAAAAAGAGCGGGAACAGAGAGCGGAGTGACAGTTTGAAAAGAGCGGGAACAGAGAGCGGAGTGACTGTTTGAAAAGAACGGGAACAGAGAGCGGAGTGACTGTTTGAAAAGAGCGGGAACAGAGAGCGGAGTGACTGTTAAAAAAGAGCGGTAACAGAGAGCGGAGTGACTGTTTGAAAAGAGCGGGAACAGAGAGCGGAGTGACTGTTTGAAAAGAGCGGGAACAGAGAGCGGAGTGACTGTTTGAAAAGAGCGGGAACAGAGAGTGGAGTGACTGTTAAAAAAGAGCGGGAGCAGAGAGCGGAGTGACTGTCTAAAAAGAGCGGGAGCAGAGAGCGGAGTGACTGCTTGAAAAGAGCAGGATCAGAGAGCGGAGTGACAGTTAAAAACGAGCGGGAACAGAGAGCGGAGTGACTGTCTAAAAAGAGCGGGAGCAGAGAGCGGAGTGACTGTTTGAAAAGAGCGGGAGCAGAGAGCGGAGTGACTGTTTGAAAAGAGCGGGAGCAGAGAGCGGAGTGACTGTTTGAAAAGAGCGGGAACAGAGAGCGGAGTGACTGTTTGAAAAGAGCGGGAACAGAGAGCGGAGTGACTGTTTGAAAAGAGCAGGATCAGAGAGCGGAGTGACAGTTAAAAAGGAGCGGGAACAGAGAGCGGAGTGACTGTCTAAAAAGAGCAGGAGCAGAGAGCGGAGTGACTGCTTGAAAAGAGCGGGAACAGAGAGCGGAGTGACAGTTAAAAACGAGCGGGAACAGAGAGCGGAGTGACTGTCTAAAAAGAGCAGGAGCAGAGAGCGGAGTGACTGCTTGATAAGAGCAGGATCAGAGAGCGGAGTGACAGTTAAAAACGAGCGGGAACAGAGAGCGGAGTGACTGTTAAAAAAGAGTGGGAACAGACAGCGGAGTGACTGTTAAAAAAGAGCGGGAACAGAGAGCGGAGTGACTGTTAAAAAAGAGCGGGAACAGAGAGCGGAGTGACTGTTTGAAAAGAGCGGGAACAGAGAGCGGAGTGACTGTTTGAAAAGAGCGGAAACAGAGAGCGGAGTGACTGTTAAAAAAGAGCGGGAACAGACAGCAGAGTGACTGTTTAAAAAGAGCGGGAACAGAGAGCGGAGTGACTGTTTGAAAAGAGCGGGAACAGAGAGCGGAGTGACAGTTTAAAAAGAGCGGGAACAGAGAGCGGAGTGACTGTTAAAAAAGAGCGGGAACAGAGAGCGGAGTGACTGTTAAAAAAGAACGGGAACAGAGAGCGGAGTGACTGTTTGAAAAGAGCGGGAGCAGAGAGCGGAGTGACTGTTTGAAAAGAGCGGGAACAGAGAGTGGAGTGACTGTTTGAAAAGAGCGGGAACAGAGAGCGGAGTGACTGTTTGAAAAGAGCAGGATCAGAGAGCGGAGTGACAGTTAAAAACGAGCGGGAACAGAGAGCGGAGTGACTGTCTAAAAAGAGCAGGAGCAGAGAGCGGAGTGACTGCTTGAAAAGAGCGGGAACAGAGAGCGGAGTGACAGTTAAAAACGAGCGGGAACAGAGAGCGGAGTGACTGTCTAAAAAGAGAAGGAGCAGAGAGCGGAGTGACTGCTTGAAAAGAGCGGGAACAGAGAGCGGAGTGACAGTTAAAAACGAGCGGGAACAGAGAGCGGAGTGACTGTCTAAAAAGAGCGGGAGCAGAGAGCGGAGTGACTGCTTGAAAAGAGCAGGATCAGAGAGCGGAGTGACAGTTAAAAACGAGCGGGAACAGAGAGCGGAGTGACTGTTTGAAAAGAGGGGGAACAGAGAGCGGAGTGACTGTTAAAAAAGAGCGGGAACAGAGCGGAGTGACTGTTTGAAAAGAGCGGGAACAGAGAGCGGAGTGACTGTTTGAAAAGAGCGGGAACAGAGAGCGGAGTGACTGTTTGAAAAGAGCGGGAACAGAGAGCGGAGTGACTGTTTGAAAAGAGCGGGAACAGAGAGCGGAGTGACTGTTTGAAAAGAGCGGGAACAGAGAGTGGAGTGACTGTTAAAAAAGAGCGGGAACAGAGAGCGGAGTGACTGTTTGAAAAGAGCGGGAGCAGAGAGCGGAGTGAATGTTTGAAAAGAGCGGGAACAGAGAGCGGAGTGACTGTTTGAAAAGTGCGGGAGCAGAGAGCGGAGTGACTGTTTGAAAAGAGCGGGAACAGAGAGCGGAGTGACTGTTTGAAATGAGCAGCAACAGAGAGCGGAGTGACTGTTAAAAAAGAGCGGGAACAGAGCGGAGTGACTGTTTGAAAAGAGCGGGAACAGAGAGCGGAGTGACTGTTTGAAAAGAGCGGGAACAGAGAGCGGAGTGACTGTTTGAAAAGAGCGGGAACAGAGAGCGGAGTGACTGTATGAAAAGAGCGGGAACAGAGAGCGGAGTGACTGTTTGAAAAGAGCGGGAACAGAGAGTGGAGTGACTGTTAAAAAAGAGCGGGAACAGACAGCGGAGTGACTGTTTGAAAAGAGCGGGAGCAGAGAGCGGAGTGAATGTTTGAAAAGAGCGGGAACAGAGAGCGGAGTGACTGTTTGAAAAGAGCGGGAGCAGAGAGCGGAGTGACTGTTTGAAAAGAGCGGGAACAGAGAGCGGAGTGACTGTTTGAAATGAGCGGGAACAGAGAGCGGAGTGACTGTTTAAAATGAGCGGGAGCAGAGAGCGGAGTGACTGTTAAAAAGAGCGGGAACAGAGAGCGGAGTGACTGTTTGAAAAGAGCAGGATCAGAGAGCGGAGTGACAGTTAAAAAGAGCGGGAACAGAGAGCGGAGTGACTGTCTAAAAAGAGCAGGAGCAGAGAGCGGAGTGACTGTTTGAAAAGAGCGGGAGCAGAGAGTGGAGTGATTGTTTGAAAAGAGCGGGAACAGAGAGCGGAGTGACTGTTTGAAAAGAGCGGGAGCAGAGAGCGGAGTGACTGTTTGAAAAGAGAGGGAACAGAGAGCGGAGTGACTGTTTAAAATGAGAGGGAACAGAGAGCGGAGTGACTGTTTGAAAAGAGCGGGAACACAGAGCGGAGTGACTGTGTAAAAAGAGCGGGAACACAGAGCGGAGTGACTGTGTAAAAAGAGCGGGAACAGAGAGCGGAGTGACTGTTAAAAAAGAGCGGGAACAGAGAGCGGAGTGACTGTTTGAAAAGAGCGGGAGCAGAGAGCGGAGTGACTGTTTTAAAAGAGCGGGAACAGAGAGCGGAGTGACTGTTTGAAAAGAGCGGGAACAGAGAGCGGAGTGACTGTTACAAAAGAGCGGTAACAGAGAGCGGAGTGACTGTTTGAAAAGAGCGGGAACAGAGAGCGGAGTGACTGTTTGAAAAGAGCAGGAACAGAGAGCGGAGTGACTGTTTGAAAAGAGCGGGAACAGAGAGCGGAGTGACTGTTTGAAAAGAGAGGGAACAGAGAGCGGAGTGACTGTTAAAAAAGAGCGGGAACAGAGAGCAGAGAGACTGTTTGAAAAGAGCGGGAACAGAGAGCGGAGTGACTGTTTGAAAAGAGCGGGAACAGAGAGCGGAGTGACTGTTTGAAAAGAGCGGGAACAGAGAGCGGAGTGATTGTTTGTAAAGAGCGGGAACAGAGAGCGGAGTGACTGTTTGAAAAGAGGGGGAACAGAGAGCGGAGTGACTGTTAAAAAAGAGCGGGAACAGAGCGGAGTGACTGTTTGAAAAGAGCGGGAACAGAGAGCGGAGTGACTGTTTGAAAAGAGCGGGAACAGAGAGCGGAGTGACTGTTTGAAAAGAGCGGGAACAGAGAGCGGAGTGACTGTTTGAAAAGAGCGGGAACAGAGAGCGGAGTGACTGTTTGAAAAGAGCGGGAACAGAGAGTGGAGTGACTGTTAAAAAAGAGCGGGAACAGAGAGCGGAGTGACTGTTTGAAAAGAGCGGGAGCAGAGAGCGGAGTGAATGTTTGAAAAGAGCGGGAACAGAGAGCGGAGTGACTGTTTGAAAAGAGCGGGAGCAGAGAGCGGAGTGACTGTTTGAAAAGAGCGGGAACAGAGAGCGGAGTGACTGTTTGAAATGAGTGGTAACAGAGAGCGGAGTGACTGTTTAAAATGAGCGGGAGCAGAGAGCGGAGTGACTGTTTGAAAATAGCGCGAACAGAGAGTGGAGTGACTGTTTGAAAAGAGCGGGAACAGAGAGCGGAGTGACTGTTTAAAAGAGCGGGAATAGAGAGCGGAGTGACTGTTTGAAAAGAGCGGGAGCAGAGAGTGGAGTGACTGTTTAAAATGAGCGGGAACAGAGGGTGGAGTGACTGTTTGAAAAGAGCGGGAACAGAGAGCGGAGTGACTGTTTGAAAAGAGCGGGAGCAGAGAGTGGAGTGATTGTTTGAAAAGAGCGGGAACAGAGAGCGGAGTGACTGTTTGAAAAGAGCGGGAGCAGAGAGCGGAGTGACTGTTGAAAAGAGAGGGAACAGAGAGCGGAGTGACTGTTTAAAATGAGCGGGAACAGAGAGCGGAGTGACTGTTTGAAAAGAGCGGGAACACAGAGCGGAGTGACTGTGTAAAAAGAGCGGGAACAGAGAGCGGAGTGACTGTGTAAAAAGAGCGGGAACAGAGAGCGGAGTGACTGTTAAAAAAGAGCGGGAACAGAGAGCAGAGTGACTGTTTGAAAAGAGCGGGAGCAGAGAGCGGAGTGACTGTTTGAAAAGAGCGGGAACAGAGAGCGGAGTGACTGTTTGAAAAGAGCGGGAACAGAGAGCGGAGTGACTGTTACAAAAGAGCGGTAACAGAGAGCGGAGTGACTGTTTGAAAAGAGCGGGAACAGAGAGCGGAGTGACTGTTTGAAAAGAGCAGGAACAGAGAGCGGAGTGACTGTTAAAAAAGAGCGGGAACAGAGAGCGGAGTGACTGTTAAAAAAGAGCGGGAACAGAGAGCGGAGTGACTGTTTGAACAGAGCGAGAACAGAGAGCGGAGTGACTGTTTGAAAAGAGCGGGAACAGAGAGCGGAGTGACTGTTTGAAAAGAGCAGGAACAGAGAGCGGAGTGACTGTTAAAAAAGAGCGGGAACAGAGAGCGGAGTGACTGTTAAAAAAGAGCGGGAACAGAGAGCGGAGTGACTGTTTGAAAAGAGCGAGAACAGAGAGCGGAGTGACTGTTTGAAAAGAGCGGGAACAGACAGCGGAGTGACTGTTTGAAAAGAGCGGGAACAGAGAGCGGAGTGACTGTTTGAAAAGAGCAGGATCAGAGAGCGGAGTGACAGTTAAAAACGAGCGGGAACAGAGAGCGGAGTGACTGTCTAAAAAGAGCAGGAGCAGAGAGCGGAGTGACTGCTTGAAAAGAGCGGGAACAGAGAGCGGAGTGACAGTTAAAAACGAGCGGGAACAGAGAGCGGAGTGACTGTCTAAAAAGAGCAGGAGCAGAGAGCGGAGTGACTGCTTGATAAGAGCAGGATCAGAGAGCGGAGTGACAGTTAAAAACGAGCGGGAACAGAGAGCGGAGTGACTGTTAAAAAAGAGCGGGAACAGAGAGCGGAGTGACTGTTAAAAAAGAGGGGAACAGACAGCGGAGTGACTGTTAAAAAAGAGCGGGAACAGAGAGCGGAGTGACTGTTAAAAAAGAGAGGGAACAGAGAGCGCAGTGACTGTTTGAAAAGAGCGGGAACAGAGAGCGGAGTGACAGTTTAAAAAGAGCGGGAGCAGAGAGCGGAGTGACTGTTAAAAAAGAGCGAGAACAGAGAGCGGAGTGACTGTTAAAAAAGAGCGAGAACAGAGAGCGGAGTGACTGTTAAAAAAGAGAGGGAACAGAGAGCGGAGTGACTGTTAAAAAAGAGCGGGAACAGAGAGCGGAGTGACTGTTAAAAAAGAGCGGGAACAGAGAGCGGAGTGACAGTTTGAAAAGAGCGGGAACAGAGAGCGGAGTGACTGTTTGAAAAGAGCGGGAACAGAGAGCGGAGTGACTGTTTGAAAAGAGCGGGAACAGAGAGCGGAGTGACAGTTTGAAAAGAGCAGGAACAGAGAGCGGAGTGACTGTTAAAAAAGAGCGGTAACAGAGAGCGGAGTGACTGTTTGAAAAGAGCGGGAACAGAGAGCGGAGTGACTGTTTGAAAAGAGCGGGAACAGAGAGCGGGGTGACTGTTTGAAAAGAGCGGGAACAGAGAGCGGAGTGACTGTTTAAAAAGAGCGGGAACAGAGAGCGGAGTGACTGTTTGAAAAGAGCGGGAACAGAGAGCGGAGTGACTGTTTGAAAAGAGCGGGAACAGAGAGCGGAGTGACTGTTAAAAAAGAGCGGGAACAGAGAGCGGAGTGACTGTTTAAAAAGAGCGGGAGCAGAGAGCGGAGTGACTGTTAAAAAAGAGCCAGAACAGAGAGCGGAGTGACTGTAAAAAAGAGCGAGAACAGAGAGCGGAGTGACTGTTAAAAAAGAGCGGGAACAGAGAGCGGAGTGACTGTTAAAAAAGAGCGGGAACAGAGAGCGGAGTGACTGTTAAAAAAGAGCGGGAACAGAGAGCGGAGTGACAGTTTGAAAAGAGCGGGAACAGAGAGCGGAGTGACTGTTTGAAAAGAGCGGGAACAGAGAGCGGAGTGACTGTTTGAAAAGAGCGGGAACAGAGAGTGGAGTGACTGTTAAAAAAGAGCGGGAGCAGAGAGCGGAGTGACTGTCTAAAAAGAGCGGGAGCAGAGAGCGGAGTGACTGCTTGAAAAGAGCAGGATCAGAGAGCGGAGTGACAGTTAAAAACGAGCGGGAACAGAGAGCGGAGTGACTGTCTAAAAAGAGCGGGAGCAGAGAGCGGAGTGACTGTTTGAAAAGAGCGGGAGCAGAGAGCGGAGTGACTGTTTGAAAAGAGCGGGAGCAGAGAGCGGAGTGACTGTTTGAAAAGAGCGGGAACAGAGAGCGGAGTGACTGTTTGAAAAGAGCGGGAACAGAGAGCGGAGTGACTGTTAAAAAAGAGAGGGAACAGAGAGCGCAGTGACTGTTTGAAAAGAGCGGGAACAGAGAGCGGAGTGACAGTTTAAAAAGAGCAGGAGCAGAGAGCGGAGTGACTGCTTGAAAAGAGCGGGAACAGAGAGCGGAGTGACAGTTAAAAACGAGCGGGAACAGAGAGCGGAGTGACTGTCTAAAAAGAGCAGGAGCAGAGAGCGGAGTGACTGCTTGATAAGAGCAGGATCAGAGAGCGGAGTGACAGTTAAAAACGAGCGGGAACAGAGAGCGGAGTGACTGTTAAAAAAGAGCGGGAACAGAGAGCGGAGTGACTGTTAAAAAAGAGGGGAACAGACAGCGGAGTGACTGTTAAAAAAGAGCGGGAACAGAGAGCGGAGTGACTGTTAAAAAAGAGAGGGCACAGAGAGCGCAGTGACTGTTTGAAAAGAGCGGGAACAGAGAGCGGAGTGACAGTTTAAAAAGAGCGGGAGCGGAGAGCGGAGTGACTGTTAAAAAAGAGCGAAAACAGAGAGCGGAGTGACTGTTAAAAAAGAGCGAGAACAGAGAGCGGAGTGACTGTTAAAAAAGAGAGGGAACAGAGAGCGGAGTGACTGTTAAAAAAGAGCGGGAACAGAGAGCGGAGTGACTGTTAAAAAAGAGCGGGAACAGAGAGCGGAGTGACAGTTTGAAAAGAGCGGGAACAGAGAGCGGAGTGACTGTTTGAAAAGAGCGGGAACAGAGAGCGGAGTGACTGTTTGAAAAGAGCGGGAACAGAGAGCGGAGTGACAGTTTGAAAAGAGCAGGAACAGAGAGCGGAGTGACTGTTAAAAAAGAGCGGTAACAGAGAGCGGAGTGACTGTTTGAAAAGAGCGGGAACAGAGAGCGGAGTGACTGTTTGAAAAGAGCGGGAACAGAGAGCGGGGTGACTGTTTGAAAAGAGCGGGAACAGAGAGCGGAGTGACTGTTTAAAAAGAGCGGGAACAGAGAGCGGAGTGACTGTTTGAAAAGAGCGGGAACAGAGAGCGGAGTGACTGTTTGAAAAGAGCGGGAACAGAGAGCGGAGTGACTGTTAAAAAAGAGCGGGAACAGAGAGCGGAGTGACTGTTTAAAAAGAGCGGGAGCAGAGAGCGGAGTGACTGTTAAAAAAGAGCCAGAACAGAGAGCGGAGTGACTGTAAAAAAGAGCGAGAACAGAGAGCGGAGTGACTGTTAAAAAAGAGCGGGAACAGAGAGCGGAGTGACTGTTAAAAAAGAGCGGGAACAGAGAGCGGAGTGACTGTTAAAAAAGAGCGGGAACAGAGAGCGGAGTGACAGTTTGAAAAGAGCGGGAACAGAGAGCGGAGTGACTGTTTGAAAAGAGCGGGAACAGAGAGCGGAGTGACTGTTTGAAAAGAGCGGGAACAGAGAGTGGAGTGACTGTTAAAAAAGAGCGGGAGCAGAGAGCGGAGTGACTGTCTAAAAAGAGCGGGAGCAGAGAGCGGAGTGACTGCTTGAAAAGAGCAGGATCAGAGAGCGGAGTGACAGTTAAAAACGAGCGGGAACAGAGAGCGGAGTGACTGTCTAAAAAGAGCGGGAGCAGAGAGCGGAGTGACTGTTTGAAAAGAGCGGGAGCAGAGAGCGGAGTGACTGTTTGAAAAGAGCGGGAGCAGAGAGCGGAGTGACTGTTTGAAAAGAGCGGGAACAGAGAGCGGAGTGACTGTTTGAAAAGAGCGGGAACAGAGAGCGGAGTGACTGTTTGAAAAGAGCAGGATCAGAGAGCGGAGTGACAGTTAAAAAGGAGCGGGAACAGAGAGCGGAGTGACTGTCTAAAAAGAGCAGGAGCAGAGAGCGGAGTGACTGCTTGAAAAGAGCGGGAACAGAGAGCGGAGTGACAGTTAAAAACGAGCGGGAACAAAGAGCGGAGTGACTGTCTAAAAAGAGCAGGAGCAGAGAGCGGAGTGACTGCTTGATAAGAGCAGGATCAGAGAGCGGAGTGACAGTTAAAAACGAGCGGGAACAGAGAGCGGAGTGACTGCTTGAAAAGAGCAGGATCAGAGAGCGGAGTGACAGTTAAAAACGAGCGGGAACAGAGAGCGGAGTGACTGTCTAAAAAGAGCGGGAGCAGAGAGCGGAGTGACTGTTTGAAAAGAGCGGGAGCAGAGAGCGGAGTGACTGTTTGAAAAGAGCGGGAGCAGAGAGCGGAGTGACTGTTTGAAAAGAGCGGGAACAGAGAGCGGAGTGACTGTTTGAAAAGAGCGGGAACAGAGAGCGGAGTGACTGTTTGAAAAGAGCAGGATCAGAGAGCGGAGTGACAGTTAAAAAGGAGCGGGAACAGAGAGCGGAGTGACTGTCTAAAAAGAGCAGGAGCAGAGAGCGGAGTGACTGCTTGAAAAGAGCGGGAACAGAGAGCGGAGTGACAGTTAAAAACGAGCGGGAACAGAGAGCGGAGTGACTGTCTAAAAAGAGCAGGAGCAGAGAGCGGAGTGACTGCTTGAAAAGAGCGGGAACAGAGAGCGGAGTGACAGTTAAAAACGAGCGAGAACAGAGAGCGGAGTGACTGTCTAAAAAGAGCAGGAGCAGAGAGCGGAGTGACTGCTTGATAAGAGCAGGATCAGAGAGCGGAGTGACAGTTAAAAACGAGCGGGAACAGAGAGCGGAGTGACTGTTAAAAAAGAGCGGGAACAGAGAGCGGAGTGACTGTTAAAAAAGAGGGGAACAGACAGCGGAGTGACTGTTAAAAAAGAGCGGGAACAGAGAGCGGAGTGACTGTTAAAAAAGAGAGGGAACAGAGAGCGCAGTGACTGTTTGAAAAGAGCGGGAACAGAGAGCGGAGTGACAGTTTAAAAAGAGCGGGAGCAGAGAGCGGAGTGACTGTTAAAAAAGAGCGAGAACAGAGAGCGGAGTGACTGTTAAAAAAGAGCGAGAACAGAGAGCGGAGTGACTGTTAAAAAAGAGAGGGAACAGAGAGCTGAGTGACTGTTAAAAAAGAGCGGGAACAGAGAGCGGAGTGACTGTTAAAAAAGAGCGGGAACAGAGAGCGGAGTGACAGTTTGAAAAGAGCGGGAACAGAGAGCGGAGTGACTGTTTGAAAAGAGCGGGAACAGAGAGCGGAGTGACTGTAAAAAAGAGCGAGAACAGAGAGCGGAGTGACTGTTAAAAAAGAGCGGGAACAGAGAGCGGAGTGACTGTTAAAAAAGAGCGGGAACAGAGAGCGGAGTGACTGTTAAAAAAGAGCGGGAACAGAGAGCGGAGTGACAGTTTGAAAAGAGCGGGAACAGAGAGCGGAGTGACTGTTTGAAAAGAGCGGGAACAGAGAGCGGAGTGACTGTTTGAAAAGAGCGGGAACAGAGAGTGGAGTGACTGTTAAAAAAGAGCGGGAGCAGAGAGCGGAGTGACTGTCTAAAAAGAGCGGGAGCAGAGAGCGGAGTGACTGCTTGAAAAGAGCAGGATCAGAGAGCGGAGTGACAGTTAAAAACGAGCGGGAACAGAGAGCGGAGTGACTGTCTAAAAAGAGCGGGAGCAGAGAGCGGAGTGACTGTTTGAAAAGAGCGGGAGCAGAGAGCGGAGTGACTGTTTGAAAAGAGCGGGAGCAGAGAGCGGAGTGACTGTTTGAAAAGAGCGGGAACAGAGAGCGGAGTGACTGTTTGAAAAGAGCGGGAACAGAGAGCGGAGTGACTGTTAAAAAAGAGAGGGAACAGAGAGCGCAGTGACTGTTTGAAAAGAGCGGGAACAGAGAGCGGAGTGACAGTTTAAAAAGAGCAGGAGCAGAGAGCGGAGTGACTGCTTGAAAAGAGCGGGAACAGAGAGCGGAGTGACAGTTAAAAACGAGCGGGAACAGAGAGCGGAGTGACTGTCTAAAAAGAGCAGGAGCAGAGAGCGGAGTGACTGCTTGATAAGAGCAGGATCAGAGAGCGGAGTGACAGTTAAAAACGAGCGGGAACAGAGAGCGGAGTGACTGTTAAAAAAGAGCGGGAACAGAGAGCGGAGTGACTGTTAAAAAAGAGGGGAACAGACAGCGGAGTGACTGTTAAAAAAGAGCGGGAACAGAGAGCGGAGTGACTGTTAAAAAAGAGAGGGCACAGAGAGCGCAGTGACTGTTTGAAAAGAGCGGGAACAGAGAGCGGAGTGACAGTTTAAAAAGAGCGGGAGCAGAGAGCGGAGTGACTGTTAAAAAAGAGCGAGAACAGAGAGCGGAGTGACTGTTAAAAAAGAGCGAGAACAGAGAGCGGAGTGACTGTTAAAAAAGAGAGGGAACAGAGAGCGGAGTGACTGTTAAAAAAGAGCGGGAACAGAGAGCGGAGTGACTGTTAAAAAAGAGCGGGAACAGAGAGCGGAGTGACAGTTTGAAAAGAGCGGGAACAGAGAGCGGAGTGACTGTTTGAAAAGAGCGGGAACAGAGAGCGGAGTGACTGTTTGAAAAGAGCGGGAACAGAGAGCGGAGTGACAGTTTGAAAAGAGCAGGAACAGAGAGCGGAGTGACTGTTAAAAAAGAGCGGTAACAGAGAGCGGAGTGACTGTTTGAAAAGAGCGGGAACAGAGAGCGGAGTGACTGTTTGAAAAGAGCGGGAACAGAGAGCGGGGTGACTGTTTGAAAAGAGCGGGAACAGAGAGCGGAGTGACTGTTTAAAAAGAGCGGGAACAGAGAGCGGAGTGACTGTTTGAAAAGAGCGGGAACAGAGAGCGGAGTGACTGTTTGAAAAGAGCGGGAACAGAGAGCGGAGTGACTGTTAAAAAAGAGCGGGAACAGAGAGCGGAGTGACTGTTTAAAAAGAGCGGGAGCAGAGAGCGGAGTGACTGTTAAAAAAGAGCCAGAACAGAGAGCGGAGTGACTGTAAAAAAGAGCGAGAACAGAGAGCGGAGTGACTGTTAAAAAAGAGCGGGAACAGAGAGCGGAGTGACTGTTAAAAAAGAGCGGGAACAGAGAGCGGAGTGACTGTTAAAAAAGAGCGGGAACAGAGAGCGGAGTGACAGTTTGAAAAGAGCGGGAACAGAGAGCGGAGTGACTGTTTGAAAAGAGCGGGAACAGAGAGCGGAGTGACTGTTTGAAAAGAGCGGGAACAGAGAGTGGAGTGACTGTTAAAAAAGAGCGGGAGCAGAGAGCGGAGTGACTGTCTAAAAAGAGCGGGAGCAGAGAGCGGAGTGACTGCTTGAAAAGAGCAGGATCAGAGAGCGGAGTGACAGTTAAAAACGAGCGGGAACAGAGAGCGGAGTGACTGTCTAAAAAGAGCGGGAGCAGAGAGCGGAGTGACTGTTTGAAAAGAGCGGGAGCAGAGAGCGGAGTGACTGTTTGAAAAGAGCGGGAGCAGAGAGCGGAGTGACTGTTTGAAAAGAGCGGGAACAGAGAGCGGAGTGACTGTTTGAAAAGAGCGGGAACAGAGAGCGGAGTGACTGTTTGAAAAGAGCAGGATCAGAGAGCGGAGTGACAGTTAAAAAGGAGCGGGAACAGAGAGCGGAGTGACTGTCTAAAAAGAGCAGGAGCAGAGAGCGGAGTGACTGCTTGAAAAGAGCGGGAACAGAGAGCGGAGTGACAGTTAAAAACGAGCGGGAACAAAGAGCGGAGTGACTGTCTAAAAAGAGCAGGAGCAGAGAGCGGAGTGACTGCTTGATAAGAGCAGGATCAGAGAGCGGAGTGACAGTTAAAAACGAGCGGGAACAGAGAGCGGAGTGACTGCTTGAAAAGAGCAGGATCAGAGAGCGGAGTGACAGTTAAAAACGAGCGGGAACAGAGAGCGGAGTGACTGTCTAAAAAGAGCGGGAGCAGAGAGCGGAGTGACTGTTTGAAAAGAGCGGGAGCAGAGAGCGGAGTGACTGTTTGAAAAGAGCGGGAGCAGAGAGCGGAGTGACTGTTTGAAAAGAGCGGGAACAGAGAGCGGAGTGACTGTTTGAAAAGAGCGGGAACAGAGAGCGGAGTGACTGTTTGAAAAGAGCAGGATCAGAGAGCGGAGTGACAGTTAAAAAGGAGCGGGAACAGAGAGCGGAGTGACTGTCTAAAAAGAGCAGGAGCAGAGAGCGGAGTGACTGCTTGAAAAGAGCGGGAACAGAGAGCGGAGTGACAGTTAAAAACGAGCGGGAACAGAGAGCGGAGTGACTGTCTAAAAAGAGCAGGAGCAGAGAGCGGAGTGACTGCTTGATAAGAGCAGGATCAGAGAGCGGAGTGACAGTTAAAAACGAGCGGGAACAGAGAGCGGAGTGACTGTTAAAAAAGAGTGGGAACAGACAGCGGAGTGACTGTTAAAAAAGAGCGGGAACAGAGAGCGGAGTGACTGTTAAAAAAGAGCGGGAACAGAGAGCGGAGTGACTGTTTGAAAAGAGGGGGAACAGAGAGCGGAGTGACTGTTTGAAAAGAGCGGAAACAGAGAGCGGAGTGACTGTTAAAAAACAGCGGGAACAGACAGCAGAGTGACTGTTTAAAAAGAGCGGGAACAGAGAGCGGAGTGACTGTTTGAAAAGAGCGGGAACAGAGAGCGGAGTGACAGTTTAAAAAGAGCGGGAACAGAGAGCGGAGTGACTGTTAAAAAAGAGCGGGAACAGAGAGCGGAGTGACTGTTAAAAAAGAACGGGAACAGAGAGCGGAGTGACTGTTTGAAAAGAGCGGGAGCAGAGAGCGGAGTGACTGTTTGAAAAGAGCGGGAACAGAGAGTGGAGTGACTGTTTGAAAAGAGCGGGAACAGAGAGCGGAGTGACTGTTTGAAAAGAGCAGGATCAGAGAGCGGAGTGACAGTTAAAAACGAGCGGGAACAGAGAGCGGAGTGACTGTCTAAAAAGAGCAGGAGCAGAGAGCGGAGTGACTGCTTGAAAAGAGCGGGAACAGAGAGCGGAGTGACAGTTAAAAACGAGCGGGAACAGAGAGCGGAGTGACTGTCTAAAAAGAGAAGGAGCAGAGAGCGGAGTGACTGCTTGAAAAGAGCGGGAACAGAGAGCGGAGTGACAGTTAAAAACGAGCGGGAACAGAGAGCGGAGTGACTGTCTAAAAAGAGCGGGAGCAGAGAGCGGAGTGACTGCTTGAAAAGAGCAGGATCAGAGAGCGGAGTGACAGTTAAAAACGAGCGGGAACAGAGAGCGGAGTGACTGTCTAAAAAGAGCGGGAGCAGAGAGCGGAGTGACTGTTTGAAAAGAGCGGGAGCAGAGAGCGGAGTGACTGTTTGAAAAGAGCGGGAACAGAGAGCGGAGTGACTGTTTGAAAAGAGCGGGAACAGAGAGCGGAGTGACTGTTTGAAAAGAGCGGGAACAGAGAGCGGAGTGACTGTTTGAAAAGAGAGGGAACAGAGAGCGGAGTGACTGTTAAAAAAGAGCGGGAACAGAGAGCAGAGTGACTGTTTGAAAAGAGCGGGAACAGAGAGCGGAGTGACTGTTTGAAAAGAGCGGGAACAGAGAGCGGAGTGACTGTTTGAAAAGAGCGGGAACAGAGAGCGGAGTGACTGTTTGAAAAGAGCGGGAACAGAGAGCGGAGTGACTGTTTGAAAAGAGCGGGAACAGAGAGTGGAGTGACTGTTAAAAAAGAGCGGGAACAGAGAGCGGAGTGACTGTTTGAAAAGAGCGGGAGCAGAGAGCGGAGTGAATGTTTGAAAAGAGCGGGAACAGAGAGCGGAGTGACTGTTTGAAAAGTGCGGGAGCAGAGAGCGGAGTGACTGTTTGAAAAGAGCGGGAACAGAGAGCGGAGTGACTGTTTGAAATGAGCGGGAACAGAGAGCGGAGTGACTGTTAAAAAAGAGCGGGAACAGAGCGGAGTGACTGTTTGAAAAGAGCGGGAACAGAGAGCGGAATGACTGTTTAAAATGAGCGGGAGCAGAGAGCGGAGTGACTGTTAAAAAGAGCGGGAACAGAGAGCGGAGTGACTGTTTGAAAAGAGCAGGATCAGAGAGCGGAGTGACAGTTAAAAAGAGCGGGAACAGAGAGCGGAGTGACTGTCTAAAAAGAGCAGGAGCAGAGAGCGGAGTGACTGTTTGAAAAGAGCGGGAGCAGAGAGTGGAGTGATTGTTTGAAAAGAGCGGGAACAGAGAGCGGAGTGACTGTTTGAAAAGAGCGGGAGCAGAGAGCGGAGTGACTGTTTGAAAAGAGAGGGAACAGAGAGCGGAGTGACTGTTTAAAATGAGAGGGAACAGAGAGCGGAGTGACTGTTTGAAAAGAGCGGGAACACAGAGCGGAGTGACTGTGTAAAAAGAGCGGGAACAGAGAGCGGAGTGACTGTGTAAAAAGAGCGGGAACAGAGAGCGGAGTGACTGTTAAAAAAGAGCGGGAACAGAGAGCGGAGTGACTGTTAAAAAAGAGCGGGAACAGAGAGCGGAGTGACTGTTAAAAAAGAGCGGGAACAGAGAGCGGAGTGACAGTTTGAAAAGAGCGGGAACAGAGAGCGGAGTGACTGTTTGAAAAGAGCGGGAACAGAGAGCGGAGTGACTGTTTGAAAAGAGCGGGAACAGAGAGTGGAGTGACTGTTAAAAAAGAGCGGGAGCAGAGAGCGGAGTGACTGTCTAAAAAGAGCGGGAGCAGAGAGCGGAGTGACTGCTTGAAAAGAGCAGGATCAGAGAGCGGAGTGACAGTTAAAAACGAGCGGGAACAGAGAGCGGAGTGACTGTCTAAAAAGAGCGGGAGCAGAGAGCGGAGTGACTGTTTGAAAAGAGCGGGACCAGAGAGCGGAGTGACTGTTTGAAAAGAGCGGGAGCAGAGAGCGGAGTGACTGTTTGAAAAGAGCGGGAACAGAGAGCGGAGTGACTGTTTGAAAAGAGCGGGAACAGAGAGCGGAGTGACTGTTTGAAAAGAGCAGGATCAGAGAGCGGAGTGACAGTTAAAAAGGAGCGGGAACAGAGAGCGGAGTGACTGTCTAAAAAGAGCAGGAGCAGAGAGCGGAGTGACTGCTTGAAAAGAGCGGGAACAGAGAGCGGAGTGACAGTTAAAAACGAGCGGGAACAAAGAGCGGAGTGACTGTCTAAAAAGAGCAGGAGCAGAGAGCGGAGTGACTGCTTGATAAGAGCAGGATCAGAGAGCGGAGTGACAGTTAAAAACGAGCGGGAACAGAGAGCGGAGTGACTGCTTGAAAAGAGCAGGATCAGAGAGCGGAGTGACAGTTAAAAACGAGCGGGAACAGAGAGCGGAGTGACTGTCTAAAAAGAGCGGGAGCAGAGAGCGGAGTGACTGTTTGAAAAGAGCGGGAGCAGAGAGCGGAGTGACTGTTTGAAAAGAGCGGGAGCAGAGAGCGGAGTGACTGTTTGAAAAGAGCGGGAACAGAGAGCGGAGTGACTGTTTGAAAAGAGCGGGAACAGAGAGCGGAGTGACTGTTTGAAAAGAGCAGGATCAGAGAGCGGAGTGACAGTTAAAAAGGAGCGGGAACAGAGAGCGGAGTGACTGTCTAAAAAGAGCAGGAGCAGAGAGCGGAGTGACTGCTTGAAAAGAGCGGGAACAGAGAGCGGAGTGACAGTTAAAAACGAGCGGGAACAGAGAGCGGAGTGACTGTCTAAAAAGAGCAGGAGCAGAGAGCGGAGTGACTGCTTGATAAGAGCAGGATCAGAGAGCGGAGTGACAGTTAAAAACGAGCGGGAACAGAGAGCGGAGTGACTGTTAAAAAAGAGTGGGAACAGACAGCGGAGTGACTGTTAAAAAAGAGCGGGAACAGAGAGCGGAGTGACTGTTAAAAAAGAGCGGGAACAGAGAGCGGAGTGACTGTTTGAAAAGAGGGGGAACAGAGAGCGGAGTGACTGTTTGAAAAGAGCGGAAACAGAGAGCGGAGTGACTGTTAAAAAACAGCGGGAACAGACAGCAGAGTGACTGTTTAAAAAGAGCGGGAACAGAGAGCGGAGTGACTGTTTGAAAAGAGCGGGAACAGAGAGCGGAGTGACAGTTTAAAAAGAGCGGGAACAGAGAGCGGAGTGACTGTTAAAAAAGAGCGGGAACAGAGAGCGGAGTGACTGTTAAAAAAGAACGGGAACAGAGAGCGGAGAGACTGTTTGAAAAGAGCGGGAGCAGAGAGCGGAGTGACTGTTTGAAAAGAGCGGGAACAGAGAGTGGAGTGACTGTTTGAAAAGAGCGGGAACAGAGAGCGGAGTGACTGTTTGAAAAGAGCAGGATCAGAGAGCGGAGTGACAGTTAAAAACGAGCGGGAACAGAGAGCGGAGTGACTGTCTAAAAAGAGCAGGAGCAGAGAGCGGAGTGACTGCTTGAAAAGAGCGGGAACAGAGAGCGGAGTGACAGTTAAAAACGAGCGGGAACAGAGAGCGGAGTGACTGTCTAAAAAGAGAAGGAGCAGAGAGCGGAGTGACTGCTTGAAAAGAGCGGGAACAGAGAGCGGAGTGACAGTTAAAAACGAGCGGGAACAGAGAGCGGAGTGACTGTCTAAAAAGAGCGGGAGCAGAGAGCGGAGTGACTGCTTGAAAAGAGCAGGATCAGAGAGCGGAGTGACAGTTAAAAACGAGCGGGAACAGAGAGCGGAGTGACTGTCTAAAAAGAGCGGGAGCAGAGAGCGGAGTGACTGTTTGAAAAGAGCGGGAGCAGAGAGCGGAGTGACTGTTTGAAAAGAGCGGGAACAGAGAGCGGAGTGACTGTTTGAAAAGAGCGGGAACAGAGAGCGGAGTGACTGTTTGAAAAGAGCGGGAACAGAGAGCGGAGTGACTGTTTGAAAAGAGAGGGAACAGAGAGCGGAGTGACTGTTAAAAAAGAGCGGGAACAGAGAGCAGAGTGACTGTTTGAAAAGAGCGGGAACAGAGAGCGGAGTGACTGTTTGAAAAGAGCGGGAACAGAGAGCGGAGTGACTGTTTGAAAAGAGCGGGAACAGAGAGCGGAGTGACTGTTTGAAAAGAGCGGGAACAGAGAGCGGAGTGACTGTTTGAAAAGAGCGGGAACAGAGAGTGGAGTGACTGTTAAAAAAGAGCGGGAACAGAGAGCGGAGTGACTGTTTGAAAAGAGCGGGAGCAGAGAGCGGAGTGAATGTTTGAAAAGAGCGGGAACAGAGAGCGGAGTGACTGTTTGAAAAGTGCGGGAGCAGAGAGCGGAGTGACTGTTTGAAAAGAGCGGGAACAGAGAGCGGAGTGACTGTTTGAAATGAGCGGGAACAGAGAGCGGAGTGACTGTTAAAAAAGAGCGGGAACAGAGCGGAGTGACTGTTTGAAAAGAGCGGGAACAGAGAGCGGAATGACTGTTTAAAATGAGCGGGAGCAGAGAGCGGAGTGACTGTTAAAAAGAGCGGGAACAGAGAGCGGAGTGACTGTTTGAAAAGAGCAGGATCAGAGAGCGGAGTGACAGTTAAAAAGAGCGGGAACAGAGAGCGGAGTGACTGTCTAAAAAGAGCAGGAGCAGAGAGCGGAGTGACTGTTTAAAATGAGAGGGAACAGAGAGCGGAGTGACTGTTTGAAAAGAGCGGGAACACAGAGCGGAGTGACTGTGTAAAAAGAGCGGGAACAGAGAGCGGAGTGACTGTGTAAAAAGAGCGGGAACAGAGAGCGGAGTGACTGTTAAAAAAGAGCGGGAACAGAGAGCGGAGTGACTGTTTGAAAAGAGCGGGAGCAGAGAGCGGAGTGACTGTTTGAAAAGAGCGGGAACAGAGAGCGGAGTGACTGTTTGAAAAGAGCGGGAACAGAGAGCGGAGTGACTGTTACAAAAGAGCGGTAACAGAGAGCGGAGTGACTGTTTGAAAAGAGCGGGAACAGAGAGCGGAGTGACTGTTTGAAAAGAGCGGGAACAGAGAGCGGAGTGACTGTTTGAAAAGAGCAGGATCAGAGAGCGGAGTGACAGTTAAAAAGGAGCGGGAACAGAGAGCGGAGTGACTGTCTAAAAAGAGCAGGAGCAGAGAGCGGAGTGACTGCTTGAAAAGAGCGGGAACAGAGAGCGGAGTGACAGTTAAAAACGAGCGGGAACAGAGAGCGGAGTGACTGTCTAAAAAGAGCGGGAACAGAGAGCGGAGTGACTGTTTGATAAGAGCGGGAACAGAGAGCGGAGTGATTGTTTGTAAAGAGCGGGAACAGAGAGCGGAGTGACTGTTTGAAAAGAGGGGGAACAGAGAGCGGAGTGACTGTTAAAAAAGAGCGGGAACAGAGCGGAGTGACTGTTTGAAAAGAGCGGGAACAGAGAGCGGAGTGACTGTTTGAAAAGAGCGGGAACAGAGAGCGGAGTGACTGTTTGAAAAGAGCGGGAACAGAGAGCGGAGTGACTGTTTGAAAAGAGCGGGAACAGAGAGCGGAGTGACTGTTTGAAAAGAGCGGGAACAGAGAGTGGAGTGACTGTTAAAAAAGAGCGGGAACAGAGAGCGGAGTGACTGTTTGAAAAGAGCGGGAGCAGAGAGCGGAGTGAATGTTTGAAAAGAGCGGGAACAGAGAGCGGAGTGACTGTTTGAAAAGAGCGGGAGCAGAGAGCGGAGTGACTGTTTGAAAAGAGCGGGAACAGAGAGCGGAGTGACTGTTTGAAATGAGTGGTAACAGAGAGCGGAGTGACTGTTTAAAATGAGCGGGAGCAGAGAGCGGAGTGACTGTTTGAAAATAGCGCGAACAGAGAGTGGAGTGACTGTTTGAAAAGAGCGGGAACAGAGAGCGGAGTGACTGTTTAAAAGAGCGGGAATAGAGAGCGGAGTGACTGTTTGAAAAGAGCGGGAGCAGAGAGTGGAGTGACTGTTTAAAATGAGCGGGAACAGAGGGTGGAGTGACTGTTTGAAAAGAGCGGGAACAGAGAGCGGAGTGACTGTTTGAAAAGAGCGGGAGCAGAGAGTGGAGTGATTGTTTGAAAAGAGCGGGAACAGAGAGCGGAGTGACTGTTTGAAAAGAGCGGGAGCAGAGAGCGGAGTGACTGTTGAAAAGAGAGGGAACAGAGAGCGGAGTGACTGTTTAAAATGAGCGGGAACAGAGAGCGGAGTGACTGTTTGAAAAGAGCGGGAACACAGAGCGGAGTGACTGTGTAAAAAGAGCGGGAACAGAGAGCGGAGTGACTGTGTAAAAAGAGCGGGAACAGAGAGCGGAGTGACTGTTAAAAAAGAGCGGGAACAGAGAGCGGAGTGACTGTTTGAAAAGAGCGGGAGCAGAGAGCGGAGTGACTGTTTGAAAAGAGCGGGAACAGAGAGCGGAGTGACTGTTTGAAAAGAGCGGGAACAGAGAGCGGAGTGACTGTTACAAAAGAGCGGTAACAGAGAGCGGAGTGACTGTTTGAAAAGAGCGGGAACAGAGAGCGGAGTGACTGTTTGAAAAGAGCAGGAACAGAGAGCGGAGTGACTGTTAAAAAAGAGCGGGAACAGAGAGCGGAGTGACTGTTAAAAAAGAGCGGGAACAGAGAGCGGAGTGACTGTTTGAACAGAGCGAGAACAGAGAGCGGAGTGACTGTTTGAAAAGAGCGGGAACAGAGAGCGGAGTGACTGTTTGAAAAGAGCAGGAACAGAGAGCGGAGTGACTGTTAAAAAAGAGCGGGAACAGAGAGCGGAGTGACTGTTAAAAAAGAGCGGGAACAGAGAGCGGAGTGACTGTTTGAAAAGAGCGAGAACAGAGAGCGGAGTGACTGTTTGAAAAGAGCGGGAACAGACAGCGGAGTGACTGTTTGAAAAGAGCGGGAACAGAGAGCGGAGTGACTGTTTGAAAAGAGCAGGATCAGAGAGCGGAGTGACAGTTAAAAACGAGCGGGAACAGAGAGCGGAGTGACTGTCTAAAAAGAGCAGGAGCAGAGAGCGGAGTGACTGCTTGAAAAGAGCGGGAACAGAGAGCGGAGTGACAGTTAAAAACGAGCGGGAACAGAGAGCGGAGTGACTGTCTAAAAAGAGCAGGAGCAGAGAGCGGAGTGACTGCTTGATAAGAGCAGGATCAGAGAGCGGAGTGACAGTTAAAAACGAGCGGGAACAGAGAGCGGAGTGACTGTTAAAAAAGAGCGGGAACAGAGAGCGGAGTGACTGTTAAAAAAGAGGGGAACAGACAGCGGAGTGACTGTTAAAAAAGAGCGGGAACAGAGAGCGGAGTGACTGTTAAAAAAGAGAGGGAACAGAGAGCGCAGTGACTGTTTGAAAAGAGCGGGAACAGAGAGCGGAGTGACAGTTTAAAAAGAGCGGGAGCAGAGAGCGGAGTGACTGTTAAAAAAGAGCGAGAACAGAGAGCGGAGTGACTGTTAAAAAAGAGCGAGAACAGAGAGCGGAGTGACTGTTAAAAAAGAGAGGGAACAGAGAGCGGAGTGACTGTTAAAAAAGAGCGGGAACAGAGAGCGGAGTGACTGTTAAAAAAGAGCGGGAACAGAGAGCGGAGTGACAGTTTGAAAAGAGCGGGAACAGAGAGCGGAGTGACTGTTTGAAAAGAGCGGGAACAGAGAGCGGAGTGACTGTTTGAAAAGAGCGGGAACAGAGAGCGGAGTGACAGTTTGAAAAGAGCAGGAACAGAGAGCGGAGTGACTGTTAAAAACGAGCGGGAACAGAGAGCGGAGTGACTGTCTAAAAAGAGCGGGAACAGAGAGCGGAGTGACTGTTTGATAAGAGCGGGAACAGAGAGCGGAGTGATTGTTTGTAAAGAGCGGGAACAGAGAGCGGAGTGACTGTTTGAAAAGAGGGGGAACAGAGAGCGGAGTGACTGTTAAAAAAGAGCGGGAACAGAGCGGAGTGACTGTTTGAAAAGAGCGGGAACAGAGAGCGGAGTGACTGTTTGAAAAGAGCGGGAACAGAGAGCGGAGTGACTGTTTGAAAAGAGCGGGAACAGAGAGCGGAGTGACTGTTTGAAAAGAGCGGGAACAGAGAGCGGAGTGACTGTTTGAAAAGAGCGGGAACAGAGAGTGGAGTGACTGTTAAAAAAGAGCGGGAACAGAGAGCGGAGTGACTGTTTGAAAAGAGCGGGAGCAGAGAGCGGAGTGAATGTTTGAAAAGAGCGGGAACAGAGAGCGGAGTGACTGTTTGAAAAGAGCGGGAGCAGAGAGCGGAGTGACTGTTTGAAAAGAGCGGGAACAGAGAGCGGAGTGACTGTTTGAAATGAGTGGTAACAGAGAGCGGAGTGACTGTTTAAAATGAGCGGGAGCAGAGAGCGGAGTGACTGTTTGAAAATAGCGCGAACAGAGAGTGGAGTGACTGTTTGAAAAGAGCGGGAACAGAGAGCGGAGTGACTGTTTAAAAGAGCGGGAATAGAGAGCGGAGTGACTGTTTGAAAAGAGCGGGAGCAGAGAGTGGAGTGACTGTTTAAAATGAGCGGGAACAGAGGGTGGAGTGACTGTTTGAAAAGAGCGGGAACAGAGAGCGGAGTGACTGTTTGAAAAGAGCGGGAGCAGAGAGTGGAGTGATTGTTTGAAAAGAGCGGGAACAGAGAGCGGAGTGACTGTTTGAAAAGAGCGGGAGCAGAGAGCGGAGTGACTGTTGAAAAGAGAGGGAACAGAGAGCGGAGTGACTGTTTAAAATGAGCGGGAACAGAGAGCGGAGTGACTGTTTGAAAAGAGCGGGAACACAGAGCGGAGTGACTGTGTAAAAAGAGCGGGAACAGAGAGCGGAGTGACTGTGTAAAAAGAGCGGGAACAGAGAGCGGAGTGACTGTTAAAAAAGAGCGGGAACAGAGAGCGGAGTGACTGTTTGAAAAGAGCGGGAGCAGAGAGCGGAGTGACTGTTTGAAAAGAGCGGGAACAGAGAGCGGAGTGACTGTTTGAAAAGAGCGGGAACAGAGAGCGGAGTGACTGTTACAAAAGAGCGGTAACAGAGAGCGGAGTGACTGTTTGAAAAGAGCGGGAACAGAGAGCGGAGTGACTGTTTGAAAAGAGCAGGAACAGAGAGCGGAGTGACTGTTAAAAAAGAGCGGGAACAGAGAGCGGAGTGACTGTTAAAAAAGAGCGGGAACAGAGAGCGGAGTGACTGTTTGAACAGAGCGAGAACAGAGAGCGGAGTGACTGTTTGAAAAGAGCGGGAACAGAGAGCGGAGTGACTGTTTGAAAAGAGCAGGAACAGAGAGCGGAGTGACTGTTAAAAAAGAGCGGGAACAGAGAGCGGAGTGACTGTTAAAAAAGAGCGGGAACAGAGAGCGGAGTGACTGTTTGAAAAGAGCGAGAACAGAGAGCGGAGTGACTGTTTGAAAAGAGCGGGAACAGACAGCGGAGTGACTGTTTGAAAAGAGCGGGAACAGAGAGCGGAGTGACTGTTTGAAAAGAGCAGGATCAGAGAGCGGAGTGACAGTTAAAAACGAGCGGGAACAGAGAGCGGAGTGACTGTCTAAAAAGAGCAGGAGCAGAGAGCGGAGTGACTGCTTGAAAAGAGCGGGAACAGAGAGCGGAGTGACAGTTAAAAACGAGCGGGAACAGAGAGCGGAGTGACTGTCTAAAAAGAGCAGGAGCAGAGAGCGGAGTGACTGCTTGATAAGAGCAGGATCAGAGAGCGGAGTGACAGTTAAAAACGAGCGGGAACAGAGAGCGGAGTGACTGTTAAAAAAGAGCGGGAACAGAGAGCGGAGTGACTGTTAAAAAAGAGGGGAACAGACAGCGGAGTGACTGTTAAAAAAGAGCGGGAACAGAGAGCGGAGTGACTGTTAAAAAAGAGAGGGAACAGAGAGCGCAGTGACTGTTTGAAAAGAGCGGGAACAGAGAGCGGAGTGACAGTTTAAAAAGAGCGGGAGCAGAGAGCGGAGTGACTGTTAAAAAAGAGCGAGAACAGAGAGCGGAGTGACTGTTAAAAAAGAGCGAGAACAGAGAGCGGAGTGACTGTTAAAAAAGAGAGGGAACAGAGAGCGGAGTGACTGTTAAAAAAGAGCGGGAACAGAGAGCGGAGTGACTGTTAAAAAAGAGCGGGAACAGAGAGCGGAGTGACAGTTTGAAAAGAGCGGGAACAGAGAGCGGAGTGACTGTTTGAAAAGAGCGGGAACAGAGAGCGGAGTGACTGTTTGAAAAGAGCGGGAACAGAGAGCGGAGTGACAGTTTGAAAAGAGCAGGAACAGAGAGCGGAGTGACTGTTAAAAAAGAGCGGTAACAGAGAGCGGAGTGACTGTTTGAAAAGAGCGGGAACAGAGAGCGGAGTGACTGTTTGAAAAGAGCGGGAACAGAGAGCGGGGTGACTGTTTGAAAAGAGCGGGAACAGAGAGCGGAGTGACTGTTTAAAAAGAGCGGGAACAGAGAGCGGAGTGACTGTTTGAAAAGAGCGGGAACAGAGAGCGGAGTGACTGTTTGAAAAGAGCGGGAACAGAGAGCGGAGTGACTGTTAAAAAAGAGAGGGAACAGAGAGCGGAGTGACTGTTAAAAAAGAGCGGGAACAGAGAGCGGAGTGACTGTTAAAAAAGAGCCAGAACAGAGAGCGGAGTGACTGTAAAAAAGAGCGAGAACAGAGAGCGGAGTGACTGTTAAAAAAGAGCGGGAACAGAGAGCGGAGTGACTGTTAAAAAAGAGCGGGAACAGAGAGCGGAGTGACTGTTAAAAAAGAGCGGGAACAGAGAGCGGAGTGACAGTTTGAAAAGAGCGGGAACAGAGAGCGGAGTGACTGTTTGAAAAGAGCGGGAACAGAGAGCGGAGTGACTGTTTGAAAAGAGCGGGAACAGAGAGTGGAGTGACTGTTAAAAAAGAGCGGGAGCAGAGAGCGGAGTGACTGTCTAAAAAGAGCGGGAGCAGAGAGCGGAGTGACTGCTTGAAAAGAGCAGGATCAGAGAGCGGAGTGACAGTTAAAAACGAGCGGGAACAGAGAGCGGAGTGACTGTCTAAAAAGAGCGGGAGCAGAGAGCGGAGTGACTGTTTGAAAAGAGCGGGAGCAGAGAGCGGAGTGACTGTTTGAAAAGAGCGGGAGCAGAGAGCGGAGTGACTGTTTGAAAAGAGCGGGAACAGAGAGCGGAGTGACTGTTTGAAAAGAGCGGGAACAGAGAGCGGAGTGACTGTTAAAAAAGAGAGGGAACAGAGAGCGCAGTGACTGTTTGAAAAGAGCGGGAACAGAGAGCGGAGTGACAGTTTAAAAAGAGCAGGAGCAGAGAGCGGAGTGACTGCTTGAAAAGAGCGGGAACAGAGAGCGGAGTGACAGTTAAAAACGAGCGGGAACAGAGAGCGGAGTGACTGTCTAAAAAGAGCAGGAGCAGAGAGCGGAGTGACTGCTTGATAAGAGCAGGATCAGAGAGCGGAGTGACAGTTAAAAACGAGCGGGAACAGAGAGCGGAGTGACTGTTAAAAAAGAGCGGGAACAGAGAGCGGAGTGACTGTTAAAAAAGAGGGGAACAGACAGCGGAGTGACTGTTAAAAAAGAGCGGGAACAGAGAGCGGAGTGACTGTTAAAAAAGAGAGGGCACAGAGAGCGCAGTGACTGTTTGAAAAGAGCGGGAACAGAGAGCGGAGTGACAGTTTAAAAAGAGCGGGAGCAGAGAGCGGAGTGACTGTTAAAAAAGAGCGAGAACAGAGAGCGGAGTGACTGTTAAAAAAGAGCGAGAACAGAGAGCGGAGTGACTGTTAAAAAAGAGAGGGAACAGAGAGCGGAGTGACTGTTAAAAAAGAGCGGGAACAGAGAGCGGAGTGACTGTTAAAAAAGAGCGGGAACAGAGAGCGGAGTGACAGTTTGAAAAGAGCGGGAACAGAGAGCGGAGTGACTGTTTGAAAAGAGCGGGAACAGAGAGCGGAGTGACTGTTTGAAAAGAGCGGGAACAGAGAGCGGAGTGACAGTTTGAAAAGAGCAGGAACAGAGAGCGGAGTGACTGTTAAAAAAGAGCGGTAACAGAGAGCGGAGTGACTGTTTGAAAAGAGCGGGAACAGAGAGCGGAGTGACTGTTTGAAAAGAGCGGGAACAGAGAGCGGGGTGACTGTTTGAAAAGAGCGGGAACAGAGAGCGGAGTGACTGTTTAAAAAGAGCGGGAACAGAGAGCGGAGTGACTGTTTGAAAAGAGCGGGAACAGAGAGCGGAGTGACTGTTTGAAAAGAGCGGGAACAGAGAGCGGAGTGACTGTTAAAAAAGAGCGGGAACAGAGAGCGGAGTGACTGTAAAAAAGAGCGAGAACAGAGAGCGGAGTGACTGTTAAAAAAGAGCGGGAACAGAGAGCGGAGTGACTGTAAAAAAGAGCGAGAACAGAGAGCGGAGTGACTGTTAAAAAAGAGCGGGAACAGAGAGCGGAGTGACTGTTAAAAAAGAGCGGGAACAGAGAGCGGAGTGACTGTTAAAAAAGAGCGGGAACAGAGAGCGGAGTGACAGTTTGAAAAGAGCGGGAACAGAGAGCGGAGTGACTGTTTGAAAAGAGCGGGAACAGAGAGCGGAGTGACTGTTTGAAAAGAGCGGGAACAGAGAGTGGAGTGACTGTTAAAAAAGAGCGGGAGCAGAGAGCGGAGTGACTGTCTAAAAAGAGCGGGAGCAGAGAGCGGAGTGACTGCTTGAAAAGAGCAGGATCAGAGAGCGGAGTGACAGTTAAAAACGAGCGGGAACAGAGAGCGGAGTGACTGTCTAAAAAGAGCGGGAGCAGAGAGCGGAGTGACTGTTTGAAAAGAGCGGGAGCAGAGAGCGGAGTGACTGTTTGAAAAGAGCGGGAGCAGAGAGCGGAGTGACTGTTTGAAAAGAGCGGGAACAGAGAGCGGAGTGACTGTTTGAAAAGAGCGGGAACAGAGAGCGGAGTGACTGTTTGAAAAGAGCAGGATCAGAGAGCGGAGTGACAGTTAAAAAGGAGCGGGAACAGAGAGCGGAGTGACTGTCTAAAAAGAGCAGGAGCAGAGAGCGGAGTGACTGCTTGAAAAGAGCGGGAACAGAGAGCGGAGTGACAGTTAAAAACGAGCGGGAACAAAGAGCGGAGTGACTGTCTAAAAAGAGCAGGAGCAGAGAGCGGAGTGACTGCTTGATAAGAGCAGGATCAGAGAGCGGAGTGACAGTTAAAAACGAGCGGGAACAGAGAGCGGAGTGACTGCTTGAAAAGAGCAGGATCAGAGAGCGGAGTGACAGTTAAAAACGAGCGGGAACAGAGAGCGGAGTGACTGTCTAAAAAGAGCGGGAGCAGAGAGCGGAGTGACTGTTTGAAAAGAGCGGGAGCAGAGAGCGGAGTGACTGTTTGAAAAGAGCGGGAGCAGAGAGCGGAGTGACTGTTTGAAAAGAGCGGGAACAGAGAGCGGAGTGACTGTTTGAAAAGAGCGGGAACAGAGAGCGGAGTGACTGTTTGAAAAGAGCAGGATCAGAGAGCGGAGTGACAGTTAAAAAGGAGCGGGAACAGAGAGCGGAGTGACTGTCTAAAAAGAGCAGGAGCAGAGAGCGGAGTGACTGCTTGAAAAGAGCGGGAACAGAGAGCGGAGTGACAGTTAAAAACGAGCGGGAACAGAGAGCGGAGTGACTGTCTAAAAAGAGCAGGAGCAGAGAGCGGAGTGACTGCTTGATAAGAGCAGGATCAGAGAGCGGAGTGACAGTTAAAAACGAGCGGGAACAGAGAGCGGAGTGACTGTTAAAAAAGAGTGGGAACAGACAGCGGAGTGACTGTTAAAAAAGAGAGGGAACAGAGAGCGGAGTGACTGTTAAAAAAGAGCGGGAACAGAGAGCGGAGTGACTGTTTGAAAAGAGGGGGAACAGAGAGCGGAGTGACTGTTTGAAAAGAGCGGAAACAGAGAGCGGAGTGACTGTTAAAAAACAGCGGGAACAGACAGCAGAGTGACTGTTTAAAAAGAGCGGGAACAGAGAGCGGAGTGACTGTTTGAAAAGAGCGGGAACAGAGAGCGGAGTGACAGTTTAAAAAGAGCGGGAACAGAGAGCGGAGTGACTGTTAAAAAAGAGCGGGAACAGAGAGCGGAGTGACTGTTAAAAAAGAACGGGAACAGAGAGCGGAGTGACTGTTTGAAAAGAGCGGGAGCAGAGAGCGGAGTGACTGCTGAAAAGAGCGGGAACAGAGAGTGGAGTGACTGTTTGAAAAGAGCGGGAACAGAGAGCGGAGTGACTGTTTGAAAAGAGCAGGATCAGAGAGCGGAGTGACAGTTAAAAACGAGCGGGAACAGAGAGCGGAGTGACTGTCTAAAAAGAGCAGGAGCAGAGAGCGGAGTGACTGCTTGAAAAGAGCGGGAACAGAGAGCGGAGTGACAGTTAAAAACGAGCGGGAACAGAGAGCGGAGTGACTGTCTAAAAAGAGAAGGAGCAGAGAGCGGAGTGACTGCTTGAAAAGAGCGGGAACAGAGAGCGGAGTGACAGTTAAAAACGAGCGGGAACAGAGAGCGGAGTGACTGTCTAAAAAGAGCGGGAGCAGAGAGCGGAGTGACTGCTTGAAAAGAGCAGGATCAGAGAGCGGAGTGACAGTTAAAAACGAGCGGGAACAGAGAGCGGAGTGACTGTCTAAAAAGAGCGGGAGCAGAGAGCGGAGTGACTGTTTGAAAAGAGCGGGAGCAGAGAGCGGAGTGACTGTTTGAAAAGAGCGGGAACAGAGAGCGGAGTGACTGTTTGAAAAGAGCGGGAACAGAGAGCGGAGTGACTGTTTGAAAAGAGCGGGAACAGAGAGCGGAGTGACTGTTTGAAAAGAGAGGGAACAGAGAGCGGAGTGACTGTTAAAAAAGAGCGGGAACAGAGAGCAGAGTGACTGTTTGAAAAGAGCGGGAACAGAGAGCGGAGTGACTGTTTGAAAAGAGCGGGAACAGAGAGCGGAGTGACTGTTTGAAAAGAGCGGGAACAGAGAGCGGAGTGACTGTTTGAAAAGAGCGGGAACAGAGAGCGGAGTGACTGTTTGAAAAGAGCGGGAACAGAGAGTGGAGTGACTGTTAAAAAAGAGCGGGAACAGAGAGCGGAGTGACTGTTTGAAAAGAGCGGGAGCAGAGAGCGGAGTGAATGTTTGAAAAGAGCGGGAACAGAGAGCGGAGTGACTGTTTGAAAAGTGCGGGAGCAGAGAGCGGAGTGACTGTTTGAAAAGAGCGGGAACAGAGAGCGGAGTGACTGTTTGAAATGAGCGGGAACAGAGAGCGGAGTGACTGTTAAAAAAGAGCGGGAACACAGCGGAGTGACTGTTTGAAAAGAGCGGGAACAGAGAGCGGAATGACTGTTTAAAATGAGCGGGAGCAGAGAGCGGAGTGACTGTTAAAAAGAGCGGGAACAGAGAGCGGAGTGACTGTTTGAAAAGAGCAGGATCAGAGAGCGGAGTGACAGTTAAAAAGAGCGGGAACAGAGAGCGGAGTGACTGTCTAAAAAGAGCAGGAGCAGAGAGCGGAGTGACTGTTTGAAAAGAGCGGGAGCAGAGAGTGGAGTGATTGTTTGAAAAGAGCGGGAACAGAGAGCGGAGTGACTGTTTGAAAAGAGCGGGAGCAGAGAGCGGAGTGACTGTTTGAAAAGAGAGGGAACAGAGAGCGGAGTGACTGTTTAAAATGAGAGGGAACAGAGAGCGGAGTGACTGTTTGAAAAGAGCGGGAACACAGAGCGGAGTGACTGTGTAAAAAGAGCGGGAACAGAGAGCGGAGTGACTGTGTAAAAAGAGCGGGAACAGAGAGCGGAGTGACTGTTAAAAAAGAGCGGGAACAGAGAGCGGAGTGACTGTTTGAAAAGAGCGGGAGCAGAGAGCGGAGTGACTGTTTGAAAAGAGCGGGAACAGAGAGCGGAGTGACTGTTTGAAAAGAGCGGGAACAGAGAGCGGAGTGACTGTTACAAAAGAGCGGTAACAGAGAGCGGAGTGACTGTTTGAAAAGAGCGGGAACAGAGAGCGGAGTGACTGTTTGAAAAGAGCGGGAACAGAGAGCGGAGTGACTGTTTGAAAAGAGCAGGATCAGAGAGCGGAGTGACAGTTAAAAAGGAGCGGGAACAGAGAGCGGAGTGACTGTCTAAAAAGAGCAGGAGCAGAGAGCGGAGTGACTGCTTGAAAAGAGCGGGAACAGAGAGCGGAGTGACAGTTAAAAACGAGCGGGAACAGAGAGCGGAGTGACTGTCTAAAAAGAGCAGGAGCAGAGAGCGGAGTGACTGCTTGATAAGAGCAGGATCAGAGAGCGGAGTGACAGTTAAAAACGAGCGGGAACAGAGAGCGGAGTGATTGTTAAAAAAGAGTGGGAACAGACAGCGGAGTGACTGTTAAAAAAGAGCGGGAACAGAGAGCGGAGTGACTGTTAAAAAAGAGCGGGAACAGAGAGCGGAGTGACTGTTTGAAAAGAGCGGGAACAGAGAGCGGAGTGACTGTTTGAAAAGAGCGGAAACAGAGAGCGGAGTGACTGTTAAAAAAGAGCGGGAACAGACAGCAGAGTGACTGTTTAAAAAGAGCGGGAACAGAGAGCGGAGTGACTGTTTGAAAAGAGCGGGAACAGAGAGCGGAGTGACAGTTTAAAAAGAGCGGGAACAGAGAGCGGAGTGACTGTTAAAAAAGAGCGGGAACAGAGAGCGGAGTGACTGTTAAAAAAGAACGGGAACAGAGAGCGGAGTGACTGTTTGAAAAGAGCGGGAGCAGAGAGCGGAGTGACTGTTTGAAAAGAGCGGGAACAGAGAGTGGAGTGACTGTTTGAAAAGAGCGGGAACAGAGAGCGGAGTGACTGTTTGAAAAGAGCAGGATCAGAGAGCGGAGTGACAGTTAAAAACGAGCGGGAACAGAGAGCGGAGTGACTGTCTAAAAAGAGCAGGAGCAGAGAGCGGAGTGACTGCTTGAAAAGAGCGGGAACAGAGAGCGGAGTGACAGTTAAAAACGAGCGGGAACAGAGAGCGGAGTGACTGTCTAAAAAGAGAAGGAGCAGAGAGCGGAGTGACTGCTTGAAAAGAGCGGGAACAGAGAGCGGAGTGACAGTTAAAAACGAGCGGGAACAGAGAGCAGAGTGACTGTTTGAAAAGAGCGGGAACAGAGAGCGGAGTGACTGTTTGAAAAGAGCGGGAACAGAGAGCGGAGTGACTGTTTGAAAAGAGCGGGAACAGAGAGCGGAGTGACTGTTTGAAAAGAGCGGGAACAGAGAGCGGAGTGACTGTTTGAAAAGAGAGGTAACAGAGAGCGGAGTGACTGTTAAAAAAGAGCGGGAACAGAGAGCGGAGTGACTGTTTGAAAAGAGCGGGAACAGAGAGCGGAGTGACTGTTTGAAAAGAGCGGGAACAGAGAGCGGAGTGACTGTTTGAAAAGAGCGGGAACAGAGAGTGGAGTGACTGTTAAAAAAGAGCGGGAACAGAGAGCGGAGTGACTGTTTGAAAAGAGCGGGAGCAGAGAGCGGAGTGAATGTTTGAAAAGAGCGGGAACAGAGAGCGGAGTGACTGTTTGAAAAGTGCGGGAGCAGAGAGCGGAGTGACTGTTTGAAAAGAGCGGGAACAGAGAGCGGAGTGACTGTTTGAAATGAGCGGGAACAGAGAGCGGAGTGACTGTTAAAAAAGAGCGGGAACAGAGCGGAGTGACTGTTTGAAAAGAGCGGGAACAGAGAGCGGAATTACTGTTTAAAATGAGCGGGAGCAGAGAGCGGAGTGACTGTTAAAAAGAGCGGGAACAGAGAGCGGAGTGACTGTTTGAAAAGAGCAGGATCAGAGAGCGGAGTGACAGTTAAAAAGAGCGGGAACAGAGAGCGGAGTGACTGTCTAAAAAGAGCAGGAGCAGAGAGCGGAGTGACTGTTTGAAAAGAGCGGGAGCAGAGAGTGGAGTGATTGTTTGAAAAGAGCGGGAACAGAGAGCGGAGTGACTGTTTGAAAAGAGCGGGAGCAGAGAGCGGAGTGACTGTTTGAAAAGAGAGGGAACAGAGAGCGGAGTGACTGTTTAAAATGAGAGGGAACAGAGAGCGGAGTGACTGTTTGAAAAGAGCGGGAACAGAGAGCGGAGTGACTGTTAAAAAAGAGCGGGAACAGAGAGCGGAGTGACTGTTTGAAAAGAGCGGGAGCAGAGAGCGGAGTGACTGTTTGAAAAGAGCGGGAACAGAGAGCGGAGTGACTGTTTGAAAAGAGCGGGAACAGAGAGCGGAGTGACTGTTACAAAAGAGCGGTAACAGAGAGCGGAGTGACTGTTTGAAAAGAGCGGGAACAGAGAGCGGAGTGACTGTTTGAAAAGAGCAGGAACAGAGAGCGGAGTGACTGTTTGAAAAGAGCGGGAACAGAGAGCGGAGTGACTGTTTGAAAAGAGAGGGAACAGAGAGCGGAGTGACTGTTAAAAAAGAGCGGGAACAGAGAGCAGAGTGACTGTTTGAAAAGAGCGGGAACAGAGAGCGGAGTGACTGTTTGAAAAGAGCGGGAACAGAGAGCGGAGTGACTGTTTGAAAAGAGCGGGAACAGAGAGCGGAGTGACTGTTTGTAAAGAGCGGGAACAGAGAGCGGAGTGACTGTTTGAAAAGAGGGGGAACAGAGAGCGGAGTGACTGTTAAAAAAGAGCGGGAACAGAGCGGAGTGACTGTTTGAAAAGAGCGGGAACAGAGAGCGGAGTGACTGTTTGAAAAGAGCGGGAACAGAGAGCGGAGTGACTGTTTGAAAAGAGCGGGAACAGAGAGCGGAGTGACTGTTTGAAAAGAGCAGGATCAGAGAGCGGAGTGACAGTTAAAAAGGAGCGGGAACAGAGAGCGGAGTGACTGTCTAAAAAGAGCAGGAGCAGAGAGCGGAGTGACTGCTTGAAAAGAGCGGGAACAGAGAGCGGAGTGACAGTTAAAAACGAGCGGGAACAGAGAGCGGAGTGACTGTCTAAAAAGAGCAGGAGCAGAGAGCGGAGTGACTGCTTGATAAGAGCAGGATCAGAGAGCGGAGTGACAGTTAAAAACGAGCGGGAACAGAGAGCGGAGTGATTGTTAAAAAAGAGTGGGAACAGACAGCGGAGTGACTGTTAAAAAAGAGCGGGAACAGAGAGCGGAGTGACTGTTAAAAAAGAGCGGGAACAGAGAGCGGAGTGACTGTTTGAAAAGAGCGGGAACAGAGAGCGGAGTGACTGTTTGAAAAGAGCGGAAACAGAGAGCGGAGTGACTGTTAAAAAAGAGCGGGAACAGACAGCAGAGTGACTGTTTAAAAAGAGCGGGAACAGAGAGCGGAGTGACTGTTTGAAAAGAGCGGGAACAGAGAGCGGAGTGACAGTTTAAAAAGAGCGGGAACAGAGAGCGGAGTGACTGTTAAAAAAGAGCGGGAACAGAGAGCGGAGTGACTGTTAAAAAAGAACGGGAACAGAGAGCGGAGTGACTGTTTGAAAAGAGCGGGAGCAGAGAGCGGAGTGACTGTTTGAAAAGAGCGGGAACAGAGAGTGGAGTGACTGTTTGAAAAGAGCGGGAACAGAGAGCGGAGTGACTGTTTGAAAAGAGCAGGATCAGAGAGCGGAGTGACAGTTAAAAACGAGCGGGAACAGAGAGCGGAGTGACTGTCTAAAAAGAGCAGGAGCAGAGAGCGGAGTGACTGCTTGAAAAGAGCGGGAACAGAGAGCGGAGTGACAGTTAAAAACGAGCGGGAACAGAGAGCGGAGTGACTGTCTAAAAAGAGAAGGAGCAGAGAGCGGAGTGACTGCTTGAAAAGAGCGGGAACAGAGAGCGGAGTGACAGTTAAAAACGAGCGGGAACAGAGAGCAGAGTGACTGTTTGAAAAGAGCGGGAACAGAGAGCGGAGTGACTGTTTGAAAAGAGCGGGAACAGAGAGCGGAGTGACTGTTTGAAAAGAGCGGGAACAGAGAGCGGAGTGACTGTTTGAAAAGAGCGGGAACAGAGAGCGGAGTGACTGTTTGAAAAGAGAGGTAACAGAGAGCGGAGTGACTGTTAAAAAAGAGCGGGAACAGAGAGCGGAGTGACTGTTTGAAAAGAGCGGGAACAGAGAGCGGAGTGACTGTTTGAAAAGAGCGGGAACAGAGAGCGGAGTGACTGTTTGAAAAGAGCGGGAACAGAGAGTGGAGTGACTGTTAAAAAAGAGCGGGAACAGAGAGCGGAGTGACTGTTTGAAAAGAGCGGGAGCAGAGAGCGGAGTGAATGTTTGAAAAGAGCGGGAACAGAGAGCGGAGTGACTGTTTGAAAAGTGCGGGAGCAGAGAGCGGAGTGACTGTTTGAAAAGAGCGGGAACAGAGAGCGGAGTGACTGTTTGAAATGAGCGGGAACAGAGAGCGGAGTGACTGTTAAAAAAGAGCGGGAACAGAGCGGAGTGACTGTTTGAAAAGAGCGGGAACAGAGAGCGGAATTACTGTTTAAAATGAGCGGGAGCAGAGAGCGGAGTGACTGTTAAAAAGAGCGGGAACAGAGAGCGGAGTGACAGTTAAAAAGAGCGGGAACAGAGAGCGGAGTGACTGTCTAAAAAGAGCAGGAGCAGAGAGCGGAGTGACTGTTTGAAAAGAGCGGGAGCAGAGAGTGGAGTGATTGTTTGAAAAGAGCGGGAACAGAGAGCGGAGTGACTGTTTGAAAAGAGCGGGAGCAGAGAGCGGAGTGACTGTTTGAAAAGAGAGGGAACAGAGAGCGGAGTGACTGTTTAAAATGAGAGGGAACAGAGAGCGGAGTGACTGTTTGAAAAGAGCGGGAACAGAGAGCGGAGTGACTGTTAAAAAAGAGCGGGAACAGAGAGCGGAGTGACTGTTTGAAAAGAGCGGGAGCAGAGAGCGGAGTGACTGTTTGAAAAGAGCGGGAACAGAGAGCGGAGTGACTGTTTGAAAAGAGCGGGAACAGAGAGCGGAGTGACTGTTACAAAAGAGCGGTAACAGAGAGCGGAGTGACTGTTTGAAAAGAGCGGGAACAGAGAGCGGAGTGACTGTTTGAAAAGAGCAGGAACAGAGAGCGGAGTGACTGTTTGAAAAGAGCGGGAACAGAGAGCGGAGTGACTGTTTGAAAAGAGAGGGAACAGAGAGCGGAGTGACTGTTAAAAAAGAGCGGGAACAGAGAGCAGAGTGACTGTTTGAAAAGAGCGGGAACAGAGAGCGGAGTGACTGTTTGAAAAGAGCGGGAACAGAGAGCGGAGTGACTGTTTGAAAAGAGCGGGAACAGAGAGCGGAGTGACTGTTTGTAAAGAGCGGGAACAGAGAGCGGAGTGACTGTTTGAAAAGAGGGGGAACAGAGAGCGGAGTGACTGTTAAAAAAGAGCGGGAACAGAGCGGAGTGACTGTTTGAAAAGAGCGGGAACAGAGAGCGGAGTGACTGTTTGAAAAGAGCGGGAACAGAGAGCGGAGTGACTGTTTGAAAAGAGCGGGAACAGAGAGCGGAGTGACTGTTTGAAAAGAGCGGGAACAGAGAGCGGAGTGACTGTTTGAAAAGAGCGGGAACAGAGAGTGGAGTGACTGTTAAAAAAGAGCGGGAACAGAGAGCGGAGTGACTGTTTGAAAAGAGCGGGAGCAGAGAGCGGAGTGAATGTTTGAAAAGAGCGGGAACAGAGAGCGGAGTGACTGTTTGAAAAGAGCGGGAGCAGAGAGCGGAGTGACTGTTTGAAAAGAGCGGGAACAGAGAGCGGAGTGACTGTTTGAAATGAGTGGTAACAGAGAGCGGAGTGACTGTTTAAAATGAGCGGGAGCAGAGAGCGGAGTGACTGTTTGAAAATAGCGGGAACAGAGAGTGGAGTGACTGTTTGAAAAGAGCGGGAACAGAGAGCGGAGTGACTGTTTAAAAGAGCGGGAATAGAGAGCGGAGTGACTGTTTGAAAAGAGCGGGAGCAGAGAGTGGAGTGACTGTTTAAAATGAGCGGGAACAGAGGGTGGAGTGACTGTTTGAAAAGAGCGGGAACAGAGAGCGGAGTGACTGTTTGAAAAGAGCGGGAGCAGAGAGTGGAGTGACTGTTTGAAAAGAGCGGGAATAGAGAGCGGAGTGACTGTTTGAAAGGAGCGGGAACAGAGAGCGGAGTGACTGTTTGAAAAGAGTGGGAACAGAGAGCGGAGTGACAGTTAAAAAAGAGCGAGAACAGAGAGCGGAGTGACTGTTAAAAAAGAGCGAGAACAGAGAGCGGAGTGACTGTTAAAAAAGAGCGGGAACAGAGAGCGGAGTGACAGTTTAAAAAGAGCGGGAGCAGAGAGCGGAGTGACTGTTAAAAAAGAGCGAGAACAGAGAGCGGAGTGACTGTTAAAAAAGAGCGAGAACAGAGAGCGGAGTGACTGTTAAAAAAGAGAGGGAACAGAGAGCGGAGTGACTGTTAAAAAAGAGCGGGAACAGAGAGCGGAGTGACTGTTAAAAAAGAGCGGGAACAGAGAGCGGAGTGACAGTTTGAAAAGAGCGGGAACAGAGAGCGGAGTGACTGTTTGAAAAGAGCGGGAACAGAGAGCGGAGTGACTGTTTGAAAAGAGCGGGAACAGAGAGCGGAGTGACAGTTTGAAAAGAGCAGGAACAGAGAGCGGAGTGACTGTTAAAAAAGAGCGGTAACAGAGAGCGGAGTGACTGTTTGAAAAGAGCGGGAACAGAGAGCGGAGTGACTGTTTGAAAAGAGCGGGAACAGAGAGCGGAGTGACTGTTAAAAAAGAGCGGGAACAGAGAGCGGAGTGACTGTTTAAAAAGAGCGGGAGCAGAGAGCGGAGTGACTGTTAAAAAAGAGCCAGAACAGAGAGCGGAGTGACTGTAAAAAAGAGCGAGAACAGAGAGCGGAGTGACTGTTAAAAAAGAGCGGGAACAGAGAGCGGAGTGACTGTTAAAAAAGAGCGGGAACAGAGAGCGGAGTGACTGTTAAAAAAGAGCGGGAACAGAGAGCGGAGTGACAGTTTGAAAAGAGCGGGAACAGAGAGCGGAGTGACTGTTTGAAAAGAACGGGAACAGAGAGCGGAGTGACTGTTTGAAAAGAGCGGGAACAGAGAGCGGAGTGACTGTTAAAAAAGAGCGGTAACAGAGAGCGGAGTGACTGTTTGAAAAGAGCGGGAACAGAGAGCGGAGTGACTGTTTGAAAAGAGCGGGAACAGAGAGCGGAGTGACTGTTTGAAAAGAGCGGGAACAGAGAGTGGAGTGACTGTTAAAAAAGAGCGGGAGCAGAGAGCGGAGTGACTGTCTAAAAAGAGCGGGAGCAGAGAGCGGAGTGACTGCTTGAAAAGAGCAGGATCAGAGAGCGGAGTGACAGTTAAAAACGAGCGGGAACAGAGAGCGGAGTGACTGTCTAAAAAGAGCGGGAGCAGAGAGCGGAGTGACTGTTTGAAAAGAGCGGGAGCAGAGAGCGGAGTGACTGTTTGAAAAGAGCGGGAGCAGAGAGCGGAGTGACTGTTTGAAAAGAGCGGGAACAGAGAGCGGAGTGACTGTTTGAAAAGAGCGGGAACAGAGAGCGGAGTGACTGTTTGAAAAGAGCAGGATCAGAGAGCGGAGTGACAGTTAAAAAGGAGCGGGAACAGAGAGCGGAGTGACTGTCTAAAAAGAGCAGGAGCAGAGAGCGGAGTGACTGCTTGAAAAGAGCGGGAACAGAGAGCGGAGTGACAGTTAAAAACGAGCGGGAACAGAGAGCGGAGTGACTGTCTAAAAAGAGCAGGAGCAGAGAGCGGAGTGACTGCTTGATAAGAGCAGGATCAGAGAGCGGAGTGACAGTTAAAAACGAGCGGGAACAGAGAGCGGAGTGACTGTTAAAAAAGAGTGGGAACAGACAGCGGAGTGACTGTTAAAAAAGAGCGGGAACAGAGAGCGGAGTGACTGTTAAAAAAGAGCGGGAACAGAGAGCGGAGTGACTGTTTGAAAAGAGCGGGAACAGAGAGCGGAGTGACTGTTTGAAAAGAGCGGAAACAGAGAGCGGAGTGACTGTTAAAAAAGAGCGGGAACAGACAGCAGAGTGACTGTTTAAAAAGAGCGGGAACAGAGAGCGGAGTGACTGTTTGAAAAGAGCGGGAACAGAGAGCGGAGTGACAGTTTAAAAAGAGCGGGAACAGAGAGCGGAGTGACTGTTAAAAAAGAGCGGGAACAGAGAGCGGAGTGACTGTTAAAAAAGAACGGGAACAGAGAGCGGAGTGACTGTTTGAAAAGAGCGGGAGCAGAGAGCGGAGTGACTGTTTGAAAAGAGCGGGAACAGAGAGTGGAGTGACTGTTTGAAAAGAGCGGGAACAGAGAGCGGAGTGACTGTTTGAAAAGAGCAGGATCAGAGAGCGGAGTGACAGTTAAAAACGAGCGGGAACAGAGAGCGGAGTGACTGTCTAAAAAGAGCAGGAGCAGAGAGCGGAGTGACTGCTTGAAAAGAGCGGGAACAGAGAGCGGAGTGACAGTTAAAAACGAGCGGGAACAGAGAGCGGAGTGACTGTCTAAAAAGAGAAGGAGCAGAGAGCGGAGTGACTGCTTGAAAAGAGCGGGAACAGAGAGCGGAGTGACAGTTAAAAACGAGCGGGAACAGAGAGCGGAGTGACTGTCTAAAAAGAGCGGGAGCAGAGAGCGGAGTGACTGCTTGAAAAGAGCAGGATCAGAGAGCGGAGTGACAGTTAAAAACGAGCGGGAACAGAGAGCGGAGTGACTGTTTGAAAAGAGGGGGAACAGAGAGCGGAGTGACTGTTAAAAAAGAGCGGGAACAGAGCGGAGTGACTGTTTGAAAAGAGCGGGAACAGAGAGCGGAGTGACTGTTTGAAAAGAGCGGGAACAGAGAGCGGAGTGACTGTTTGAAAAGAGCGGGAACAGAGAGCGGAGTGACTGTTTGAAAAGAGCGGGAACAGAGAGCGGAGTGACTGTTTGAAAAGAGCGGGAACAGAGAGTGGAGTGACTGTTAAAAAAGAGCGGGAACAGAGAGCGGAGTGACTGTTTGAAAAGAGCGGGAGCAGAGAGCGGAGTGAATGTTTGAAAAGAGCGGGAACAGAGAGCGGAGTGACTGTTTGAAAAGTGCGGGAGCAGAGAGCGGAGTGACTGTTTGAAAAGAGCGGGAACAGAGAGCGGAGTGACTGTTTGAAATGAGCAGGAACAGAGAGCGGAGTGATTGTTAAAAAAGAGCGGGAACAGAGCGGAGTGACTGTTTGAAAAGAGCGGGAACAGAGAGCGGAGTGACTGTTTGAAAAGAGCGGGAACAGAGAGCGGAGTGACTGTTTGAAAAGAGCGGGAACAGAGAGCGGAGTGACTGTATGAAAAGAGCGGGAACAGAGAGCGGAGTGACTGTTTGAAAAGAGCGGGAACAGAGAGTGGAGTGACTGTTAAAAAAGAGCGGGAACAGACAGCGGAGTGACTGTTTGAAAAGAGCGGGAGCAGAGAGCGGAGTGAATGTTTGAAAAGAGCGGGAACAGAGAGCGGAGTGACTGTTTGAAAAGAGCGGGAGCAGAGAGCGGAGTGACTGTTTGAAAAGAGCGGGAACAGAGAGCGGAGTGACTGTTTGAAATGAGAGGGAACAGAGAGCGGAGTGACTGTTTAAAATGAGCGGGAGCAGAGAGCGGAGTGACTGTTAAAAAGAGCGGGAACAGAGAGCGGAGTGACTGTTTGAAAAGAGCGGGAACAGAGAGCGGAGTGACTGTTTGAAATGAGAGGGAACAGAGAGCGGAGTGACTGTTTAAAATGAGCGGGAGCAGAGAGCGGAGTGACTGTTAAAAAGAGCGGGAACAGAGAGCGGAGTGACTGTTTGAAAAGAGCAGGATCAGAGAGCGGAGTGACAGTTAAAAAGAGCGGGAACAGAGAGCGGAGTGACTGTCTAAAAAGAGCAGGAGCAGAGAGCGGAGTGACTGTTTGAAAAGAGCGGGAGCAGAGAGTGGAGTGATTGTTTGAGAAGAGCGGGAACAGAGAGCGGAGTGACTGTTTGAAAAGAGCGGGAGCAGAGAGCGGAGTGACTGTTTGAAAAGAGAGGGAACAGAGAGCGGAGTGACTGTTTAAAATGAGAGGGAACAGAGAGCGGAGTGACTGTTTGAAAAGAGCGGGAACACAGAGCGGAGTGACTGTGTAAAAAGAGCGGGAACACAGAGCGGAGTGACTGTGTAAAAAGAGCGGGAACAGAGAGCGGAGTGACTGTTAAAAAAGAGCGGGAACAGAGAGCGGAGTGACTGTTTGAAAAGAGCGGGAGCAGAGAGCGGAGTGACTGTTTGAAAAGAGCGGGAACAGAGAGCGGAGTGACTGTTTGAAAAGAGCGGGAACAGAGAGCGGAGTGACTGTTACAAAAGAGCGGTAACAGAGAGCGGAGTGACTGTTTGAAAAGAGCGGGAACAGAGAGCGGAGTGACTGTTTGAAAAGAGCAGGAACAGAGAGCGGAGTGACTGTTTGAAAAGAGCGGGAACAGAGAGCGGAGTGACTGTTTGAAAAGAGAGGGAACAGAGAGCGGAGTGACTGTTAAAAAAGAGCGGGAACAGAGAGCAGAGAGACTGTTTGAAAAGAGCGGGAACAGAGAGCGGAGTGACTGTTTGAAAAGAGCGGGAACAGAGAGCGGAGTGACTGTTTGAAAAGAGCGGGAACAGAGAGCGGAGTGATTGTTTGTAAAGAGCGGGAACAGAGAGCGGAGTGACTGTTTGAAAAGAGGGGGAACAGAGAGCGGAGTGACTGTTAAAAAAGAGCGGGAACAGAGCGGAGTGACTGTTTGAAAAGAGCGGGAACAGAGAGCGGAGTGACTGTTTGAAAAGAGCGGGAACAGAGAGCGGAGTGTCTGTTTGAAAAGAGCGGGAACAGAGAGCGGAGTGACTGTTTGAAAAGAGCGGGAACAGAGAGCGGAGTGACTGTTTGAAAAGAGCGGGAACAGAGAGTGGAGTGACTGTTAAAAAAGAGCGGGAACAGAGAGCGGAGTGACTGTTTGAAAAGAGCGGGAGCAGAGAGCGGAGTGAATGTTTGAAAAGAGCGGGAACAGAGAGCGGAGTGACTGTTTGAAAAGAGCGGGAGCAGAGAGCGGAGTGAATGTTTGAAAAGAGCGGGAACAGAGAGCGGAGTGACTGTTTGAAAAGTGCGGGAGCAGAGAGCGGAGTGACTGTTTGAAAAGAGCGGGAACAGAGAGCGGAGTGACTGTTTGAAATGAGCAGGAACAGAGAGCGGAGTGACTGTTAAAAAAGAGCGGGAACAGAGCGGAGTGACTGTTTGAAAAGAGCGGGAACAGAGAGCGGAGTGACTGTTTGAAAAGAGCGGGAACAGAGAGCGGAGTGACTGTTTGAAAAGAGCGGGAACAGAGAGCGGAGTGACTGTATGAAAAGAGCGGGAACAGAGAGCGGAGTGACTGTTTGAAAAGAGCGGGAACAGAGAGTGGAGTGACTGTTAAAAAAGAGCGGGAACAGACAGCGGAGTGACTGTTTGAAAAGAGCGGGAGCAGAGAGCGGAGTGAATGTTTGAAAAGAGCGGGAACAGAGAGCGGAGTGACTGTTTGAAAAGAGCGGGAGCAGAGAGCGGAGTGACTGTTTGAAAAGAGCGGGAACAGAGAGCGGAGTGACTGTTTGAAATGAGCGGGAACAGAGAGCGGAGTGACTGTTTAAAATGAGCGGGAGCAGAGAGCGGAGTGACTGTTAAAAAGAGCGGGAACAGAGAGCGGAGTGACTGTTTGAAAAGAGCAGGATCAGAGAGCGGAGTGACAGTTAAAAAGAGCGGGAACAGAGAGCGGAGTGACTGTCTAAAAAGAGCAGGAGCAGAGAGCGGAGTGACTGTTTGAAAAGAGCGGGAGCAGAGAGTGGAGTGATTGTTTGAAAAGAGCGGGAACAGAGAGCGGAGTGACTGTTTGAAAAGAGCGGGAGCAGAGAGCGGAGTGACTGTTTGAAAAGAGAGGGAACAGAGAGCGGAGTGACTGTTTAAAATGAGAGGGAACAGAGAGCGGAGTGACTGTTTGAAAAGAGCGGGAACACAGAGCGGAGTGACTGTGTAAAAAGAGCGGGAACACAGAGCGGAGTGACTGTGTAAAAAGAGCGGGAACAGAGAGCGGAGTGACTGTTAAAAAAGAGCGGGAACAGAGAGCGGAGTGACTGTTTGAAAAGAGCGGGAGCAGAGAGCGGAGTGACTGTTTGAAAAGAGCGGGAACAGAGAGCGGAGTGACTGTTTGAAAAGAGCGGGAACAGAGAGCGGAGTGACTGTTACAAAAGAGCGGGAACAGAGAGCGGAGTGACTGTTTGAAAAGAGCGGGAGCAGAGAGCGGAGTGACTGTTTGAAAAGAGCGGGAACAGAGAGCGGAGTGACTGTTTGAAAAGAGCGGGAACAGAGAGCGGAGTGACTGTTTGAAAAGAGCAGGAACAGAGAGCGGAGTGACTGTTTGAAAAGAGCGGGAACAGAGAGCGGAGTGACTGTTTGAAAAGAGAGGGAACAGAGAGCGGAGTGACTGTTAAAAAAGAGCGGGAACAGAGAGCAGAGAGACTGTTTGAAAAGAGCGGGAACAGAGAGCGGAGTGACTGTTTGAAAAGAGCGGGAACAGAGAGCGGAGTGACTGTTTGAAAAGAGCGGGAACAGAGAGCGGAGTGATTGTTTGTAAAGAGCGGGAACAGAGAGCGGAGTGACTGTTTGAAAAGAGGGGAAACAGAGAGCGGAGTGACTGTTAAAAAAGAGCGGGAACAGAGCGGAGTGACTGTTTGAAAAGAGCGGGAACAGAGAGCGGAGTGACTGTTTGAAAAGAGCGGGAACAGAGAGCGGAGTGACTGTTTGAAAAGAGCGGGAACAGAGAGCGGAGTGACTGTTTGAAAAGAGCGGGAACAGAGAGCGGAGTGACTGTTTGAAAAGAGCGGGAACAGAGAGTGGAGTGACTGTTAAAAAAGAGCGGGAACAGAGAGCGGAGTGACTGTTTGAAAAGAGCGGGAGCAGAGAGCGGAGTGAATGTTTGAAAAGAGCGGGAACAGAGAGCGGAGTGACTGTTTGAAAAGAGCGGGAGCAGAGAGCGGAGTGACTGTTTGAAAAGAGCGGGAACAGAGAGCGGAGTGACTGTTTGAAATGAGTGGTAACAGAGAGCGGAGTGACTGTTTAAAATGAGCGGGAGCAGAGAGCGGAGTGACTGTTTGAAAATAGCGGGAACAGAGAGTGGAGTGACTGTTTGAAAAGAGCGGGAACAGAGAGCGGAGTGACTGTTTAAAAGAGCGGGAATAGAGAGCGGAGTGACTGTTTGAAAAGAGCGGGAGCAGAGAGTGGAGTGACTGTTTAAAATGAGCGGGAACAGAGGGTGGAGTGACTGTTTGAAAAGAGCGGGAACAGAGAGCGGAGTGACTGTTTGAAAAGAGCGGGAGCAGAGAGTGGAGTGATTGTTTGAAAAGAGCGGGAACAGAGAGCGGAGTGACTGTTTGAAAAGAGCGGGAGCAGAGAGCGGAGTGACTGTTGAAAAGAGAGGGAACAGAGAGCGGAGTGACTGTTTAAAATGAGCGGGAACAGAGAGCGGAGTGACTGTTTGAAAAGAGCGGGAACACAGAGCGGAGTGACTGTGTAAAAAGAGCGGGAACAGAGAGCGGAGTGACTGTGTAAAAAGAGCGGGAACAGAGAGCGGAGTGACTGTTAAAAAAGAGCGGGAACAGAGAGCGGAGTGACTGTTTGAAAAGAGCGGGAGCAGAGAGCGGAGTGACTGTTTGAAAAGAGCGGGAACAGAGAGCGGAGTGACTGTTTGAAAAGAGCGGGAACAGAGAGCGGAGTGACTGTTACAAAAGAGCGGTAACAGAGAGCGGAGTGACTGTTTGAAAAGAGCGGGAACAGAGAGCGGAGTGACTGTTTGAAAAGAGCAGGAACAGAGAGCGGAGTGACTGTTAAAAAAGAGCGGGAACAGAGAGCGGAGTGACTGTTAAAAAAGAGCGGGAACAGAGAGCGGAGTGACTGTTTGAACAGAGCGAGAACAGAGAGCGGAGTGACTGTTTGAAAAGAGCGGGAACAGAGAGCGGAGTGACTGTTTGAAAAGAGCAGGAACAGAGAGCGGAGTGACTGTTAAAAAAGAGCGGGAACAGAGAGCGGAGTGACTGTTAAAAAAGAGCGGGAACAGAGAGCGGAGTGACTGTTTGAAAAGAGCGAGAACAGAGAGCGGAGTGACTGTTTGAAAAGAGCGGGAACAGACAGCGGAGTGACTGTTTGAAAAGAGCGGGAACAGAGAGCGGAGTGACTGTTTGAAAAGAGCAGGATCAGAGAGCGGAGTGACAGTTAAAAACGAGCGGGAACAGAGAGCGGAGTGACTGTCTAAAAAGAGCAGGAGCAGAGAGCGGAGTGACTGCTTGAAAAGAGCGGGAACAGAGAGCGGAGTGACAGTTAAAAACGAGCGGGAACAGAGAGCGGAGTGACTGTCTAAAAAGAGCAGGAGCAGAGAGCGGAGTGACTGCTTGATAAGAGCAGGATCAGAGAGCGGAGTGACAGTTAAAAACGAGCGGGAACAGAGAGCGGAGTGACTGTTAAAAAAGAGCGGGAACAGAGAGCGGAGTGACTGTTAAAAAAGACGGGAACAGACAGCGGAGTGACTGTTAAAAAAGAGCGGGAACAGAGAGCGGAGTGACTGTTAAAAAAGAGAGGGAACAGAGAGCGCAGTGACTGTTTGAAAAGAGCGGGAACAGAGAGCGGAGTGACAGTTTAAAAAGAGCGGGAGCAGAGAGCGGAGTGACTGTTAAAAAAGAGCGAGAACAGAGAGCGGAGTGACTGTTAAAAAAGAGCGAGAACAGAGAGCGGAGTGACTGTTAAAAAAGAGAGGGAACAGAGAGCGGAGTGACTGTTAAAAAAGAGCGGGAACAGAGAGCGGAGTGACTGTTAAAAAAGAGCGGGAACAGAGAGCGGAGTGACAGTTTGAAAAGAGCGGGAACAGAGAGCGGAGTGACTGTTTGAAAAGAGCGGGAACAGAGAGCGGAGTGACTGTTTGAAAAGAGCGGGAACAGAGAGCGGAGTGACAGTTTGAAAAGAGCAGGAACAGAGAGCGGAGTGACTGTTAAAAAAGAGCGGTAACAGAGAGCGGAGTGACTGTTTGAAAAGAGCGGGAACAGAGAGCGGAGTGACTGTTTGAAAAGAGCGGGAACAGAGAGCGGGGTGACTGTTTGAAAAGAGCGGGAACAGAGAGCGGAGTGACTGTTTAAAAAGAGCGGGAACAGAGAGCGGAGTGACTGTTTGAAAAGAGCGGGAACAGAGAGCGGAGTGACTGTTTGAAAAGAGCGGGAACAGAGAGCGGAGTGACTGTTAAAAAAGAGCGGGAACAGAGAGCGGAGTGACTGTTTAAAAAGAGCGGGAGCAGAGAGCGGAGTGACTGTTAAAAAAGAGCCAGAACAGAGAGCGGAGTGACTGTAAAAAAAGAGCGAGAACAGAGAGCGGAGTGACTGTTAAAAAAGAGCGGGAACAGAGAGCGGAGTGACTGTTAAAAAAGAGCGGGAACAGAGAGCGGAGTGACTGTTAAAAAAGAGCGGGAACAGAGAGCGGAGTGACAGTTTGAAAAGAGCGGGAACAGAGAGCGGAGTGACTGTTTGAAAAGAGCGGGAACAGAGAGCGGAGTGACTGTTTGAAAAGAGCGGGAACAGAGAGTGGAGTGACTGTTAAAAAAGAGCGGGAGCAGAGAGCGGAGTGACTGTCTAAAAAGAGCGGGAGCAGAGAGCGGAGTGACTGCTTGAAAAGAGCAGGATCAGAGAGCGGAGTGACAGTTAAAAACGAGCGGGAACAGAGAGCGGAGTGACTGTCTAAAAAGAGCGGGAGCAGAGAGCGGAGTGACTGTTTGAAAAGAGCGGGAGCAGAGAGCGGAGTGACTGTTTGAAAAGAGCGGGAGCAGAGAGCGGAGTGACTGTTTGAAAAGAGCGGGAACAGAGAGCGGAGTGACTGTTTGAAAAGAGCGGGAACAGAGAGCGGAGTGACTGTTTGAAAAGAGCAGGATCAGAGAGCGGAGTGACAGTTAAAAAGGAGCGGGAACAGAGAGCGGAGTGACTGTCTAAAAAGAGCAGGAGCAGAGAGCGGAGTGACTGCTTGAAAAGAGCGGGAACAGAGAGCGGAGTGACAGTTAAAAACGAGCGGGAACAAAGAGCGGAGTGACTGTCTAAAAAGAGCAGGAGCAGAGAGCGGAGTGACTGCTTGATAAGAGCAGGATCAGAGAGCGGAGTGACAGTTAAAAACGAGCGGGAACAGAGAGCGGAGTGACTGCTTGAAAAGAGCAGGATCAGAGAGCGGAGTGACAGTTAAAAACGAGCGGGAACAGAGAGCGGAGTGACTGTCTAAAAAGAGCGGGAGCAGAGAGCGGAGTGACTGTTTGAAAAGAGCGGGAGCAGAGAGCGGAGTGACTGTTTGAAAAGAGCGGGAGCAGAGAGCGGAGTGACTGTTTGAAAAGAGCGGGAACAGAGAGCGGAGTGACTGTTTGAAAAGAGCGGGAACAGAGAGCGGAGTGACTGTTTGAAAAGAGCAGGATCAGAGAGCGGAGTGACAGTTAAAAAGGAGCGGGAACAGAGAGCGGAGTGACTGTCTAAAAAGAGCAGGAGCAGAGAGCGGAGTGACTGCTTGAAAAGAGCGGGAACAGAGAGCGGAGTGACAGTTAAAAACGAGCGGGAACAGAGAGCGGAGTGACTGTCTAAAAAGAGCAGGAGCAGAGAGCGGAGTGACTGCTTGATAAGAGCAGGATCAGAGAGCGGAGTGACAGTTAAAAACGAGCGGGAACAGAGAGCGGAGTGACTGTTAAAAAAGAGTGGGAACAGACAGCGGAGTGACTGTTAAAAAAGAGCGGGAACAGAGAGCGGAGTGACTGTTAAAAAAGAGCGGGAACAGAGAGCGGAGTGACTGTTTGAAAAGAGGGGGAACAGAGAGCGGAGTGACTGTTTGAAAAGAGCGGAAACAGAGAGCGGAGTGACTGTTAAAAAACAGCGGGAACAGACAGCAGAGTGACTGTTTAAAAAGAGCGGGAACAGAGAGCGGAGTGACTGTTTGAAAAGAGCGGGAACAGAGAGCGGAGTGACAGTTTAAAAAGAGCGGGAACAGAGAGCGGAGTGACTGTTAAAAAAGAGCGGGAACAGAGAGCGGAGTGACTGTTAAAAAAGAACGGGAACAGAGAGCGGAGTGACTGTTTGAAAAGAGCGGGAGCAGAGAGCGGAGTGACTGTTTGAAAAGAGCGGGAACAGAGAGTGGAGTGACTGTTTGAAAAGAGCGGGAACAGAGAGCGGAGTGACTGTTTGAAAAGAGCAGGATCAGAGAGCGGAGTGACAGTTAAAAACGAGCGGGAACAGAGAGCGGAGTGACTGTCTAAAAAGAGCAGGAGCAGAGAGCGGAGTGACTGCTTGAAAAGAGCGGGAACAGAGAGCGGAGTGACAGTTAAAAACGAGCGGGAACAGAGAGCGGAGTGACTGTCTAAAAAGAGAAGGAGCAGAGAGCGGAGTGACTGCTTGAAAAGAGCGGGAACAGAGAGCGGAGTGACAGTTAAAAACGAGCGGGAACAGAGAGCGGAGTGACTGTCTAAAAAGAGCGGGAGCAGAGAGCGGAGTGACTGCTTGAAAAGAGCAGGATCAGAGAGCGGAGTGACAGTTAAAAACGAGCGGGAACAGAGAGCGGAGTGACTGTCTAAAAAGAGCGGGAGCAGAGAGCGGAGTGACTGTTTGAAAAGAGCGGGAGCAGAGAGCGGAGTGACTGTTTGAAAAGAGCGGGAACAGAGAGCGGAGTGACTGTTTGAAAAGAGCGGGAACAGAGAGCGGAGTGACTGTTTGAAAAGAGCGGGAACAGAGAGCGGAGTGACTGTTTGAAAAGAGAGGGAACAGAGAGCGGAGTGACTGTTAAAAAAGAGCGGGAACAGAGAGCAGAGTGACTGTTTGAAAAGAGCGGGAACAGAGAGCGGAGTGACTGTTTGAAAAGAGCGGGAACAGAGAGCGGAGTGACTGTTTGAAAAGAGCGGGAACAGAGAGCGGAGTGACTGTTTGAAAAGAGCGGGAACAGAGAGCGGAGTGACTGTTTGAAAAGAGCGGGAACAGAGAGTGGAGTGACTGTTAAAAAAGAGCGGGAACAGAGAGCGGAGTGACTGTTTGAAAAGAGCGGGAGCAGAGAGCGGAGTGAATGTTTGAAAAGAGCGGGAACAGAGAGCGGAGTGACTGTTTGAAAAGTGCGGGAGCAGAGAGCGGAGTGACTGTTTGAAAAGAGCGGGAACAGAGAGCGGAGTGACTGTTTGAAATGAGCGGGAACAGAGAGCGGAGTGACTGTTAAAAAAGAGCGGGAACAGAGCGGAGTGACTGTTTGAAAAGAGCGGGAACAGAGAGCGGAATGACTGTTTAAAATGAGCGGGAGCAGAGAGCGGAGTGACTGTTAAAAAGAGCGGGAACAGAGAGCGGAGTGACTGTTTGAAAAGAGCAGGATCAGAGAGCGGAGTGACAGTTAAAAAGAGCGGGAACAGAGAGCGGAGTGACTGTCTAAAAAGAGCAGGAGCAGAGAGCGGAGTGACTGTTTGAAAAGAGCGGGAGCAGAGAGTGGAGTGATTGTTTGAAAAGAGCGGGAACAGAGAGCGGAGTGACTGTTTGAAAAGAGCGGGAGCAGAGAGCGGAGTGACTGTTTGAAAAGAGAGGGAACAGAGAGCGGAGTGACTGTTTAAAATGAGAGGGAACAGAGAGCGGAGTGACTGTTTGAAAAGAGCGGGAACACAGAGCGGAGTGACTGTGTAAAAAGAGCGGGAACAGAGAGCGGAGTGACTGTGTAAAAAGAGCGGGAACAGAGAGCGGAGTGACTGTTAAAAAAGAGCGGGAACAGAGAGCGGAGTGACTGTTTGAAAAGAGCGGGAGCAGAGAGCGGAGTGACTGTTTGAAAAGAGCGGGAACAGAGAGCGGAGTGACTGTTTGAAAAGAGCGGGAACAGAGAGCGGAGTGACTGTTAAAAAAGAGCGGGAACAGAGAGCGGAGTGACAGTTTGAAAAGAGCGGGAACAGAGAGCGGAGTGACTGTTTGAAAAGAGCGGGAACAGAGAGCGGAGTGACTGTTTGAAAAGAGCGGGAACAGAGAGTGGAGTGACTGTTAAAAAAGAGCGGGAGCAGAGAGCGGAGTGACTGTCTAAAAAGAGCGGGAGCAGAGAGCGGAGTGACTGCTTGAAAAGAGCAGGATCAGAGAGCGGAGTGACAGTTAAAAACGAGCGGGAACAGAGAGCGGAGTGACTGTCTAAAAAGAGCGGGAGCAGAGAGCGGAGTGACTGTTTGAAAAGAGCGGGAGCAGAGAGCGGAGTGACTGTTTGAAAAGAGCGGGAGCAGAGAGCGGAGTGACTGTTTGAAAAGAGCGGGAACAGAGAGCGGAGTGACTGTTTGAAAAGAGCGGGAACAGAGAGCGGAGTGACTGTTTGAAAAGAGCAGGATCAGAGAGCGGAGTGACAGTTAAAAAGGAGCGGGAACAGAGAGCGGAGTGACTGTCTAAAAAGAGCAGGAGCAGAGAGCGGAGTGACTGCTTGAAAAGAGCGGGAACAGAGAGCGGAGTGACAGTTAAAAACGAGCGGGAACAAAGAGCGGAGTGACTGTCTAAAAAGAGCAGGAGCAGAGAGCGGAGTGACTGCTTGATAAGAGCAGGATCAGAGAGCGGAGTGACAGTTAAAAACGAGCGGGAACAGAGAGCGGAGTGACTGCTTGAAAAGAGCAGGATCAGAGAGCGGAGTGACAGTTAAAAACGAGCGGGAACAGAGAGCGGAGTGACTGTCTAAAAAGAGCGGGAGCAGAGAGCGGAGTGACTGTTTGAAAAGAGCGGGAGCAGAGAGCGGAGTGACTGTTTGAAAAGAGCGGGAGCAGAGAGCGGAGTGACTGTTTGAAAAGAGCGGGAACAGAGAGCGGAGTGACTGTTTGAAAAGAGCGGGAACAGAGAGCGGAGTGACTGTTTGAAAAGAGCAGGATCAGAGAGCGGAGTGACAGTTAAAAAGGAGCGGGAACAGAGAGCGGAGTGACTGTCTAAAAAGAGCAGGAGCAGAGAGCGGAGTGACTGCTTGAAAAGAGCGGGAACAGAGAGCGGAGTGACAGTTAAAAACGAGCGGGAACAGAGAGCGGAGTGACTGTCTAAAAAGAGCAGGAGCAGAGAGCGGAGTGACTGCTTGATAAGAGCAGGATCAGAGAGCGGAGTGACAGTTAAAAACGAGCGGGAACAGAGAGCGGAGTGACTGTTAAAAAAGAGTGGGAACAGACAGCGGAGTGACTGTTAAAAAAGAGCGGGAACAGAGAGCGGAGTGACTGTTAAAAAAGAGCGGGAACAGAGAGCGGAGTGACTGTTTGAAAAGAGGGGGAACAGAGAGCGGAGTGACTGTTTGAAAAGAGCGGAAACAGAGAGCGGAGTGACTGTTAAAAAACAGCGGGAACAGACAGCAGAGTGACTGTTTAAAAAGAGCGGGAACAGAGAGCGGAGTGACTGTTTGAAAAGAGCGGGAACAGAGAGCGGAGTGACAGTTTAAAAAGAGCGGGAACAGAGAGCGGAGTGACTGTTAAAAAAGAGCGGGAACAGAGAGCGGAGTGACTGTTAAAAAAGAACGGGAACAGAGAGCGGAGTGACTGTTTGAAAAGAGCGGGAGCAGAGAGCGGAGTGACTGTTTGAAAAGAGCGGGAACAGAGAGTGGAGTGACTGTTTGAAAAGAGCGGGAACAGAGAGCGGAGTGACTGTTTGAAAAGAGCAGGATCAGAGAGCGGAGTGACAGTTAAAAACGAGCGGGAACAGAGAGCGGAGTGACTGTCTAAAAAGAGCAGGAGCAGAGAGCGGAGTGACTGCTTGAAAAGAGCGGGAACAGAGAGCGGAGTGACAGTTAAAAACGAGCGGGAACAGAGAGCGGAGTGACTGTCTAAAAAGAGAAGGAGCAGAGAGCGGAGTGACTGCTTGAAAAGAGCGGGAACAGAGAGCGGAGTGACAGTTAAAAACGAGCGGGAACAGAGAGCGGAGTGACTGTCTAAAAAGAGCGGGAGCAGAGAGCGGAGTGACTGCTTGAAAAGAGCAGGATCAGAGAGCGGAGTGACAGTTAAAAACGAGCGGGAACAGAGAGCGGAGTGACTGTCTAAAAAGAGCGGGAGCAGAGAGCGGAGTGACTGTTTGAAAAGAGCGGGAGCAGAGAGCGGAGTGACTGTTTGAAAAGAGCGGGAACAGAGAGCGGAGTGACTGTTTGAAAAGAGCGGGAACAGAGAGCGGAGTGACTGTTTGAAAAGAGCGGGAACAGAGAGCGGAGTGACTGTTTGAAAAGAGAGGGAACAGAGAGCGGAGTGACTGTTAAAAAAGAGCGGGAACAGAGAGCAGAGTGACTGTTTGAAAAGAGCGGGAACAGAGAGCGGAGTGACTGTTTGAAAAGAGCGGGAACAGAGAGCGGAGTGACTGTTTGAAAAGAGCGGGAACAGAGAGCGGAGTGACTGTTTGAAAAGAGCGGGAACAGAGAGCGGAGTGACTGTTTGAAAAGAGCGGGAACAGAGAGTGGAGTGACTGTTAAAAAAGAGCGGGAACAGAGAGCGGAGTGACTGTTTGAAAAGAGCGGGAGCAGAGAGCGGAGTGAATGTTTGAAAAGAGCGGGAACAGAGAGCGGAGTGACTGTTTGAAAAGTGCGGGAGCAGAGAGCGGAGTGACTGTTTGAAAAGAGCGGGAACAGAGAGCGGAGTGACTGTTTGAAATGAGCGGGAACAGAGAGCGGAGTGACTGTTAAAAAAGAGCGGGAACAGAGCGGAGTGACTGTTTGAAAAGAGCGGGAACAGAGAGCGGAATGACTGTTTAAAATGAGCGGGAGCAGAGAGCGGAGTGACTGTTAAAAAGAGCGGGAACAGAGAGCGGAGTGACTGTTTGAAAAGAGCAGGATCAGAGAGCGGAGTGACAGTTAAAAAGAGCGGGAACAGAGAGCGGAGTGACTGTCTAAAAAGAGCAGGAGCAGAGAGCGGAGTGACTGTTTGAAAAGAGCGGGAGCAGAGAGTGGAGTGATTGTTTGAAAAGAGCGGGAACAGAGAGCGGAGTGACTGTTTGAAAAGAGCGGGAGCAGAGAGCGGAGTGACTGTTTGAAAAGAGAGGGAACAGAGAGCGGAGTGACTGTTTAAAATGAGAGGGAACAGAGAGCGGAGTGACTGTTTGAAAAGAGCGGGAACACAGAGCGGAGTGACTGTGTAAAAAGAGCGGGAACAGAGAGCGGAGTGACTGTGTAAAAAGAGCGGGAACAGAGAGCGGAGTGACTGTTAAAAAAGAGCGGGAACAGAGAGCGGAGTGACTGTTTGAAAAGAGCGGGAGCAGAGAGCGGAGTGACTGTTTGAAAAGAGCGGGAACAGAGAGCGGAGTGACTGTTTGAAAAGAGCGGGAACAGAGAGCGGAGTGACTGTTACAAAAGAGCGGTAACAGAGAGCGGAGTGACTGTTTGAAAAGAGCGGGAACAGAGAGCGGAGTGACTGTTTGAAAAGAGCGGGAACAGAGAGCGGAGTGACTGTTTGAAAAGAGCAGGATCAGAGAGCGGAGTGACAGTTAAAAAGGAGCGGGAACAGAGAGCGGAGTGACTGTCTAAAAAGAGCAGGAGCAGAGAGCGGAGTGACTGCTTGAAAAGAGCGGGAACAGAGAGCGGAGTGACAGTTAAAAACGAGCGGGAACAGAGAGCGGAGTGACTGTCTAAAAAGAGCAGGAGCAGAGAGCGGAGTGACTGCTTGATAAGAGCAGGATCAGAGAGCGGAGTGACAGTTAAAAACGAGCGGGAACAGAGAGCGGAGTGATTGTTAAAAAAGAGTGGGAACAGACAGCGGAGTGACTGTTAAAAAAGAGCGGGAACAGAGAGCGGAGTGACTGTTAAAAAAGAGCGGGAACAGAGAGCGGAGTGACTGTTTGAAAAGAGCGGGAACAGAGAGCGGAGTGACTGTTTGAAAAGAGCGGAAACAGAGAGCGGAGTGACTGTTAAAAAAGAGCGGGAACAGACAGCAGAGTGACTGTTTAAAAAGAGCGGGAACAGAGAGCGGAGTGACTGTTTGAAAAGAGCGGGAACAGAGAGCGGAGTGACAGTTTAAAAAGAGCGGGAACAGAGAGCGGAGTGACTGTTAAAAAAGAGCGGGAACAGAGAGCGGAGTGACTGTTAAAAAAGAACGGGAACAGAGAGCGGAGTGACTGTTTGAAAAGAGCGGGAGCAGAGAGCGGAGTGACTGTTTGAAAAGAGCGGGAACAGAGAGTGGAGTGACTGTTTGAAAAGAGCGGGAACAGAGAGCGGAGTGACTGTTTGAAAAGAGCAGGATCAGAGAGCGGAGTGACAGTTAAAAACGAGCGGGAACAGAGAGCGGAGTGACTGTCTAAAAAGAGCAGGAGCAGAGAGCGGAGTGACTGCTTGAAAAGAGCGGGAACAGAGAGCGGAGTGACAGTTAAAAACGAGCGGGAACAGAGAGCGGAGTGACTGTCTAAAAAGAGAAGGAGCAGAGAGCGGAGTGACTGCTTGAAAAGAGCGGGAACAGAGAGCGGAGTGACAGTTAAAAACGAGCGGGAACAGAGAGCGGAGTGACTGTCTAAAAAGAGCGGGAGCAGAGAGCGGAGTGACTGCTTGAAAAGAGCAGGATCAGAGAGCGGAGTGACAGTTAAAAACGAGCGGGAACAGAGAGCGGAGTGACTGTCTAAAAAGAGCGGGAGCAGAGAGCGCAGTGACTGTTTGAAAAGAGCGGGAGCAGAGAGCGGAGTGACTGTTTGAAAAGAGCGGGAACAGAGAGCGGAGTGACTGTTTGAAAAGAGGGGGAACAGAGAGCGGAGTGACTGTTAAAAAAGAGCGGGAACAGAGAGCGGAGTGACTGTTTGAAAAGAGCGGGAACAGAGAGCGGAGTGACTGTTTGAAAAGAGCGGGAACAGAGAGCGGAGTGACTGTTTGAAAAGAGCGGGAACAGAGAGTGGAGTGACTGTTAAAAAAGAGCGGGAACAGAGAGCGGAGTGACTGTTTGAAAAGAGCGGGAGCAGAGAGCGGAGTGAATGTTTGAAAAGAGCGGGAACAGAGAGCGGAGTGACTGTTTGAAAAGTGCGGGAGCAGAGAGCGGAGTGACTGTTTGAAAAGAGCGGGAACAGAGAGCGGAGTGACTGTTTGAAATGAGCGGGAACAGAGAGCGGAGTGACTGTTAAAAAAGAGCGGGAACAGAGCGGAGTGACTGTTTGAAAAGAGCGGGAACAGAGAGCGGAATTACTGTTTAAAATGAGCGGGAGCAGAGAGCGGAGTGACTGTTAAAAAGAGCGGGAACAGAGAGCGGAGTGACTGTTTGAAAAGAGCAGGATCAGAGAGCGGAGTGACAGTTAAAAAGAGCGGGAACAGAGAGCGGAGTGACTGTCTAAAAAGAGCAGGAGCAGAGAGCGGAGTGACTGTTTGAAAAGAGCGGGAGCAGAGAGTGGAGTGATTGTTTGAAAAGAGCGGGAACAGAGAGCGGAGTGACTGTTTGAAAAGAGCGGGAGCAGAGAGCGGAGTGACTGTTTGAAAAGAGAGGGAACAGAGAGCGGAGTGACTGTTTAAAATGAGAGGGAACAGAGAGCGGAGTGACTGTTTGAAAAGAGCGGGAACAGAGAGCGGAGTGACTGTTAAAAAAGAGCGGGAACAGAGAGCGGAGTGACTGTTTGAAAAGAGCGGGAGCAGAGAGCGGAGTGACTGTTTGAAAAGAGCGGGAACAGAGAGCGGAGTGACTGTTTGAAAAGAGCGGGAACAGAGAGCGGAGTGACTGTTACAAAAGAGCGGTAACAGAGAGCGGAGTGACTGTTTGAAAAGAGCGGGAACAGAGAGCGGAGTGACTGTTTGAAAAGAGCAGGAACAGAGAGCGGAGTGACTGTTTGAAAAGAGCGGGAACAGAGAGCGGAGTGACTGTTTGAAAAGAGAGGGAACAGAGAGCGGAGTGACTGTTAAAAAAGAGCGGGAACAGAGAGCAGAGTGACTGTTTGAAAAGAGCGGGAACAGAGAGCGGAGTGACTGTTTGAAAAGAGCGGGAACAGAGAGCGGAGTGACTGTTTGAAAAGAGCGGGAACAGAGAGCGGAGTGACTGTTTGTAAAGAGCGGGAACAGAGAGCGGAGTGACTGTTTGAAAAGAGGGGGAACAGAGAGCGGAGTGACTGTTAAAAAAGAGCGGGAACAGAGCGGAGTGACTGTTTGAAAAGAGCGGGAACAGAGAGCGGAGTGACTGTTTGAAAAGAGCGGGAACAGAGAGCGGAGTGACTGTTTGAAAAGAGCGGGAACAGAGAGCGGAGTGACTGTTTGAAAAGAGCGGGAACAGAGAGCGGAGTGACTGTTTGAAAAGAGCGGGAACAGAGAGTGGAGTGACTGTTAAAAAAGAGCGGGAACAGAGAGCGGAGTGACTGTTTGAAAAGAGCGGGAGCAGAGAGCGGAGTGAATGTTTGAAAAGAGCGGGAACAGAGAGCGGAGTGACTGTTTGAAAAGAGCGGGAGCAGAGAGCGGAGTGACTGTTTGAAAAGAGCGGGAACAGAGAGCGGAGTGACTGTTTGAAATGAGTGGTAACAGAGAGCGGAGTGACTGTTTAAAATGAGCGGGAGCAGAGAGCGGAGTGACTGTTTGAAAATAGCGGGAACAGAGAGTGGAGTGACTGTTTGAAAAGAGCGGGAACAGAGAGCGGAGTGACTGTTTAAAAGAGCGGGAATAGAGAGCGGAGTGACTGTTTGAAAAGAGCGGGAGCAGAGAGTGGAGTGACTGTTTAAAATGAGCGGGAACAGAGGGTGGAGTGACTGTTTGAAAAGAGCGGGAACAGAGAGCGGAGTGACTGTTTGAAAAGAGCGGGAGCAGAGAGTGGAGTGATTGTTTGAAAAGAGCGGGAACAGAGAGCGGAGTGACTGTTTGAAAAGAGCGGGAGCAGAGAGCGGAGTGACTGTTGAAAAGAGAGGGAACAGAGAGCGGAGTGACTGTTTAAAATGAGCGGGAACAGAGAGCGGAGTGACTGTTTGAAAAGAGCGGGAACACAGAGCGGAGTGACTGTGTAAAAAGAGCGGGAACAGAGAGCGGAGTGACTGTGTAAAAAGAGCGGGAACAGAGAGCGGAGTGACTGTTAAAAAAGAGCGGGAACAGAGAGCGGAGTGACTGTTTGAAAAGAGCGGGAGCAGAGAGCGGAGTGACTGTTTGAAAAGAGCGGGAACAGAGAGCGGAGTGACTGTTTGAAAAGAGCGGGAACAGAGAGCGGAGTGACTGTTACAAAAGAGCGGTAACAGAGAGCGGAGTGACTGTTGGAAAAGAGCGGGAACAGAGAGCGGAGTGACTGTTTGAAAAGAGCAGGAACAGAGAGCGGAGTGACTGTTAAAAAAGAGCGGGAACAGAGAGCGGAGTGACTGTTAAAAAAGAGCGGGAACAGAGAGCGGAGTGACAGTTAAAAACGAGCGGGAACAGAGAGCGGAGTGACTGTCTAAAAAGAGCAGGAGCAGAGAGCGGAGTGACTGCTTGAAAAGAGCGGGAACAGAGAGCGGAGTGACAGTTAAAAACGAGCGGGAACAGAGAGCGGAGTGACTGTCTAAAAAGAGCAGGAGCAGAGAGCGGAGTGACTGCTTGATAAGAGCAGGATCAGAGAGCGGAGTGACAGTTAAAAACGAGCGGGAACAGAGAGCGGAGTGACTGTTAAAAAGGAGCGGGAACAGACAGCGGAGTGACTTTTAAAAAAGAGCGGGAGCAGAGAGCGGAGTGACTGTTAAAAAAGAGAGGGAACAGAGAGCGCAGTGACTGTTTGAAAAGAGCGGGAACAGAGAGCGGAGTGACTGTTTGAAAAGAGCGGAAACAGAGAGCGGAGTGATTGTTAAAAAATAGCGGGAACAGAGAGCGGAGTGACTGTTTGAAAAGAGCGGGAACAGAGAGCGGAGTGACTGTTTGAAAAGAGCGGCAACAGAGAGCGGAGTGACTGTTTGAAAAGAGAGGGAACAGAGAGCGGAGTGACTGTTAAAAAAGAGCGGGAACAGAGAGCGGAGTGACTGTTTGAAAAGAGCGGGAACAGAGAGCGGAGTGACTGTTTGAAAAGAGCGGGAACAGAGAGCGGAGTGACTGTTTGAAAAGAGCGGGAACAGAGAGCGGAGTGACTGTTTGAAAAGAGCGGGAACAGAGAGCGGAGTGACTGTTTGAAAAGAGGGGGAACAGAGAGCGGAGTGACTGTTAAAAAAGAGCGGGAACAGAGCGGAGTGACTGTTTGAAAAGAGCGGGAACAGAGAGCGGAGTGACTGTTACAAAAGAGCGGTAACAGAGAGCGGAGTGACTGTTTGAAAAGAGCGGGAACAGAGAGCGGAGTGACTGTTTGAAAAGAGCAGGAACAGAGAGCGGAGTGACTGTTAAAAAAGAGCGGGAACAGAGAGCGGAGTGACTGTTAAAAAAGAGCGGGAACAGAGAGCGGAGTGACTGTTTGAAAAGAGCGAGAACAGAGAGCGGAGTGACTGTTTGAAAAGAGCGGGAACAGAGAGTGGAGTGACTGTTTGAAAAGAGCAGGAACAGAGAGCGGAGTGACTGTTAAAAAAGAGCGGGAACAGAGAGCGGAGTGACTGTTAAAAAAGAGAGGGAACAGAGAGCGGAGTGACTGTTAAAAAAGAGCGGGAACAGAGAGCGGAGTGACTGTTTGAAAAGAGCGGGAACAGAGAGCGGAGTGACTGTTTGAAAAGAGCGGGAACAGAGAGCGGAGTGACTGTTTGAAAAGAGCGGGAACAGAGAGCGGAGTGACTGTTTGAAAAGAGGGGGAACAGAGAGCGGAGTGACTGTTAAAAAAGAGCGGGAACAGAGCGGAGTGACTGTTTGAAAAGAGCGGGAACAGAGAGCGGAGTGACTGTTTGAAATGAGCGGGAACAGAGAGCGGAGTGACTGTTTAAAGTGAGCGGGAGCAGAGAGCGGAGTGACTGTTTGAAAAGAGCGGGAACAGAGAGCGGAGTGACTGTTACAAAAGAGCGGTAACAGAGAGCGGAGTGACTGTTTGAAAAGAGCGGGAACAGAGAGCGGAGTGACTGTTTGAAAAGAGCAGGAACAGAGAGCGGAGTGACTGTTAAAAAAGAGCGGGAACAGAGAGCGGAGTGACTGTTAAAAAAGAGCGGGAACAGAGAGCGGAGTGACTGTTTGAAAAGAGCGAGAACAGAGAGCGGAGTGACTGTTTGAAAAGAGCGGGAACAGAGAGCGGAGTGACTGTTTGAAAAGAGCAGGAACAGAGAGCGGAGTGATTGTTAAAAAAGAGCGGGAACAGAGAGCGGAGTGACTGTTAAAAAAGAGCGGGAACAGAGAGCGGAGTGACTGTTTGAAAAGAGCGAGAACAGAGAGCGGAGTGACTGTTTGAAAAGAGCGGGAACAGACAGCGGAGTGACTGTTTGAAAAGAGCGGGAACAGAGAGCGGAGTGACTGTTTGAAAAGAGCGGGATCAGAGAGCGGAGTGACAGTTAAAAACGAGCGGGAACAGAGAGCGGAGTGACTGTCTAAAAAGAGCAGGAGCAGAGAGCGGAGTGACTGCTTGAAAAGAGCGGGAACAGAGAGCGGAGTGACAGTTAAAAACGAGCGGGAACAGAGAGCGGAGTGACTGTCTAAAAAGAGCAGGAGCAGAGAGCGGAGTGACTGCTTGATAAGAGCAGGATCAGAGAGCGGAGTGACAGTTAAAAACGAGCGGGAACAGAGAGCGGAGTGACTGTTAAAAAAGAGCGGGAACAGACAGCGGAGTGACTGTTAAAAAAGAGCGGGAACAGAGAGCGGAGTGACTGTTTGAAAAGAGCGGGAACAGAGAGCGGAGTGACAGTTTAAAAAGAGCGGGAACAGAGAGCGGAGTGACTGTTAAAAAAGAGCGGGAACAGAGAGCGGAGTGACTGTTAAAAAAGAACGGGATCAGAGAGCGGAGTGACTGTTTGAAAAGAGCGGGAGCAGAGAGCGGAGTGACTGTTTGAAAAGAGCGGGAACAGAGAGTGGAGTGACTGTTTGAAAAGAGCGGGAACAGAGAGCGGAGTGACTGTTTGAAAAGAGCAGGATCAGAGAGCGGAGTGACAGTTAAAAACGAGCGGGAACAGAGAGCGGAGTGACTGTCTAAAAAGAGCAGGAGCAGAGAGCGGAGTGACTGCTTGAAAAGAGCGGGAACAGAGAGCGGAGTGACAGTTAAAAACGAGCGGGAACAGAGAGCGGAGTGACTGTCTAAAAAGAGCAGGAGCAGAGAGCGGAGTGACTGCTTGAAAAGAGAGGGAACAGAGAGCGGAGTGACAGTTAAAAACGAGCGGGAACAGAGAGCGGAGTGACTGTCTAAAAAGAGCGGGAGCAGAGAGCGGAGTGACTGCTTGAAAAGAGCAGGATCAGAGAGCGGAGTGACAGTTAAAAACGAGCGGGAACAGAGAGCGGAGTGACTGTCTAAAAAGAGCGGGAACAGAGAGCGGAGTGACTGTTTGAAAAGAGCGGGAACAGAGAGCGGAGTGACTGTTTGAAAAGAGCGGGAACAGAGAGCGGAGTGACTGTTTGAAAAGAGAGGGAACAGAGAGCGGAGTGACTGTTAAAAAAGAGCGGGAACAGAGAGCGGAGTGACTGTTTGAAAAGAGCGGGAACAGAGAGCGGAGTGACTGTTTGAAAAGAGCGGGAACAGAGAGCGGAGTGACTGTTTGAAAAGAGCGGGAACAGAGAGCGGAGTGACTGTTTGAAAAGAGCGGGAACAGAGAGCGGAGTGACTGTTTGAAAATAGCGGGAACAGAGAGTGGAGTGACTGTTTGAAAAGAGCGGGAACAGAGAGCGGAGTGACTGTTTAAAATGAGCGGGAACAGAGAGCGGAGTGACTGTTTGAAAAGAGAGGGAACAGAGAGCGGAGTGACTGTTAAAAAAGAGCGGGAACAGAGAGCGGAGTGACTGTTTGAAAAGAGCGGGAACAGAGAGCGGAGTGACTGTTTGAAAAGAGCGGGAACAGAGAGCGGAGTGACTGTTTGAAAAGAGCGGGAACAGAGAGCGGAGTGACTGTTTGAAAAGAGCGGGAACAGAGAGCGGAGTGACTGTTTGAAAAGAGGGGGAACAGAGAGCGGAGTGACTGTTAAAAAAGAGCGGGAACAGAGCGGAGTGACTGTTTGAAAAGAGCGGGAACAGAGAGCGGAGTGACTGTTTAAAATGAGCGGGAACAGAGGGTGGAGTGACTGTTTGAAAAGAGCGGGAGCAGAGAGTGGAGTGACTGTTTGAAAAGAGCGGGAACAGAGAGCGGAGTGACTGTTTGAAAAGAGCGGGAGCAGAGAGCGGAGTGACTGTTTGAAAAGAGAGGGAACAGAGAGCGGAGTGACTGTTTAAAATGAGCGGGAACAGAGAGCGGAGTGACTGTTTGAAAAGAGCGGGAACAGAGAGCGGAGTGACTGTGTAAAAAGAGCGGGAACAGAGAGCGGAGTGACTGTGTAAAAAGAGCGGGAACAGAGAGCGGAGTGACTGTTTGAAAAGAGCGGGAACAGAGAGCGGAGTGACTGTTTGAAAAGAGCGGGAGCAGAGAGCGGAGTGACTGTTTGAAAAGAGCGGGAACAGAGAGCGGAGTGACTGTTTGAAAAGTGCGGGAACAGAGAGTGGAGTGACTGTTAAAAAAGAGCGGGAACAGAGAGCGGAGTGACTGTTTGAAAAGAGCGGGAGCAGAGAGCGGAGTGAATGTTTGAAAAGAGCGGGAACAGAGAGCGGAGTGACTGTTTGAAAAGTGCGGGAGCAGAGAGCGGAGTGACTGTTTGAAAAGAGCGGGAACAGAGAGCGGAGTGACTGTTTGAAATGAGCGGGAACAGAGAGCGGAGTGACTGTTAAAAAAGAGCGGGAACAGAGCGGAGTGACTGTTTGAAAAGAGCGGGAACAGAGAGCGGAGTGACTGTTTGAAAAGAGCCGGAACAGAGAGCGGAGTGACTGTTTGAAAAGAGCGGGAACAGAGAGCGGAGTGACTGTATGAAAAGAGCGGGAACAGAGAGCGGAGTGACTGTTTGAAAAGAGCGGGAACAGAGAGTGGAGTGACTGTTAAAAAAGAGCGGGAACAGAGAGCGGAGTGACTGTTTGAAAAGAGCGGGAGCAGAGAGCGGAGTGAATGTTTGAAAAGAGCGGGAACAGAGAGCGGAGTGACTGTTTGAAAAGAGCGGGAGCAGAGAGCGGAGTGACTGTTTGAAAAGAGCGGGAACAGAGAGCGGAGTGACTGTTTGAAATGAGCGGGAACAGAGAGCGGAGTGACTGTTTAAAATGAGCGGGAGCAGAGAGCGGAGTGACTGTTAAAAAGAGCGGGAACAGAGAGCGGAGTGACTGTTTGAAAAGAGCGGGAGCAGAGAGCGGAGTGACTGTTTGAAAAGAGCGGGAACAGAGAGCGGAGTGACTGTTTGAAATGAGCGGGAACAGAGAGCGGAGTGACTGTTTAAAATGAGCGGGAGCAGAGAGCGGAGTGACTGTTAAAAAGAGCGGGAACAGAGAGCGGAGTGACTGTTTGAAAAGAGCAGGATCAGAGAGCGGAGTGACAGTTAAAAAGAGCGGGAACAGAGAGCGGAGTGACTGTCTAAAAAGAGCAGGAGCAGAGAGCGGAGTGACTGTTTGAAAAGAGCGGGAGCAGAGAGTGGAGTGATTGTTTGAAAAGAGCGGGAACAGAGAGCGGAGTGACTGTTTGAAAAGAGCGGGAGCAGAGAGCGGAGTGACTGTTTGAAAAGAGAGGGAACAGAGAGCGGAGTGACTGTTTAAAATGAGAGGGAACAGAGAGCGGAGTGACTGTTTGAAAAGAGCGGGAACACAGAGCGGAGTGACTGTGTAAAAAGAGCGGGAACAGAGAGCGGAGTGACTGTGTAAAAAGAGCGGGAACAGAGAGCGGAGTGACTGTTAAAAAAGAGCGGGAACAGAGAGCGGAGTGACTGTTTGAAAAGAGCGGGAGCAGAGAGCGGAGTGACTGTTTGAAAAGAGCGGGAACAGAGAGCGGAGTGACTGTTTGAAAAGAGCGGGAACAGAGAGCGGAGTGACTGTTACAAAAGAGCGGTAACAGAGAGCGGAGTGACTGTTTGAAAAGAGCGGGAACAGAGAGCGGAGTGACTGTTTGAAAAGAGCAGGAACAGAGAGCGGAGTGACTGTTTGAAAAGAGCGGGAACAGAGAGCGGAGTGACTGTTTGAAAAGAGAGGGAACAGAGAGCGGAGTGATTTTAAAAAAGAGCGGGAACAGAGAGCAGAGTGACTGTTTGAAAAGAGCGGGAACAGAGAGCGGAGTGACTGTTTGAAAAGAGCGGGAACAGAGAGCGGAGTGACTGTTTGAAAAGAGCGGGAACAGAGAGCGGAGTGACTGTTTGTAAAGAGCGGGAACAGAGAGCGGAGTGACTGTTTGAAAAGAGGGGGAACAGAGAGCGGAGTGACTGTTAAAAAAGAGCGGGAACAGAGCGGAGTGACTGTTTGAAAAGAGCGGGAACAGAGAGCGGAGTGACTGTTTGAAAAGAGCGGGAACAGAGAGCGGAGTGACTGTTTGAAAAGAGCGGGAACAGAGAGCGGAGTGACTGTTTGAAAAGAGCGGGAACAGAGAGCGGAGTGACTGTTTGAAAAGAGCGGGAACAGAGAGTGGAGTGACTGTTAAAAAAGAGCGGGAACAGAGAGCGGAGTGACTGTTTGAAAAGAGCGGGAGCAGAGAGCGGAGTGAATGTTTGAAAAGAGCGGGTACAGAGAGCGGAGTGACTGTTTGAAAAGAGCGGGAGCAGAGAGCGGAGTGACTGTTTGAAAAGAGCGGGAACAGAGAGCGGAGTGACTGTTTGAAATGAGTGGTAACAGAGAGCGGAGTGACTGTTTAAAATGAGCGGGAGCAGAGAGCGGAGTGACTGTTTGAAAATAGCGGGAACAGAGAGTGGAGTGACTGTTTGAAAAGAGCGGGAACAGAGAGCGGAGTGACTGTTTAAAAGAGCGGGAATAGAGAGCGGAGTGACTGTTTGAAAAGAGCGGGAGCAGAGAGTGGAGTGACTGTTTAAAATGAGCGGGAACAGAGGGTGGAGTGACTGTTTGAAAAGAGCGGGAACAGAGAGCGGAGTGACTGTTTGAAAAGAGCGGGAGCAGAGAGTGGAGTGATTGTTTGAAAAGAGCGGGAACAGAGAGCGGAGTGACTTTTTGAAAAGAGCGGGAGCAGAGAGCGGAGTGACTGTTGAAAAGAGAGGGAACAGAGAGCGGAGTGACTGTTTAAAATGAGCGGGAACAGAGAGCGGAGTGACTGTTTGAAAAGAGCGGGAACACAGAGCGGAGTGACTGTGTAAAAAGAGCGGGAACAGAGAGCGGAGTGACTGTGTAAAAAGAGCGGGAACAGAGAGCGGAGTGACTGTTAAAAAAGAGCGGGAACAGAGAGCGGAGTGACTGTTTGAAAAGAGCGGGAGCAGAGAGCGGAGTGACTGTTTGAAAAGAGCGGGAACAGAGAGCGGAGTGACTGTTTGAAAAGAGCGGGAACAGAGAGCAGAGTGACTGTTACAAAAGAGCGGTAACAGAGAGCGGAGTGACTGTTTGAAAAGAGCGGGAACAGAGAGCGGAGTGACTGTTTGAAAAGAGCAGGAACAGAGAGCGGAGTGACTGTTAAAAAAGAGCGGGAACAGAGAGCGGAGTGACTGTCAAAAAAGAGCGGGAACAGAGAGCGGAGTGACTGTTTGAAAAGAGCGAGAACAGAGAGCGGAGTGACTGTTTGAAAAGAGCGGGAACAGAGAGCGGAGTGACTGTTAAAAAAGAGCGGGAACAGAGAGCGGAGTGACTGTTTGAAAAGAGCGAGAACAGAGAGCGGAGTGACTGTTTGAAAAGAGCGGGAACAGAGAGCGGAGTGACTGTTTGAAAAGAGCAGGAACAGAGAGCGGAGTGACTGTTAAAAAAGAGCGGGAACAGAGAGCGGAGTGACTGTTTGAAAAGAGCGAGAACAGAGAGCGTAGTGACTGTTTGAAAAGAGCGGGAACAGACAGCGGAGTGACTGTTTGAAAAGAGCGGGAACAGAGAGCGGAGTGACTGTTTGAAAAGAGCAGGATCAGAGAGCGGAGTGACAGTTAAAAACGAGCGGGAACAGAGAGCGGAGTGACTGTCTAAAAAGAGCAGGAGCAGAGAGCGGAGTGACTGCTTGAAAAGAGCGGGAACAGAGAGCGGAGTGACAGTTAAAAACGAGCGGGAACAGAGAGCGGAGTGACTGTCTAAAAAGAGCAGGAGCAGAGAGCGGAGTGACTGCTTGATAAGAGCAGGATCAGAGAGCGGAGTGACAGTTAAAAACGAGCGGGAACAGAGAGCGGAGTAACTGTTAAAAAAGAGCGGGAACAGACAGCGGAGTGACTGTTAAAAAAGAGCGGGAACAGAGAGCGGAGTGACTGTTAAAAAAGAGAGGGAACAGAGAGCGCAGTGACTGTTTGAAAAGAGCGGGAACAGAGAGCGGAGTGACTGTTAAAAAAGAGCGGGAACAGAGAGCGGAGTGACTGTTAAAAAAGAGAGGGAACAGAGAGCGCAGTGACTGTTTGAAAAGAGCGGGAACAGAGAGCGGAGTGACTGTTTGAAAAGAGCGGAAACAGAGAGCGGAGTGACTGTTAAAAAAGAGCGGGAACAGAGAGCGGAGTGACTGTTTGAAAAGAGCGGGAACAGAGAGCGGAGTGACTGTTTGAAAAGAGCGGGAACAGAGAGCGGAGTGACTGTTTGAAAAGAGAGGGAACAGAGAGCGGAGTGACTGTTAAAAAAGAGCGGGAACAGAGAGCGGAGTGACTGTTTGAAAAGAGCGGGAACAGAGAGCGGAGTGACTGTTAAAAAAGAGAGGGAACAGAGAGCGGAGTGACTGTTAAAAAAGAGCGGGAACAGAGAGCGGAGTGACTGTTTGAAAAGAGCGGGAACAGAGAGCGGAGTGACTGTTTGAAAAGAGCGGGAACAGAGAGCGGAGTGACTGTTTGAAAAGAGCGGGAACAGAGAGCGGAGTGACTGTTTGAAAAGAGCGGGAACAGAGAGCGGAGTGACTGTTTGAAAAGAGGGGGAACAGAGAGCGGAGTGACTGTTAAAAAAGAGCGGGAACAGAGCGGAGTGACTGTTTGAAAAGAGCGGGAACAGAGAGCGGAGTGACTGTTTGAAATGAGCGGGAACAGAGAGTGGAGTGACTGTTTAAAGTGAGCGGGAGCAGAGAGCGGAGTGACTGTTTGAAAAGAGCGGGAACAGAGAGCGGAGTGACTGTTACAAAAGAGCGGTAACAGAGAGCGGAGTGACTGTTTGAAAAGAGCGGGAACAGAGAGCGGAGTGACTGTTTGAAAAGAGCGGGAACAGAGAGTGGAGTGACTGTTTGAAAAGAGCGGGAACAGAGAGCGGAGTGACTGTTTGAAAAGAGCAGGAACAGAGAGCGGAGTGACTGTTTAAAATGAGCGGGAACAGAGGGTGGAGTGACTGTTTGAAAAGAGCGGGAGCAGAGAGTGGAGTGACTGTTTGAAAAGAGCGGGAACAGAGAGCGGAGTGACTGTTTGAAAAGAGCGGGAGCAGAGAGCGGAGTGACTGTTTGAAAAGAGAGGGAACAGAGAGCGGAGTGACTGTTTAAAATGAGCGGGAACAGAGAGCGGAGTGACTGTTTGAAAAGAGCGGGAACAGAGAGCGGAGTGACTGTGTAAAAAGAGCGGGAACAGAGAGCGGAGTGACTGTGTAAAAAGAGCGGGAACAGAGAGCGGAGTGACTGTTTGAAAAGAGCGGGAACAGAGAGCGGAGTGACTGTTTGAAAAGAGCGGGAGCAGAGAGCGGAGTGACTGTTTGAAAAGAGCGGGAACAGAGAGCGGAGTGACTGTTTGAAAAGTGCGGGAACAGAGAGTGGAGTGACTGTTAAAAAAGAGCGGGAACAGAGAGCGGAGTGACTGTTTGAAAAGAGCGGGAGCAGAGAGCGGAGTGAATGTTTGAAAAGAGCGGGAACAGAGAGCGGAGTGACTGTTTGAAAAGTGCGGGAGCAGAGAGCGGAGTGACTGTTTGAAAAGAGCGGGAGCAGAGAGCGGAGTGACTGTTTGAAAAGAGCGGGAGCAGAGAGTGGAGTGACTGTTTGAAAAGAGCGGGAACAGAGAGCGGAGTGACTGTTTGAAAAGAGCGGGAGCAGAGAGCGGAGTGACTGTTTGAAAAGAGAGGGAACAGAGAGCGGAGTGACTGTTTAAAATGAGCGGGAACAGAGAGCGGAGTGACTGTTTGAAAAGAGCGGGAACAGAGAGCGGAGTGACTGTGTAAAAAGAGCGGGAACAGAGAGCGGAGTGACTGTGTAAAAAGAGCGGGAACAGAGAGCGGAGTGACTGTTTGAAAAGAGCGGGAACAGAGAGCGGAGTGACTGTTTGAAAAGAGCGGGAGCAGAGAGCGGAGTGACTGTTTGAAAAGAGCGGGAACAGAGAGCGGAGTGACTGTTTGAAAAGAGCGGGAACAGAGAGCGGAGTGACTGTTTGAAATGAGCGGGAACAGAGAGCGGAGTGACTGTTTAAAATGAGCGGGAGCAGAGAGCGGAGTGACTGTTAAAAAGAGCGGGAACAGAGAGCGGAGTGACTGTTTGAAAAGAGCGGGAGCAGAGAGCGGAGTGACTGTTTGAAAAGAGCGGGAACAGAGAGCGGAGTGACTGTTTGAAAAGAGCAGGATCAGAGAGCGGAGTGACAGTTAAAAAGAGCGGGAACAGAGAGCGGAGTGACTGTCTAAAAAGAGCAGGAGCAGAGAGCGGAGTGGCTGTTTGAAAAGAGCGGGAGCAGAGAGTGGAGTGATTGTTTGAAAAGAGCGGGAACAGAGAGCGGAGTGACTGTTTGAAAAGAGCGGGAGCAGAGAGCGGAGTGACTGTTTGAAAAGAGAGGGAACAGAGAGCGGAGTGACTGTTTAAAATGAGAGGGAACAGAGAGCGGAGTGACTGTTTGAAAAGAGCGGGAACACAGAGCGGAGTGACTGTGTAAAAAGAGCGGGAACAGAGAGCGGAGTGACTGTGTAAAAAGAGCGGGAACAGAGAGCGGAGTGACTGTTAAAAAAGAGCGGGAACAGAGAGCGGAGTGACTGTTTGAAAAGAGCGGGAGCAGAGAGCGGAGTGACTGTTTGAAAAGAGCGGGAACAGAGAGCGGAGTGACTGTTTGAAAAGAGCGGGAACAGAGAGCGGAGTGACTGTTACAAAAGAGCGGTAACAGAGAGCGGAGTGACTGTTTGAAAAGAGCGGGAACAGAGAGCGGAGTGACTGTTTGAAAAGAGCAGGAACAGAGAGCGGAGTGACTGTTTGAAAAGAGCGGGAACAGAGAGCGGAGTGACTGTTTGAAAAGAGGGGGAACAGAGAGCGGAGTGATTTTAAAAAAGAGCGGGAACAGAGAGCAGAGTGACTGTTTGAAAAGAGCGGGAACAGAGAGCGGAGTGACTGTTTGAAAAGAGCGGGAACAGAGAGCGGAGTGACTGTTTGAAAAGAGCGGGAACAGAGAGCGGAGTGACTGTTTGTAAAGAGCGGGAACAGAGAGCGGAGTGACTGTTTGAAAAGAGGGGGAACAGAGAGCGGAGTGACTGTTAAAAAAGAGCGGGAACAGAGCGGAGTGACTGTTTGAAAAGAGCGGGAACAGAGAGCGGAGTGACTGTTTGAAAAGAGCGGGAACAGAGAGCGGAGTGACTGTTTGAAAAGAGCGGGAACAGAGAGCGGAGTGACTGTTTGAAAAGAGCGGGAACAGAGAGCGGAGTGACTGTTTGAAAAGAGCGGGAACAGAGAGTGGAGTGACTGTTAAAAAAGAGCGGGAACAGAGAGCGGAGTGACTATTTGAAAAGAGCGGGAGCAGAGAGCGGAGTGACAGTTAAAAACGAGCGGGAACAGAGAGCGGAGTGACTGTCTAAAAAGAGCAGGAGCAGAGAGCGGAGTGACTGCTTGAAAAGAGCGGGAACAGAGAGCGGAGTGACAGTTAAAAACGAGCGGGAACAGAGAGCGGAGTGACTGTCTAAAAAGAGCAGGAGCAGAGAGCGGAGTGACTGCTTGATAAGAGCAGGATCAGAGAGCGGAGTGACAGTTAAAAACGAGCGGGAACAGAGAGCGGAGTAACTGTTAAAAAAGAGCGGGAACAGACAGCGGAGTGACTGTTAAAAAAGAGCGGGAACAGAGAGCGGAGTGACTGTTAAAAAAGAGAGGGAACAGAGAGCGCAGTGACTGTTTGAAAAGAGCGGGAACAGAGAGCGGAGTGACTGTTAAAAAAGAGCGGGAACAGAGAGCGGAGTGACTGTTAAAAAAGAGAGGGAACAGAGAGCGCAGTGACTGTTTGAAAAGAGCGGGAACAGAGAGCGGAGTGACTGTTTGAAAAGAGCGGAAACAGAGAGCGGAGTGACTGTTAAAAAAGAGCGGGAACAGAGAGCGGAGTGACTGTTTGAAAAGAGAGGGAACAGAGAGCGGAGTGACTGTTAAAAAAGAGCGGGAACAGAGAGCAGAGTGACTGTTTGAAAAGAGCGGGAACAGAGAGCGGAGTGACTGTTAAAAAAGAGAGGGAACAGAGAGCGGAGTGACTGTTAAAAAAGAGCGGGAACAGAGAGCGGAGTGACTGTTTGAAAAGAGCGGGAACAGAGAGCGGAGTGACTGTTTGAAAAGAGCGGGAACAGAGAGCGGAGTGACTGTTTGAAAAGAGCGGGAACAGAGAGCGGAGTGACTGTTTGAAAAGAGCGGGAACAGAGAGCGGAGTGACTGTTTGAAAAGAGGGGGAACAGAGAGCGGAGTGACTGTTAAAAAAGAGCGGGAACAGAGCGGAGTGACTGTTTGAAAAGAGCGGGAACAGAGAGCGGAGTGACTGTTTGAAATGAGCGGGAACAGAGAGCGGAGTGACTGTTTAAAGTGAGCGGGAGCAGAGAGCGGAGTGACTGTTTGAAAAGAGCGGGAACAGAGAGCGGAGTGACTGTTACAAAAGAGCGGTAACAGAGAGCGGAGTGACTGTTTGAAAAGAGCGGGAACAGAGAGCGGAGTGACTGTTTGAAAAGAGCAGGAACAGAGAGCGGAGTGACTGTTTGAAAAGAGCGGGAACAGAGAGCGGAGTGACTGTTTAAAATGAGCGGGAGCAGAGAGCGGAGTGACTGTTTGAAAAGAGCGGGAACAGAGAGTGGAGTGACTGTTTGAAAAGAGCGGGAACAGAGAGCGGAGTGACTGTTTGAAAAGAGCAGGATCAGAGAGCGGAGTGACAGTTAAAAACGAGCGGGAACAGAGAGCGGAGTGACTGTCTAAAAAGAGCAGGAGCAGAGAGCGGAGTGACTGCTTGAAAAGAGCGGCAACAGAGAGCGGAGTGACAGTTAAAAACGAGCGGGAACAGAGAGCGGAGTGACTGTCTAAAAAGAGCAGGAGCAGAGAGCGGAGTGACTGCTTGAAAAGAGAGGGAACAGAGAGCGGAGTGACAGTTAAAAACGAGCGGGAACAGAGAGCGGAGTGACTGTCTAAAAAGAGCGGGAGCAGAGAGCGGAGTGACTGCTTGAAAAGAGCAGGATCAGAGAGCGGAGTGACAGTTAAAAACGAGCGGGAACAGAGAGCGGAGTGACTGTCTAAAAAGAGCGGGAACAAAGAGCGGAGTGACTGTTTGAAAAGAGCGGGAACAGAGAGCGGAGTGACTGTCTAAAAAGAGCAGGAGCAGAGAGCGGAGTGACTGCTTGAAAAGAGAGGGAACAGAGAGCGGAGTGACAGTTAAAAACGAGCGGGAACAGAGAGCGGAGTGACTGTCTAAAAAGAGCGGGAGCAGAGAGCGGAGTGACTGCTTGAAAAGAGCAGGATCAGAGAGCGGAGTGACAGTTAAAAACGAGCGGGAACAGAGAGCGGAGTGACTGTCTAAAAAGAGCGGGAACAGAGAGCGGAGTGACTGTTTGAAAAGAGCGGGAACAGAGAGCGGAGTGACTGTTTGAAAAGAGCGGGAACAGAGAGCGGAGTGACTGTTTGAAAAGAGAGGGAACAGAGAGCGGAGTGACTGTTAAAAAAGAGCGGGAACAGAGAGCGGAGTGACTGTTTGAAAAGAGCGGGAACAGAGAGCGGAGTGACTGTTTGAAAAGAGCGGGAACAGAGAGCGGAGTGACTGTTTGAAAAGAGCGGGAACAGAGAGCGGAGTGACTGTTTGAAAAGAGCGGGAACAGAGAGCGGAGTGACTGTTTGAAAATAGCGGGAACAGAGAGTGGAGTGACTGTTTGAAAAGAGCGGGAACAGAGAGCGGAGTGACTGTTTAAAAAGAGAGGGAACAGAGAGCGGAGTGACTGTTAAAAAAGAGCGGGAACAGAGAGCGGAGTGACTGTTTGAAAAGAGCGGGAACAGAGAGCGGAGTGACTGTTTGAAAAGAGCGGGAACAGAGAGCGGAGTGACTGTTTGAAAAGAGCGGGAACAGAGAGCGGAGTGACTGTTTGAAAAGAGCGGGAACAGAGAGCGGAGTGACTGTTTGAAAAGAGGGGGAACAGAGAGCGGAGTGACTGTTAAAAAAGAGCGGGAACAGAGCGGAGTGACTGTTTGAAAAGAGCGGGAACAGAGAGCGGAGTGACTGTTTAAAATGAGCGGGAACAGAGGGTGGAGTGACTGTTTGAAAAGAGCGGGAGCAGAGAGTGGAGTGACTGTTTGAAAAGAGCGGGAACAGAGAGCGGAGTGACTGTTTGAAAAGAGCGGGAGCAGAGAGCGGAGTGACTGTTTGAAAAGAGAGGGAACAGAGAGCGGAGTGACTGTTTAAAATGAGCGGGAACAGAGAGCGGAGTGACTGTTTGAAAAGAGCGGGAACAGAGAGCGGAGTGACTGTGTAAAAAGAGCGGGAACAGAGAGCGGAGTGACTGTGTAAAAAGAGCGGGAACAGAGAGCGGAGTGACTGTTTGAAAAGAGCGGGAACAGAGAGCGGAGTGACTGTTTGAAAAGAGCGGGAGCAGAGAGCGGAGTGACTGTTTGAAAAGAGCGGGAACAGAGAGCGGAGTGACTGTTTGAAAAGTGCGGGAACAGAGAGTGGAGTGACTGTTAAAAAAGAGCGGGAACAGAGAGCGGAGTGACTGTTTGAAAAGAGCGGGAGCAGAGAGCGGAGTGAATGTTTGAAAAGAGCGGGAACAGAGAGCGGAGTGACTGTTTGAAAAGTGCGGGAGCAGAGAGCGGAGTGACTGTTTGAAAAGAGCGGGAACAGAGAGCGGAGTGACTGTTTGAAATGAGCGGGAACAGAGAGCGGAGTGACTGTTAAAAAAGAGCGGGAACAGAGCGGAGTGACTGTTTGAAAAGAGCGGGAACAGAGAGCGGAGTGACTGTTTGAAAAGAGCCGGAACAGAGAGCGGAGTGACTGTTTGAAAAGAGCGGGAACAGAGAGCGGAGTGACTGTATGAAAAGAGCGGGAACAGAGAGCGGAGTGACTGTTTGAAAAGAGCGGGAACAGAGAGTGGAGTGACTGTTAAAAAAGAGCGGGAACAGAGAGCGGAGTGACTGTTTGAAAAGAGCGGGAACAGAGAGTGGAGTGACTGTTAAAAAAGAGCGGGAACAGAGAGCGGAGTGACTGTTTGAAAAGAGCGGGAGCAGAGAGCGGAGTGAATGTTTGAAAAGAGCGGGAACAGAGAGCGGAGTGACTGTTTGAAAAGAGCGGGAGCAGAGAGCGGAGTGACTGTTTGAAAAGAGCGGGAACAGAGAGCGGAGTGACTGTTTGAAATGAGCGGGAACAGAGAGCGGAGTGACTGTTTAAAATGAGCGGGAGCAGAGAGCGGAGTGACTGTTAAAAAGAGCGGGAACAGAGAGCGGAGTGACTGTTTGAAAAGAGCGGGAGCAGAGAGCGGAGTGACTGTTTGAAAAGAGCGGGAACAGAGAGCGGAGTGACTGTTTGAAATGAGCGGGAACAGAGAGCGGAGTGACTGTTTAAAATGAGCGGGAGCAGAGAGCGGAGTGACTGTTAAAAAGAGCGGGAACAGAGAGCGGAGTGACTGTTTGAAAAGAGCAGGATCAGAGAGCGGAGTGACAGTTAAAAAGAGCGGGAACAGAGAGCGGAGTGACTGTCTAAAAAGAGCAGGAGCAGAGAGCGGAGTGACTGTTTGAAAAGAGCGGGAGCAGAGAGTGGAGTGATTGTTTGAAAAGAGCGGGAACAGAGAGCGGAGTGACTGTTTGAAAAGAGCGGGAGCAGAGAGCGGAGTGACTGTTTGAAAAGAGAGGGAACAGAGAGCGGAGTGACTGTTTAAAATGAGAGGGAACAGAGAGCGGAGTGACTGTTTGAAAAGAGCGGGAACACAGAGCGGAGTGACTGTGTAAAAAGAGCGGGAACAGAGAGCGGAGTGACTGTGTAAAAAGAGCGGGAACAGAGAGCGGAGTGACTGTTAAAAAAGAGCGGGAACAGAGAGCGGAGTGACTGTTTGAAAAGAGCGGGAGCAGAGAGCGGAGTGACTGTTTGAAAAGAGCGGGAACAGAGAGCGGAGTGACTGTTTGAAAAGAGCGGGAACAGAGAGCGGAGTGACTGTTACAAAAGAGCGGTAACAGAGAGCGGAGTGACTGTTTGAAAAGAGCGGGAACAGAGAGTGGAGTGACTGTTTGAAAAGAGCAGGAACAGAGAGCGGAGTGACTGTTTGAAAAGAGCGGGAACAGAGAGCGGAGTGACTGTTTGAAAAGAGAGGGAACAGAGAGCGGAGTGATTTTAAAAAAGAGCGGGAACAGAGAGCAGAGTGACTGTTTGAAAAGAGCGGGAACAGAGAGCGGAGTGACTGTTTGAAAAGAGCGGGAACAGAGAGCGGAGTGACTGTTTGAAAAGAGCGGGAACAGAGAGCGGAGTGACTGTTTGTAAAGAGCGGGAACAGAGAGCGGAGTGACTGTTTGAAAAGAGGGGGAACAGAGAGCGGAGTGACTGTTAAAAAAGAGCGGGAACAGAGCGGAGTGACTGTTTGAAAAGAGCGGGAACAGAGAGCGGAGTGACTGTTTGAAAAGAGCGGGTACAGAGAGCGGAGTGACTGTTTGAAAAGAGCGGGAACAGAGAGCGGAGTGACTGTTTGAAAAGAGCGGGAACAGAGAGCGGAGTGACTGTTTGAAAAGAGCGGGAACAGAGAGTGGAGTGACTGTTAAAAAAGAGCGGGAACAGAGAGCGGAGTGACTGTTTGAAAAGAGCGGGAGCAGAGAGCGGAGTGAATGTTTGAAAAGAGCGGGTACAGAGAGCGGAGTGACTGTTTGAAAAGAGCGGGAGCAGAGAGCGGAGTGACTGTTTGAAAAGAGCGGGAACAGAGAGCGGAGTGACTGTTTGAAATGAGTGGTAACAGAGAGCGGAGTGACTGTTTAAAATGAGCGGGAGCAGAGAGCGGAGTGACTGTTTGAAAATAGCGGGAACAGAGAGTGGAGTGACTGTTTGAAAAGAGCGGGAACAGAGAGCGGAGTGACTGTTTAAAAGAGCGGGAATAGAGAGCGGAGTGACTGTTTGAAAAGAGCGGGAGCAGAGAGTGGAGTGACTGTTTAAAATGAGCGGGAACAGAGGGTGGAGTGACTGTTTGAAAAGAGCGGGAACAGAGAGCGGAGTGACTGTTTGAAAAGAGCGGGAGCAGAGAGTGGAGTGATTGTTAAAAAAGAGCGGGAACAGAGAGCGGAGTGACTTTTTGAAAAGAGCGGGAGCAGAGAGCGGAGTGAATGTTTGAAAAGAGCGGGTACAGAGAGCGGAGTGACTGTTTGAAAAGAGCGGGAGCAGAGAGCGGAGTGACTGTTTGAAAAGAGCGGGAACAGAGAGCGGAGTGACTGTTTGAAATGAGTGGTAACAGAGAGCGGAGTGACTGTTTAAAATGAGCGGGAGCAGAGAGCGGAGTGACTGTTTGAAAATAGCGGGAACAGAGAGTGGAGTGACTGTTTGAAAAGAGCGGGAACAGAGAGCGGAGTGACTGTTTAAAAGAGCGGGAATAGAGAGCGGAGTGACTGTTTGAAAAGAGCGGGAGCAGAGAGTGGAGTGACTGTTTAAAATGAGCGGGAACAGAGGGTGGAGTGACTGTTTGAAAAGAGCGGGAACAGAGAGCGGAGTGACTGTTTGAAAAGAGCGGGAGCAGAGAGTGGAGTGACTGTTGAAAAGAGAGGGAACAGAGAGCGGAGTGACTGTTTAAAATGAGCGGGAACAGAGAGCGGAGTGACTGTTTGAAAAGAGCGGGAACACAGAGCGGAATGACTGTGTAAAAAGAGCGGGAACAGAGAGCGGAGTGACTGTGTAAAAAGAGCGGGAACAGAGAGCGGAGTGACTGTTAAAAAAGAGCGGGAACAGAGAGCGGAGTGACTGTTTGAAAAGAGCGGGAGCAGAGAGCGGAGTGACTGTTTGAAAAGAGCGGGAACAGAGAGCGGAGTGACTGTTTGAAAAGAGCGGGAACAGAGAGCGGAGTGACTGTTACAAAAGAGCGGTAACAGAGAGCGGAGTGACTGTTTGAAAAGAGCGGGAACAGAGAGCGGAGTGACTGTTACAAAAGAGCGGTAACAGAGAGCGGAGTGACTGTTTGAAAAGAGCGGGAACAGAGAGCGGAGTGACTGTTTGAAAAGAGCAGGAACAGAGAGCGGAGTGACTGTTAAAAAAGAGCGGGAACAGAGAGCGGAGTGACTGTTAAAAAAGAGCGGGAACAGAGAGCGGAGTGACTGTTTGAAAAGAGCGAGAACAGAGAGCGGAGTGACTGTTTGAAAAGAGCGGGAACAGAGAGCGGAGTGACTGTTTGAAAAGAGCAGGAACAGAGAGCGGAGTGACTGTTAAAAAAGAGCGGGAACAGAGAGCGGAGTGACTGTTTGAAAAGAGCGAGAACAGAGAGCGTAGTGACTGTTTGAAAAGAGCGGGAACAGACAGCGGAGTGACTGTTTGAAAAGAGCGGGAACAGAGAGCGGAGTGACTGTTTGAAAAGAGCAGGATCAGAGAGCGGAGTGACAGTTAAAAACGAGCGGGAACAGAGAGCGGAGTGACTGTCTAAAAAGAGCAGGAGCAGAGAGCGGAGTGACTGCTTGAAAAGAGCAGGAACAGAGAGCGGAGTGACAGTTAAAAACGAGCGGGAACAGAGAGCGGAGTGACTGTCTAAAAAGAGCAGGAGCAGAGAGCGGAGTGACTGCTTGATAAGAGCAGGATCAGAGAGCGGAGTGACAGTTAAAAACGAGCGGGAACAGAGAGCGGAGTAACTGTTAAAAAAGAGCGGGAACAGACAGCGGAGTGACTGTTAAAAAAGAGCGGGAACAGAGAGCGGAGTGACTGTTAAAAAAGAGAGGGAACAGAGAGCGCAGTGACTGTTTGAAAAGAGCGGGAACAGAGAGCGGAGTGACTGTTAAAAAAGAGCGGGAACAGAGAGCGGAGTGACTGTTAAAAAAGAGAGGGAACAGAGAGCGCAGTGACTGTTTGAAAAGAGCGGGAACAGAGAGCGGAGTGACTGTTTGAAAAGAGCGGAAACAGAGAGCGGAGTGACTGTTAAAAAAGAGCGGGAACAGAGAGCGGAGTGACTGTTTGAAAAGAGCGGGAACAGAGAGCGGAGTGACTGTTTGAAAAGAGCGGGAACAGAGAGCGGAGTGACTGTTTGAAAAGAGAGGGAACAGAGAGCGGAGTGACTGTTAAAAAAGAGCGGGAACAGAGAGCGGAGTGACTGTTTGAAAAGAGCGGGAACAGAGAGCGGAGTGACTGTTAAAAAAGAGAGGGAACAGAGAGCGGAGTGACTGTTAAAAAAGAGCGGGAACAGAGAGCGGAGTGACTGTTTGAAAAGAGCGGGAACAGAGAGCGGAGTGACTGTTTGAAAAGAGCGGGAACAGAGAGCGGAGTGACTGTTTGAAAAGAGCGGGAACAGAGAGCGGAGTGACTGTTTGAAAAGAGCGGGAACAGAGAGCGGAGTGACTGTTTGAAAAGAGGGGGAACAGAGAGCGGAGTGACTGTTAAAAAAGAGCGGGAACAGAGCGGAGTGACTGTTTGAAAAGAGCGGGAACAGAGAGCGGAGTGACTGTTTGAAATGAGCGGGAACAGAGAGCGGAGTGACTGTTTAAAGTGAGCGGGAGCAGAGAGCGGAGTGACTGTTTGAAAAGAGCGGGAACAGAGAGCGGAGTGACTGTTACAAAAGAGCGGTAACAGAGAGCGGAGTGACTGTTTGAAAAGAGCGGGAACAGAGAGCGGAGTGACTGTTTGAAAAGAGCAGGAACAGAGAGCGGAGTGACTGTTAAAAAAGAGCGGGAACAGAGAGCGGAGTGACTGTTAAAAAAGAGCGGGAACAGAGAGCGGAGTGACTGTTTGAAAAGAGCGAGAACAGAGAGCGGAGTGACTGTTTGAAAAGAGCGGGAACAGAGAGCGGAGTGACTGTTAAAAAAGAGCGGAGTGACTGTTTGAAAAGAGCGAGAACAGAGAGCGGAGTGACTGTTTGAAAAGAGTGGGAACAGACAGCGGAGTGACTGTTTGAAAAGAGCGGGAACAGAGAGCGGAGTGACTGTTTGAAAAGAGCAGGATCAGAGAGCGGAGTGACAGTTAAAAACGAGCGGGAACAGAGAGCGGAGTGACTGTCTAAAAAGAGCAGGAGCAGAGAGCGGAGTGACTGCTTGAAAAGAGCGGGAACAGAGAGCGGAGTGACAGTTAAAAACG